>NC_043704.1:92505163-92615627 GCF_006229205.1 Suricata suricatta | reverse complement strand
GTGTGTGTGTGTGTGTGTGTGTGTGTGTGTGGCATTGCAGAAGGCTATGAACTTCTGAAGCAGGAATGTATTTAGCATCTAGAACCAGTAGATATTTTTAGTGGATTTTCAATCAAAAGCTGTGAAGAATTTGCTTCTGAATTGAATTTATTTGATCAGTATTATCAGTGTACTATTGGGTTTTGCAGACTCCTGGGCACTTGAGATTTTTCACATCAGCTTGGCCAAGACAGAGTTTCTCAAGTTTATCAAGAGAGATATTATCTCTCTTGAGAGAATATAATATAATTTATATTATTACTTCCCTAAGTTGGAAGGCAAAATTCCATTTCCCTTATATTTAATTTGCAGAGCTTAAGATTTCAGAAACTGATAAATTTCAAGATTAATGGGTTACTTCAGCTAAAGAGAAAACTTCTCAAGTTTGGATTTGGAGTAGACTTCAATTAATCTAATAACATCTGTTTTTTCGGAGGTGAATTCTTTGGAATTGTTCCTCAAGTCAGCCGTGATTTTGCTCATTAGTTCTTAGTGAGCTCTCCCTGGAATTAGAAAATTACTTTCATACACTGTAATTTTCAAAACAAACAGCAACTACCTCAGTCCTTGTTAGTTTTCCTCAGTCTCCTAGGCTCAAAGTATATAATATTTTTACCAGAGTGCAAAATGACATGGCCTCATTATTTTCTTAGGATTTTTTTTTCCAGTAATCTCAACACAAGCAATGTGTGGCTTGCACCTGTAACTGTGAGGTCTTGTGTCACATGCTCTACCGACTAAGCGAGCCAGGCGCCCGATGGCCTCATTTCATTTAATCAGTTCCTCGGTTGTATTTCAATTTGTAGTGTTATTTTATCATTAGAACTAAATGTTAGTTCAGTGCATCAGCTACATGGAAGAATGTTTTCCATGCATTTTTACTGAAACAAAATGTGTTTCAGTAAAAATGTAGGTAAGTCGATGTATTTTAAAATGTAAGTAGTTGACTTTGAGGCCAAAACTTGTTTAAAAAATGTGAAACCAAATTTATTGACTATCCTGGATGCCCACTTTATTGGCAAAAGGCTGTTGTTATTGAACTGAAAGTGTGATTTGAGTTAAAATTCCCTTTTGGTTGGATTAGAAAACATGTTTCCTTCAACTTATGCTAAGAGGGCATAGTATGCGACAATGCACAAAAGACCTTGAGCATAAAAAGATGAGGTTGCACTTAGATCTAAGCTGTATCTGCTATGGAGACCCGTGCCCATGGCCAAACCTAGCCAGGCCTCATTTCCTTCACTTATAAAATAGAGAAATTCCTACCTCATGGAGTCAGGCTAGAAATTAAGAGTACTATTGTACATATCAAATCTGCACCTAGAATGGCTGTCATTCAAGTTGAGTCATTTAACCTCTCTGAGTTTAGCTGCAGTATTCTTATCTCAAAAAGCTCCTCCAGAGCAGGGATCTGAGAGCCAGTTCTTGCTGGTGTGTATACTAACACTTCCATCTCTCTCTGAACTCAGTGTCTCCCCCTTGCCTTCTGAGGATGTTTTACAAAGAAGCCAATCATTCTAGGTGTTGCTGGTTCGTTGGTCATAATTTGGAGGAAGGAAAAACATAGACGGTGTCAGCAAATTACTCAAGTTCTAATGAGACCATGCATTTGCTGGGCCCTCCTCACGGATGCTCATATTTTCTTCACTATGAGAAAGGAAGGACAGCCTCAAAAGAAGTCGAAAGGATGGTAACTGCATAAATTAGCACCTTGCAGTTCACCAAAGTGCTTTTGGCCACCTTGAATCCTTTTCTAGCTGTATGGTGGAAAATAAAATATTTAAAAATAGACAATGCTTCCTATATACATTATCTTAACTACATAATCAACTTCACAAATGCAGCAAAGACTATACCTAATTTATAAATAAGGAAACTATTACTTAAAGGTGTTCAGTAATTTCCCTAAGGTCACACCAAAGTGATGAGCAGGATTCCCAAGAGACTTCACTGCTAAAAAGTACTTTGGTGGTGGCGGTTATGTGTGTAATTAAGGCTAAGATTATGTGTCTACCAAATATGTATCTGTAAAAGGCCAGAGAACCATAGAGCTTCAGATGTAAGGAACACAATACCTAAGAAAATATTATAGAAGCCTTGGGAAAAATAAGTGAATTTACAAAAGGAATCAAAGAGTAAATCTACATTATTTTTATATCTTGATATTTCTATTTTATAAACTCATTGTTAGTTCTTCTAAATAATTCAGACCTCCTGGCGTATTTTTTTCTTGAGCAGAATAACAATCTTAAGCAACCAATTACCTTACTTCCTATTGTTTATTAAAGTACCTAAGGGCTGTGTGGGCAGCACAGAGCGAAGCAGTAGGTTCACAGGAATGGAAGGTGCACTTGGCTCTGGAGGACATTGAACGCGCAGTTAGAAGAAAGGATCTTGAACTCTGGACTCTAAGAATACCTGTATCTATAATAAAAGGACGGAATGGCAGTCTGGAGACATTAATGTCCGGAAATTTGTTACACCATTGCAGAAAGACTGCAACTTAATGTCTGGCTTAATTTCCGTTTCCTAAAAAGGGAAAAATGGTAATAATTCCAACCACCTTTTAAAAAAGACTTTTCCTCTCCCGTTGCAGAAAAATTTCTTACTTTCCAATCATAGAAAAAAGAAAACAACTCTTGTATTAAAACCATAAGATTCATGTTGAGAGGTGAGAAAGAGTTTTTTTAATCTTGTGAAGATACATGGAGAGACTTGATACAGCCCCTCATATAATAGAATCTGGAAGAAGTCAGGTTATTTCTAATGGAATTCCTGCTGTACTTTATCAGAGATAAGTTTTGCTACATTCCAAACTATGAGGCGGATAGATACCTATCCAGTTTTGGGTGATTACGAATAGAGCTGCTATGAACATTTGTTAGCTAGTTTTATGTGAACATAAATTTAATTTTTCCAAAGAGCAGGAAGTAGGATTGCTGGGTCACATAAGTGTGTAAAGCTTTATAAAAAGTTTGATAGGAAAACTTTCCAGTGTGGCTGTACCATTATGCCCTCTCACTGGCAATATATGAGGGTTGCAGTGCTCTGTATCCTTGGCAACATAGTATTGACTACTTTATTTTAACATTTTAATAGGGATATAGTGGTATCTCACTGTAGTTACAATTCTCATTGTCCAGATAGCCGTGCTTTTCATATCCTCTCTAAGACTTCTTTCCTTAATTCTAGGTAACAAATACTGTTTGTTTTCTTCTGTTCTCTCCTTAAAAGTTTTATATTTTACATTTTATGTTTAGATCTATGATCCATTCTAAGTTTAGAATAAGAGAGAAGGTTTAGATTGAGTTTTGTTTCCCTGCTGATAACCAGTTGTTCCAACGCCATTTGTTAAAAAGACTATTCTTTCTCCATTGAGTTACTTTTGCACATTTGTCAGAGATCAATCATTCATGTTTGTGTAGATCTATTTCTGGAGTCTGTATTCTCTCATATTGATCTATGTGTCTGTCTCTTACCAGTACCACACTGTCTTGATTACTGTAGCTTTATAGTAAGTCCTAAGTCAAAATGTGTGATTTTTTTCAACTTTATTCTTGTTTTTCAATTTTGTGTTTGGCAATTTTAGTTCTTTTGCCTTTCCACATAACTTTTAGACTCAATTTCTCTAAATCTACTAAGAATCCTGCTGGAATTTTAATAGAATTACATTGTATCTATAAATCAATTTGGGGAGAATTGACATTTTTTTTCTGTGTAGACTTCCAGTTCATGAACACAGACTGTCTCTCTCTATTTAGATTTTCTTTAAAATTTTCAGCAGTCTTGTCACTGTGCCATTTTTTCTGTCACTGGCTGGGACTTCTTGTCCATGATGTTGAGTTGGAGTGTTGAAAGTAGACATCCTGGCACTGGCCCTAATCTTAGAAATTATTTAGTCTTTCACCATTAAGTATAACGTTACCTGTAGATATTTCTATAGATGCCCTTTTCAGATTGAGAAAGTTTCCTTCTATCCCTAGTATTTTGAGAATTTTTATGGCGAATAGAAGTTGGGTTTCATCAGGTGCTTTTTCTGTACCAATTCATATGAGCATGTGTTTTTTCTTCTTTAGGCTGTTAATATGAAGGAATTGTCTGACGACTGGGGAGTTAGAGAATGCAGAAAATAAAAAAAAAGAAGGGTGGAGTTTACCCATTCACTCTGAGCTTCCAGAGACCCCTTTCTTTGAACCAGGTTTCCCCTAGAGCCCTCAGTCCAGGCAGATGTCTGCCCTTGAATTTCAGGCTGCATTGAGTTCAGCTTGGGGGAGAATAGGAGGGGGGAAATGGCAAACACAGTGGTAAAGGAATTTAAAAAAATAGTAAATCCTTCACCAAATCCCCCAGCTACTATTTGCTTTTTTGGAGTTGATAAATAGCCATTCCTTTTATTTTCTCCAGGTTTATGGCTGCGTTCAGTGGGGGAGACAGGGTAAAGGGTAGAGCGCGCTTGCTTCCTCTCACCTGTAATCAATCTGAAGGGTTTTGTGTGTTTGCTTTTGCCTTGTCAAGAGCCTACAGGCATCTTGTTAGACTGACTTGCTGAATTATGTAATCTTTTTTTTTAACAGTTTATTTTCAAATCGGTTTCCATGTAACACCCAGTGCTTCTCCCCACAAGTGCCCCCCACTATGACCATCACCCCTTCCCTCCCTCCCCCTCCCTCTTCAGTCCATGGTTCATTTTCAGTATTCAGTAGTCTCTCATGATTTGTGTCCCTCACTCTCCCCAGCTCTCTATCCCCTTCCTCTCCCTATAGTCCATCTGAAGAATTAATGCTAATTGGAGATCCCAAAATGAATTTAGGTATTATAGTTCCTAAATAGTATCTTCTATGTAAGTGTAAGCAATAATTGCTATAAAGGAGAAGTACATGAAACTAAGTTATAAGAATGTTTTAAATTGATCAGTTTCCTAGGCATTTATCTCTGACTCTATTTTTCATTGTCATCTGCTTTGGAACACTGTTTCAAATGTGTTGACACTTTTGGAACTAGTGACCCCACACTGCTCAGTCAATTTGTTACAGTTCTTGTGTACCTAGCGAGGGGACCTGAGTGGAGGCACCAAGAGATGGAGAGACAGCCATGAGAGTGAGTGGTCTTCCAAGTGGGTGGAGCTGTGGAAATAGGTTATTGAGAACTGTCTACACCATACAGAAAAAGAGAAGAGGAACAGAGGGTGGTGGGGAGGTGGTGTGAGAACTTAGGTGTGGGAAACAGAGGAGAAAAACCTGAACCAGGGGTGTGCAGGCTGCCAGATGCCAGGAGGAAAGAAGCTTCCAGAACATGCCATCACCGCGAGAAGTGGTGTTGAGAATGAGGTGGGGCAGTGCCGTCCATGTGTTGTTCGAAGGCCTTGGAGAGCTGTTTCAGTCAACTAGGAAGGAAACAGAGGAATGAGAAAAATAGGAATAATAATAATAGGATATTATTTTATTTATTAATGTTAACTCTATTTGATTTTAAATCCATAGACCATGAGGACAGTGTAAAGGCATCTTTATTATTCATAATGCTGCACACTGCAACCATCCAGTTAGACTCAGAGACAGACATCTGAATGACAGCCCGTTATCGGCAGTGTCTACACACTTAGATGTGGTTCTGGACTAGCATAGACAGTTGGGCAAAGCTGGAGGCGTGCCTTGTTGAAGAGCTTCTGTCCTTTGTAAACACTGAAGGAAACTCCTTTGCTTTCCTGTTTCATTTCTTCTTTACAGCCCACTCACTTCCAGAACTGACTCTGAGGCAGCTAACATGTGGCTAGAACAAAATGCAATAGCGCAGCTTTAGGATGGCTTCCCCCGGACAATAGAAATTTTTTTTTTTTTAATTAAAGAACTAAGAGATATCTTACTAATATCTCTCTTTTTGCTGGGCTTTGGAAGGGGGAGTGAAATCTGTTTGTCCAAGCTGCCCTATTCTCTGTCTTGAATTATGCTGACTTGTTTTTCTTTATTCCATGAGACAGTTTTAGGGGCACATAAGAAATACTCCACACAGTGTCTGCTTCAAATGAGGAATTGCTGCATCTTCAGCCTACAATGTATGTACTTTTTTCCCTTTTCCCAGGATCAGAATTCAGGCCGTCAATGAAATTGGAGCTGGACCATTTAGTCAGTTCATTAGGGCGAAAACTCGGCCATTACCACCCTTGCCTCCGAGGCTCGAATGTGCTGCAGCCGGGCCCCAGAGCCTGAAGCTGAAGTGGGGAGATAGTAACACCAAGACCCACGCAGCCGATGACATGGTGTACACCCTGCAGCTGGAAGACAGAAACAAGAGGTGAGCTGGCGGTGCGGGTGCAGGGGACAGTTCTATGGCTCTGGCTCACAGAATGAATCCTTACATGCTCACTTGTCCTCTAATAAAACACGCTTCCTCCTCGGTGAAAAGTTTCCTATGTATCGGGGTCCTGCATTGTGTACTTCCAGTCTCCATTTGGAATTTTCTTAAACAAACATTCTGTAGATCCATATTTGCCTGCCTGTCATAATCTATGGGTTTGTTTTTTCTTTCATAAAGCCAGATAATGGAGAGAAACGATCTAAAAAGAAAATGGTCCCATGTACGTCCATGCTATGTTATAGCATCAGATTAGTCACAAGTGCAGAGGGAAATAAGACTCAGGAAGAGATGCTAGCTCTTTAAATATTCAGTAACCATCAGGACAAACATGTTTACCAATCTGAAATAGCTGTGGTGATGTACAGATGGGGATTATACTGTGTAACTGTGGGCAGTGCAGTATCAAATTAACCAGAGCAAACAAGAGATTCTTTATAAGACTCCACGCCCAGGAAATACTCTTGGCCACAGAAATCAAATCCAGCCTTTCACCTAGTATGCATTTAACCTAACTTCATTTCCTCTGCAAATGGTCGATCAGAAGGTGGGCCTCTGAACTGTATTTAGGAATAATTCAGATGCAGAGTAGAAGGTAATGATGACAGAATGTTCTGTTACCAGAAGTCCACATCAGAGAATCCGGGGAAGGAGGTGGGGGTGACCATAAATCCAAGACACAAGACACCCTGGTGGAACAGACTCATGCTGCTCCTTCCCTTTGGCCTGTCTGCTAAATAAAAAATCGTTTCTGTCCTTTGCACTTCATGCATTATAGCCTCCTGCTCCTTTAAGCAGGAAACTGTGGAAGGCACTGTCTGAGGTAGGCCTTCAGTGGAGACCAAGATCAAGGAAAACCAAGGCCCTGCCTCCAGGAGCATGGGATCAAGCCACAGATGCTCTCAGAACATTAGTACCATTGGAGAAAAATACCCTGGGAGGTTGGAGGAGGCAGAGACCATCAGGTTGCAAAGACCAGGAACAGCTTTTTGAAACAGGTGACATTTGAACTTGACTGAAGGACCTGTCAAACCCAGTAATTTGACCATAGAAGAACAAAAATGATTATCCTATTGGAAACTAGTCCTGGTATAGAAAACACAGAGAAAGCGAGGCTGTTTTGGTAGGTTCGTTAGGAATTAAATGCATACTCACTCATAGACAAGATCATTCGCCTTCTTGTGCTTTGTACCTTTGGATGGATTTTCACAGGTTCATTATTTTACTGGCGGGGGACTCCTTGACTGGAGAGGGCTGGCGAGAACAAGAATTATGGACTAACAGAAAACCTGATAAATATTTAAAGCTAGCATTTGGGGAAATTTGTAAACAAGCCTTTGCTTTTTCCCTGGGCTTCCGGCTTCCTTTGATGATAGAATCTTCATTAGAGACTATCTTCTAGTTGTATTGCTTTAGAAAAAGTGAAGTCCGGAAACACTGACATTGGTAGCAGAATTGGGAGAAGGGTGGGGGCTTCCTAACTCCTCGTGCAGTTTGCCTCTACTGTCACCTCCAGGAAGGTGAGGAGAGCGAAGGTTCTGCACCAGACCAGCTGGTGGCATGTGCCTGGGGTACTTCGTATGGAGAACTGTACAGATGCTCAGAACACAAGTCCATGAACACTGATCCAAATGAGTATGAGACGTTTTAGTATGCCAGACAGAAAACAGTGCAGAATCTAGTAATTAATTTATGCTATTCTGAAAAAGAAGGGGGGAAAAAAAGGAGGCCCAAAGTTAGCATTGTTAATCAATAAATGACTTGCCTAAATTTAAGTGGCAATTTAAGAAAACTTACCATTAGGAACAGTATTTTTCTTAATTTTATGATCCGGAGTCCAAATTTATCTTTTTTAAATTAGATTTGTCGGTGCTCTCAGAAAATTATTAAAGTGATGGGAGTGTAGAGCATAATAAATTCTCATTCTATTTGTGGAATAATTTTCCTGTGATTAAATGGGATGAAACTTGGCCTAATTTGAGTTTGAGGATGACCTTCCTCAGTGTCCTGAAACTGAGCTCTTGTATCGATTGGCCCCTCAAATCCAAGCCTTTATTTAACTTTGGATCTTGACTCCTGAGGACTGGGGATAAATCATCTGACCAGGATACATTATGATTCCTGTGATTAGCATAGTTTTTGTCAATTCTGGTCTCCTTGTGGTTCTTTAGGACTTGGACCTGGCTTGTCCAGTGAAAGTACCTTCTTTCAGGGACCAGCTTTTCCTTAAACTTGTTGCCAGAGTGATTTCTAGTTGGAACTTTTGGGAAAAGTATATGTATTCCTTAATGGATGCATGGATTTCATTAGCCACTAATGAGTTCTTATTATGGATGTCGTAAAAATATTGTGTGTCCTGCTTATGGCTAAGGTGAAAGCTAGAGATAGACTTAACTGTGGTTTTAGTTTTCTTTACTCACCAGCCATTGTGGGCATTGGAAAAGAGAGCTGGTGATGTGAGTCGAACAATTGTCCTAGTCAGCTATGAAAATAATGGTATTCTTAAAACATTTTGCAACAGGGGGCACGTGGGTGGCTCAGTCAGTTAAGTGTCTGACTCTTGATTTCATCTCAGGACATGATCTCACAGTTCACGGGATTGAGCCCCATGTCAGGCTCTGCTCTGGCAGCACTGAGTCTGCTTGGGATTCTCTCTCTCTCTCGCTCTCTTTCTTCTCGCTCTCTTTCTTCTCTCTCTCTCTCTCTCTCTCTCTCTCTGTCCCTACCCCACTCCTACACACAGGTGCACACATGCATAAACTCTTTCAAAATTAATAGATACACATTAAAAATTTATTTTGCAACAAAAGCACAATGAAAATTATTAACTCTGTGCTTGGCAACTGTAAAATTAAAGAGTTGCCTCGACTTGACTGCTAAACTGTTGGTGTTTCTTTTTCTCCTCCTCCATAAAACAGAGGCTAAACTAGAAGATCGAACACAGGGTTCCTTCCCACCTTGTTCACCTTAAAGCACTGAATATTTGTAGATCATTTGTGATCTAGAGCCATTACTAAAGGGTGTCTCAGCATGCTCTTTTTTCTTCACATTCTAGTCTCTGCTTTTGACAAAATAATAAGAAAGATACTAACTTTTTTAAAGAGTAACCACTTAATGCCTCAAACCCTTAAGGTTTTACATCTACAATGTGCTGGTTTGTTATATTTGTTTATATACCCCTCAGTCAAAAAATCTGAAATGAGCCAGAGATATCCAAATATAATGTTGAGCCAAAAGTATATTACCAAACTTCCCAAAGCCCACTTCTATTTAGTAAGCACCTACAAAGCACCAAGCATTGAGAGCTTTCTCTGGTAGGTGTTTTTTGTTTTTTGTTTTTTTTAGTGTTTGTTTATTTTGAGAGTGTGAGCAATCAGAAGGGTGGGCAGAGAGAGAGGGAGAGAGAGAATCCAAAGCAGACAGGCTTCACGCTCAATGTAGAGCTCGATGCTGGTCTTGATCTCGCGACTGTGAGATCATGACCTGAGCTGAAATTGAGTCAAACGTTTAAACAACTAAGCCACCCAGGCACCACCTCTCTACCTTATTTAGTTTTTTAACAAAAAACTATTCTCTATTATGCCTATTGGATGTCTACCAAAGACTTCCACCATCAAGATGAAAAAAAAAAAGATTGCTTTTGATAAGTGGACTTGATTTTAACTTATGATTGTTGTGATTTCAACTTATGATTATAAGCTTAAAATTAAATGATCAGAGAACACTTCTTAGAGAAGATAACAGGTTGAGCAAGGCTTAAAGGGGTCCTGATCTTATAATCTTATGCAAAAGGGCCTTCAGTTAGAGATGAGGGATGCCGACTCAGGATTGGGTGGAAACCAAGGATACAACCTCCAAGCACAGAAATGTGCCCTGGGTTTTTCTCCAACTATAAGTGTCTTTTCCTATTCTGTTCTTTTACACATGGCTTTTTTTTTTTTAATGTTTGGGGCTATTTCATGTAAATAAAAGGGATCCTTAAATGGCACCTTGCTCAAGTCCTTGTCTCAAGGTGAGTCAAACTAAAATTCATCTGGCTCACCTGGACTTGCTACATTGACTGTTCTTCCCCTTGAAAGGGAGATTTGTTTTCCATGTGTTCAAGTTTTTGACTCACAAGTCCCCCTTTCCAAGGGCACTGACTACATATTTATGCAGCAGCTTCAAAACTGAAAAGACTTAAGTTTATCCCTAATAGATTATAATCACTCAATCACTGTTTTTTCCCCCTTGAATTACTATAATGTGCTAAGTCTTTCGAGGTATGTGGCTACCTATAAGGAACTTATCTGCTGAGAAAATAAGTTAATGGTAAACAACGAGCTGACAGCACAAGAGATTTTGTTTTCAACAGAAAAGCACAAATTATATTAGTTTGGCCGTCGAGTGATTAAGTCTATTATTCTTAGCAAATCAGGCCCAGAGGATCTGAATGTCTTTGGTTCCTGTGTATGCAAGAAAAATATACACCCAAAGTAAACATTTTCATAATGCTGCATTAACCTAATACAGGGATTAGAATAACAAGATCAGCTCATGCATTTTAAGATTGTAAAGCTGTACTGATGATTTTGAAGACACATCTGTCTGTGTTACTGAAATGAAGCATTATGTTACCCTAACAGAATTTGAGTCGATGCTGATTCTTGTCCTGACCCTCATGGGTCCATGTTCCTGATAATTGTACACAGCACCGAGGCGAGAGGAACTTAAGTTCCAGGAATGCATTTATGGCTAATCTGTTGTTCAGGTTTAGTCAGATAGCCAGTGTATTTTAAAGCCGATGTATTTCCGCCAAAAGGGGGATGGGGGAAAGGGCTCTAATAGAGTGGGTCATTACCAGTTGCTTTCCATTTAACTCAGCCCTTAAGCCCGTGACACTTTTTCCTACAGCAGGCAAAATTGGAGGGCTTTGTTAATGTGTTCAGTATGACTGACTTTTGCTGTTAGAGAGGGACAGAAAATCATCTCCATAATGAAACTCTGAAAAAATACACATTAGGCAACTAATAAAAGTCGCTGGGATATATGAACACTACGGGAGAAATGAACTTTCTTAACGTATGCCTATTATAGAGCAAATCTCTGCTTCTGCGTCTCAAAGCATATTGCTGAATTACATAGATATAAGGCGACTAGCTCAGGGCCCACACAGACCCCTGGCATTAGTTTCCTTTGCTTCTCTGGAATAGTCCTGGTACACATGATCGCTCTTGTTGGATAGATGACACTTTTATTTATCTTCAGTCACCAGAAGGCAATTGTGGTTCTCCACGAGGGTGTCAAATCTCTGTTTGTAAATCCCAGATCTGTTACTGAGTTTCTAGATGGTTACAGGCATATCCCTCACCTTCTTTTTGCCTTAGTTTCTCCCTTTACAAATTGGAACTAATGATGCCTGTCTCCAGTCCCTGACTAATGGGGAAAAAACATTCTCATGTCTCAGAAAAGCATTAAAATTAAGCCTAAAAAATAGAGTACTGTTGGCTTAGTCAGTTTCAGGCTGAAATGTAAGTATGGGAAGAGGTAGGTGATGGTAAATGAACCACTGGAGATCTTAATTGCACCATAAGTAAAAAAATTCAGATTACACTGTTTTTTTCTATTTGGAAATAGAATTATCTATCTAAACATTAATAAGTAGAATGGAATGAGGTAGTAGTTTTCTCAGCATTGTTTCCTAAATCAGGTCACATCGAGACAAGCCCATTAAAGTAGAGGTAGACAGACAGACATCTGGAGTATCCTTGAAGGTGAGATTCCCTGCAAAGAAAGTAGAATGGCTGTTTCAAAGGTCTCAGGTGATCTTCATCTCCTTTTTAGCAGATCAATAACAAAGTTCAGTGTGAACAACAAAAATTGAAAAAAGGAATTTTATTCTACGTAGAGTTTCATCGATAGGTATATTGATATTTTACTTCTTAGAAAAGGAGCATAAAATGAAGCCTAACTAAAAAGACTGCAGCTAGAGCACCCACAAGCCGATAGGCACATATGCCGCTGAGAACATGCGGGAAGGAAAGTAACCGCTTGCACATTGGTCTTTCAGAAATCCTTGATACTTGAGTGCTTCGTCTGCAAACAAAAACTCTCACTAATATCAAAACCAGTTTAGGAAATGCACCTTCCCTACCTCAGATGTCCCCACATGATGCCATCTGCTTCCATCTGCTTCTGCATAGGCATAACAGGACTCGGTGTTCTTGGTAGAATGAGGACACACACTATCTGTTCCTGTTTTGAACATTCTCCATTCCTAAACATGATTTCAGTAATGTAGGAGATTTCTCTCTCTCACATACACACATACACAGTCCATGCAGCCCAGGGAAATTAAGAGAAAATGAAGGCAATGACATGTCATTGTTAAGGAATATAGCCATCCTGAGCTTACTAACGGCTGTTGATTTGTGATACTGTAGGACAGGTTTCGAAATGGGCAGCCTTTAGTTGACTAGAGGCCATTGTAGGTCAGCGGAGTAATCATTTTGAGGATTTAATATTAACAGACTACTGTTGACCTGCATTGGACCTCAGGATTATAAGGTAGCAACAAGGTAGCAAACACAAAAACCTTAGTGTTATCATATTTTATACTGCAAATTTAAGTTATGAGGCATCCAGGACATTCTTGGATTTTTTTTTTTGAAGCAAAACATTTAAGGAAATTGAGTTTAAAATTAAATGCTTTATATATCATCCATTTACTCTAAAATTATTTAAAATAAACATTCAAAGATGTGACATGTCTAAATTCTTCCCTCAGTAGCCCTTCCATGTAAAAAGGTCCTCTTCACCTTGTGTTGACGCCTAGATTGCTGAGGTTAAAAGGACAGCCTTCCCCTAGACCTTCTTGGAAACATCCAGAATCTGATGTTTTGCCTTCCTAGTATGTAATTAATAAAAAATCATAGAATTTACTTGTTCCTCTCATTTAGATCACGTAAAAATCCCTGCTGGGTGAACAAGACATTATTATTCCAAGGGTCTGGAAACTCAGGCTGGCGAATTATCAACTTGTCCAAGTTCATAGTGAAGGCAACAGACTATGCATTGTGGCCAAGGTCTTTGTACATCTTTGTGCCAACCATGGAGTACTCGGACAGGCCAGCAGGATAAGCAGAATCATTTTGTATTCACAGATAGGTAGAACATTTTCATAAATCAGTGTTAAAAAGGCAACATTAAAACCCATGTGTGCTCGTTACCACAGAAGTGTTTAGTTTCAAGGCATCACAGTCCACGCCGAAGCAAGTTGGAGGCAGAGCCATAGAGATTCCATTTAGACTGTAAACTTTCAGTGACCCACCCAATCTTTTGCCTTGTTTATGTTTCTTTCCCAAGTAAACATTTTTAGTACAAGAGAGCATTTCTTCCCATGTTTCCTTTCGCTAAGTAAAAATGCCCAAATTCCCATTAATGAGCAGCACTGATGGGCCCCACTGCTCCTGCCCTCATCTGTTGTCAGCAACAGTTCTTGGCCTGGGTTCACCGGGCCAGGGTGGATGGTATTCACGCATGCTGCTTTCCCTCTGGCTCAGGAAAGCCTAAGGGGGTGTAAGTAAGGGGTACCATTTGGGAGACATTCTCCAGCCTTCTCCAACATTGAGAAACAAGGTAAATCATTCATAAGCTTTGGCATTTTGTGACTAGTAACGTTCGTATTAGTATTAGCACAAGTGCTGGGCATTTTATAATGAGTTCTCCCTGCATTATTCCATTTGATTCTCACAACAACCTTGGGAAGGGGGGGGTAATAGAGAAGGGAATAGCTTATCTGGCTATAAAGCCCTTGATCACTCACCAGGCTCTTGAACCTAAACTCAACCTCAAGTCTGCGGACTGCAAAGAGTGTTATTAGCCACTATACCTTCAGCTCCTGAGCCAGGAGGGCAGCTCCATGAGGGTTTCCACACCTGTGCTCTTACTGAGTCTTCAAAGGAGTCTGCGGTCATGGGGCTGGTGCCGCCAAAGGTACATGGCCATGAGCAACAGGATTGAGCCTTGAGTAGAAGACTCCTCAGGGCAATACCAGTATGGGTACATGGCTCCAGGAAGACTTTTAAGGAGCTATGATTCCACAGGGATCCTTGTGGCTACATATGCTTCAGCCTGAATTGATACTAAAACTACTCAGTGATTTTACTGAGCATGTACTATGTTCCAGGAACCATACCACATGTTATACATGTTTCATTGTGTTTCTGTAGCAGCGTTCATGTAATAATAATAGCAGTAGAGTGAACATTTCATGTTTAAGTCCTTAGTCACCAAAGTAGATTAACTTACTTGGGGGGAGAGCTGTGTGTCTAATATAAGCCATTGGCAGATGCAGTGGAACATCACAAATTCAGATGGACCTGTCCTTGCTGGGACATGAGCCAGTAATAGGTTCAGTAACCTGGAACGAGGCCTATGTGGCAGGAGTTGAGAGACCTACTGTCCTCAGGGCACCTTAGCCTGACTTGGACACCATGTGTTGAACTCTTACTGGGTGCTGGATTCCATGCTGAGCTTTGTACCCACATTTCTGCATTTGATGCTTAAAACAACCTAAGAGGCAGAGACTGTCTCTGTTTTGCAGATGGGAGAAACTGATGTGTAGCAGGGGGTGTGGCTGGACAGAAAAAGGCAGAGCTGAGGTTTGCATCCAGCCTTCCTGGGTCCAAGCCCCTGTGCTCCACCACTGCCCACCAACAATGCAGGGAGTGGGGAAGGGTGAGGGGACAAGCGGAGGGTGGTCCGGTCTTCACTGGCAGCACAGACTCTCCACACAGCGCATCGCTTATTGCATGGGCCACTCTCCCACCCTCAGAAAATCAAAGGATTGGGGTGTTGGTGAGAGGGTTTTTTTGACCATCTGTTGATTATGTAGGCACCCGAGGTGCTCCAGATCCTCCGCATTCACGGTTGATTTTTATTCCCCGTTCCAGGGATCTCCCTTTCCCCCAGGCTTGGGGCAGTAGTGTGGACCAGGGCCACCAAGACAACGGACGTCTGTCGTCCTCTAACAGTGACTCTTGTGCTACATGAACACAGGTGGAGCCTAAACACTGACACTGGATGGTCTAAATATAAGAGACGGGGGAAAGGATCAGAAAAACCGGAGGGCTGCTGTCCCTCTCTTTTCATGGCAAAGACATGCCCTAAGTGCCAAATCCTTGGTCGCATTGAAATATGTAGCTGTCAGTCATTGTGTCTTAAGACCCATCGCATATATTTAATTCTATCACCAAAGGCGTCTGGCTGACTTAATGAACCTTAAAATGAGCGTGGTTTAATACAAAGATTTAGGAAAGAAAAAAATTGAGTCAGTCTTTGTAAAACATGTATTTGATGAATACTTTTAATCTCTCCCCGGGTGGTTCTGGCCACAGGGTGTTAACCCACGGAGCCTGCTAGAGAGGCCACCATGGAACTGGCATAAATCATTGGCTCCAGAAAAAAAGAGTCTCTCCTCTCCCACCTCTTTGAATGATGGGAAAGAATTACAGCATTGCGGTAAAAGAGGGACTCCATTCTTTTTGTGTTGGCTTGTGTGTGCTTGTTGTTTTGCCGTGGCTGGCCTTTGTTTGAAACAGAAGCTACTATCAGCATATGCAGAAAGAAATTCAGGGCCAGTGGCATTTATTTAAGACCTCCTCTGTGTAGGGACTGGGGTCATCAAACTGAATCCCACCCAGATCGTGAGCGAGGTATTCTTGCACACACTTTGCGAGGGGCCCCAGCGCAGAGGGTCAGCCGAAGCCCCAAAGCAGATGCCTGGCTTGCAGCCGCTCACCACACAGCCAACTTTCAACCCAGGAGAAAAGAAACAACCTCTGTATCAGATGTAGATGGTCTTTCAGAAGGAAGAGTGGCATTTCATTGTTAAAAATCCTGCGTTGTAAAATAGTGGTGATTAACAGCTACTGAGTGGTTATTACAGGTCAGGACTGGTCTAAACACTTTGGTTAACCTACTTAAGCCTGATGACAGTTCTCTCAGGGGGTTCTAGCATTACAGGAAAACACTGAGGCATCAAGAGGCCAAGTAAGTTGCTGGTGGCTTGTAGTCTGGACTCCACAAGCCGTACCTGTTCTGTTCGTGGAACTCACATCAACCAAGAGCGTACCAGGCCCCCAGGTGGGGGGAGAAGCAGCGTGCAACCAGTGTTGCCCCTAAAGTCTTCCAAATCAAAACTCTCGAAGCCTTTGGGGATTAGACTCCAAGTGCCCAACTGGCTGTTAACATAAGGTCCTATTTTCAGAAACCTCAAATGGAGAACTGAGATTTTGTGAAGCAGTTTTGGTTTTTGACTGACAAACTGACTTCCATGCACCATTTAACTAGAATCTGTTTACTGCTGCATATACTAAATTTCTTTGTTAAAATGTAAAATAATCTGGAATTAAGACTATGTGTAAATGAGTTTGTATTATAAAAAGGATTAATTAATGCCCAATCTTTCCACTCCCTTCACCCCACTCTCTCACACTTGCACTTCTTCTGCTCTACCTCACTTGTGCTTTAAGAAGAAGGATGGTATGGGAAACCTTTAAAGTGAGAAATGTATGAACTTTTAAGTAGTTTGCAGACTTGCTGTCTCTGTCTCTTAATGGCTCCCTGTGGCTCTCAGTTACCCAACAGAAGGAGCCATGTGGGGAGAAGTCCTCAGGAGAGGGTGACCCACCTGTCTTCATTGATCAGCTCCTTCTGACCTTGGACCTGTGTGTCCACCTTAGGACACAGGCCCCTAGAACTACGGGTCATACCTCTTTTTCTCTAAGTGCACCAATTATGTAACCTAGGAATTAGCCCCATATTATCCCCATCTATTTTTATGATTCCCATACACATTTTGAGAACAAAATTTCCCCCAGAATTTCTTCCCATACCTTTTCAAAGGGGAGGGAAGTCAGACAAGGGCAGCAAGCAAGTCTTGATTTATTACTGCCAGAAGAGACAGAGGGCTACATACTACATTCAAGGACCAAACACATGCTTATTCTAGAAAACACTGGAGGGAGAAGGAACTACTCCTTTCCCTCCTGCACCTGCCTAATGGCACCCTCACTGAATCCAAGGGGAGTAAACTTGAACCTGAAATCCTCTGGGCAAGAGCCTCCTTCAGAACTTTCAGGGCCACTCTGGCTTTTTTCTAAAAGCAAAGCAAACGCAGCCTTTCTTCTTTTCTAAGTAACACTATCCCCAGACTTAAAGCAGTGCTCTAATGGTGAAATTGTAAATTTCATGACTAGCACCTATTTCCATGATGTCTTCTACAAATTGGGATGCAATTTAAAAAAATTAAAATGCAGTAGTAAAAGCGCAAAACAGTAAATTAAAGGGGGGGGGGAACAGTCCAGAAGCAGATTTTGATGTATTTGAAAATTGATGTGTATGCTCTTAGCCCAATTTAGATTACACTATCAAATTAGAGCTGTGAGTCTCCTTCAGTATGTTCCTCGGGGGCTGTGAGTGCTACTGCCCACAGAGATGTAGTGACCTTATTATCAAAGGCAAACCGTCTCCTTAAAGCAGGACGTGGCAGGGAGCCGTACCGTTGCTAGTAAACCTCCCCAAATTATTTTAAAAACCAGGCTTTATTGCAAGCTTGTAATGAAGGTGTAACACTTTTACTCCTTAAACCATGACTCCCGTTTAGTGGTATAACTGAGGCCAATTATTCTGCTTAGAGATTCGGGCCCAGGTGAGGCTGAGTTAATGAATAGCTGTTTGCCTCTAGCATTAGCCTGGGTATCTTCATTAAGGTGGTAATGTGTCAAGAGCACTACATAGGTTGCCATGGTATTTGTGGGTTTCAGCGTGGACTCTGGCTTTCCCTGAAATTGAAAACGTTCAACCCTCAGTAAAAGGTGCTTCCTTACACAGTAAAGCAGAAGGAACATTCAATGGTGAAATGACTAGGGCTTGGGAACTCAATTGCAAAGGCTGATGGACGCTGGGTGTTTTAAAATAAGGATGGACTCTGACGTTTTCTGGGAAAACTGTTTAAGCTCTAGAACTATCCAGAGGGACTATGCTCTAGCACGGGGAGCGGCTGACCACATACACAGAACCACAGGATTAGGTCTTATTCATCTTTGAATCCACAGAGCCTGGCACACAGCAGATGGTCAAGAAATGTTTGCTAAATGAATTCATAAATTCTGCCTTCCCCTTGAGCCAAATGGGCCTAAGAGTCAAAACATTTTAAATTGTGATTCTATCTGACCGACTTCCAACAGTATCTGAAGACAGCAGATTGTCCTCAGATTCTGGGTCAAAGCATCAGAAACTGGGAGAACCATGAGCCTGTGTAGCAACAAGGTTGTGTGTTGGATTAACTCATGCAGTGGTTCCCAAAATGTTCCTGAACCGACAGGCTTCAAATCTGGAATCTACGGAAATTCTGCTTAATTTGGGGGAAGTTATTTCCAAAATTTTACATTTAACTATAAAGAAGACAAATAATGATAGTATGTAGTAGTTCAAGGTAATCCCATTTCATTGTAAAAATATAGATGTTTCAAGACCCTGGGGGGAAAATACTTGAAAGTATAAGGCCTTATTTTTTTAAAAAAAATGTTTAATGTTTATTTTTGAGAGAGAGAGAGAGAGAGAGAGAGAGACAGAATCTGCACTTGAGAGAGAGAGAGAGAGAGAGAGAGAGAGAGAGAGAGAGACAGAATCTGCACTTGATCTTAGCCAAAAGGCTGAGAAGTGGTGAGAGACAGAGAATCTGAAGCAGGCTCCAAGCTCTGAGCTGTTAGCACAGAGCCTAATGCAGGGTTCAAACTCGTGAACCATGAGGTCCCATGACCTGAGCTGAAGTCAGACACTTAACCAACTGAGCCACCCAGACGCTCCAAAGGCCTTATTTTTTATCTTTATGCTTTCTATGTTTATGTCTCTTGGGAATAATGATTGGCAGAGTACAAAATAGTCCTGGTTCAGACAGGAGAAGGTCCAGTTCCCCTGTGCTGTTTTTCTGTTACTTTGATTAACCTGAGCCAAGTATTTTTTCTTCTCCTTTTATACTGTTTTCTGTAAGATCTGTAATCACAAATGTCTTCTTACTACTTTGGGAAAGGGGCTTTGAGAGCTCTTGCAAAGATAAAGGTTAAAATTTAAGGAATTTCCTAGCTGAACCTCATTTCTCTGGAAAAATCTGGGTAAAGAGGACATCATACTTCTCAGGTGCCCAGTTAACATTAACTCCATTGCCTACATATAGTATATAGTAGAAGGTAAGTTAACAGTGATGATTTCTTGTTCCCCAATAAAAGTTCAGGTGGCTAACGGTCTCTGCTCCCTCTTCTAGGTTTATTTCCATCTACAGAGGACCCAGCCACACCTATAAAGTCCAGAGACTGACGGAATTCACATGCTACTCCTTCAGAATCCAGGCGGCGAGTGAGGCTGGGGAAGGGCCCTTCTCAGAAACCTACACTTTCAGCACAACCAAGAGCGTCCCCCCCACCATCAAAGGTCTGTAGGCAGTGAGTTTCCAGCAGGCTCTTCTGTGAGAGTAAGGAGATGTTGGAGCTGGAGTAGGAGGCTCGCTTCTGACCTTAAATGTACTCTTCTAATATTTCTCATATCATCAACAACATAGAATCAAAACAAGTTTTCTAAAGAGAAGGCTGGGGAATGGCTTCTCTGGGGCAAGTGGGGGATGAGGGGGGCTACTGTTAAGGCGGTATCAGTGTTTACTGCAAATAACATAGTAGCCTCATCCCCATGGGGTGGACAAAGCAAAGGAGCATACCCGAGTGGCGCACCGTGGGTTAGAAATGAGGATGGCTCCCTGGTGTTGGTAGCACTTGTGACTGTTTGTCACGGAGGGTGTGGCAGTCTCCCTTCCCGGAGACTGGCAGGGGGAGCAGAGGTTGGCCTCCATCTTCAGATGACTGTGGTACCCGGAGGCTGGAGACATCAACCTGTCCCCTGCCACAGTCCTCACTGTGCAGAGGTGCCTTTGGAAAGGTGCAGCAGTGGCCTGATTTCACCGACCTGGGCATTTGTCTTGAGGTTTGCCAGTGACTAGCTTACTCTGTCCCTTCACGGGCACAGGGGGTGAGCAAAAGCCACTGCTCAGGCTCCCCTCCACCGGGTGTGGCGAGCCCTCCTCTCCCATTGCAGCCACAGAGTTCTGCCTTACGCACAGCTGACTTGCAAGAGGGGCAGCCCTTTCACCCAGCCCCCACACGACTCCTAAGCCTCGCCCTTCCTTCCCCAACAGTGATCCTTGTGGAGGTCCGTGCTGCCTTGGTGACAGTGGGCAGCACTGGTGGCTTTATCCAGCTGCTGCCCAAAATGACCTGAGGCCGCTGGACAGACGGGCAGCTTAACTGAACCAGGTTTTACGTGGGTCAAGTGAGCCACTATGTTGTTCAGGTGACTAGGGGGATGAGCATGACCTGTGACAAAATGTCTTTTATGTATGTGGCCCCAGGAGCAAGGCCATTTGATTCATTGCTTCCTCATGGAGGAGCTGTGTCGGCTACCACCAGCGTAGGGTCCGTTACTGGGGGTCAGAGACCTCAGGGCCTGGGTCAAGCCTGGCTTGGATTCTGTGACGGTTTCCTATAGCTCTTTCAAGAGTCCTTTATGGTAGCCATGGGTCCTTCCCCATGGCTCCCCTGCTCCTCAGCGGTCTAAAAGTTCTCTGACAATGGCTTTGTCACGTGACTAAGAAACTAGTATAAATGGATGTACCCAAGCAAGGCCTTGCTGGGTCACGTGGGTAGTAAGCATGTTTTCTGTTAGCTGTAACAGAAGAGATTCCAGAACACACAAGGGCTGGTAGATTTGTTGTGACAAGGAAGGTTTGCCGCCTTTATCAGCTAGCAGGTGTCATGGGTCTGACACTAACTTTGCCTCTCAAACTGTGGGTTAGTGGAGATTGATTTTTGTGGACAATAGAATACTAAATGGATAGCACTGGAATTTCATGGTACATTTTCTACAGAAGGACAGTCTCCTCACACTGCCACACGGTCAGATCCTCTTCCTCTTCAGTTCAGGAAATTGTTTTCTTAGCTGGAGGACTGTTTATTTTGCCATAAATTAATTGGAGTTTTAGCCAACTAATTGCATTTAAGAAAGCCTTTATTTTTCTGAAACAGTATTGTACAGAATTGCAAATAGAAACAACTGCCTCTAAAGAATTAGTTTCGTGTAATTACAAATTAAAGAATAAGGGCATTCAGAGAGGATTTACGTGTTCTAGTTACAAAGTAGAAAAATAACAGTAAATTAAGATGTAGAGGTATAGTATAAGCTATGAAAAAATAATTTAAAATTCTGTAACATTTTATGTGCTTTACTACAAATGAATATAATTTTCCTTTAACCAGAATTATGAGTCCAATAGGTGAGAAATGAACTAAGATATACATATATAAATATGAGATCACTTGCTTTTTACAGGCTTTCTCTCAATGCTGACCCTTCTCTGGGACGTAAGCTCACGTATCACCTGCTCCTCAAACCTGCCTTAGACTCTCACACAGATGAGCGTCTCTCTCCCCTGGGACTCCCTCACATTTTGTTTCTCTTCATATCTGTCTCATACCTTGCTCTCCCTTTCCCTCAACGAGGTCTTAATTCCCTAGAAAGCAGGGGTTACAGTCCCTGTTTTTGAATTCTCCGAAGTGCCCAGCTCAGAGCCTAATCCTACAACGTGCTCAATAGCTATTTGAAAAAAAGAACAAAAATGCAGTCCAGACTAAGCAGTTTTTAATAGGACAGTGAGCAAAGGATTTTTCATCAATAGCTTGCTAGTCACGGAGTCTCTCTCCTGTGTAAAGGGTGCCCTGCAGGTCTCATAGAAGGTTGGCCAGTGAACTCCCCTCTCAGCAGACCCTGAGCGCTCTCCTGCTCCAATATTACCAAAATGTTGACTGTTGCTGTGATTTTGTGGATTCTGAGCTTGGCTTTGTGGATCTGTATTTCAGCACCTCGAGTAACACAGTTGGAAGGAAATTCATGTGAAATTTTATGGGAGACGGTACCACCAATGAAAGGTGACCCTGTCAACTACATTCTGCAGGTATTGGTCGGAAGAGAATCTGAGTACAAACAGGTAAGAACCAGCGCGTAGGGCACACATGCGGCCTATCGGTCTAAGCCTCCACCTCTTGCCGCGAAGGACTCAGTGACTGGTGAGCTGTGTTTTTCTTACAGTCAGTCATAGAAACTGCCTACTGTGTGCCTGTTCATACAAGCCCTGTGTGGAGGCATTCAATTTTCAGTTCTCAAGCATGACCTTACAGAGAATATTAAATTCTGCATTTGTATTTGATATGGGCAGTGATGTTGCATACAGATTTTGATATGTGTCAATGAAAACCAAAGTGCCAATGGCTTTACTATAGAGGGAGAGTAGTTTCAACCTAACTACTGAAGCCTGTGTCCTGTCTTTTTGATAGATACATATTAGAACAGAAGGATAAAGTACATGACTTATCAGCTTTTGAGGCCTGTGATTCAGCACTTGAGGTCACTGTTTGTCACCCTTAAATGTGCAGTCACCTGGGAATCTGTTAAAATGTAAATCCAGATTCAGTAGTCTGGGGGAGGTTCAAGTGCCCACGTGATGCTGGTCCATGAACCATAACTTGAGTTAGCAAGGTTATTACAGATCACCTGATAAACCCCTGCAAGAGAGATGTAATTGGAACATAACCAGATAACGAATGTGGTTTTATTACTTTTCATAATGATCCTTCATTCTTCCAAAACTACAGATTATCAATCACTGGCTATGAAAAGATTCAGATACTCCATAGGTTTCTGTAATGTTTCCAGGAACTTAATAACTATTTTTGTGAAATCAGGATATGATCCCATTACCCTGAGGAAAGGTGAAGTCCATTCCTTACCAGAACTTTTAATGGAGGAGGCTTACATGTATATCAGATTTAGAAGCTTAATGATGAATGTCACCTGTCTTCTGAAACCCTGGCCTAATTTGTAAAGACCTCTCTATTCAGTTCTTGAGGCTCCAGATACACAAAACAGGTAGAAAGTAATTTGATTCAGAGCGTTCGTTAAATTGCTGGCTAATATTCCTTATAGAATAATGAAGAATACTTGCAAATGTGTAAGATGATCAAAGAAAATTTTGGTACGCTTCGAGGACTTTGTTCATATGAAGAATCAGATAAAAGTATGAATTGTTTCAGCCACATTTTGCAAAAAACTATTTTTAACTATGGCATTTACTAATAAGTATGGATTAACCTCAGTGGATGATGTAATCAAAGTTTCCATTATTCCTCTTTAAGAGCAAAACACCAAAATAAGAGAGGGAGGGAGGAAAACACTGTTGTATCATCTCCCTTTCAATCTCCATCTATACAGCATATCCCATTTCAGAGAAGATAATTTTCTGTTTGTTTGAGCTCACCAGATGGATAGGATTGGTTGCAGGGTCTCAGCTCAAATAGAGGGCAGAGGGTTTTTCCCACTGGATTTAGTCACCTTAACTCCGGCAGCACCATTCTGTTCCATAGCACTGAAAGATGAAAGGATACCAAATATCATAGCCTATCCTTTAACACTTAAGAATGATTTGTTTCCCAGCTGTACCTTCATTGCATGTTTGTCATTGTTATTTTAAAAACATTGTATTCCCCGTACCATGCTTTTGCACCTGTTCTTAGAAAAATGTTCTGCTGCTTGAAAGTGTGATGGCTGTTTTACATTGAGAAAGCAGCATTATTTGATCAATATCAGTACATTGCAAGCATTGCTAAAACACAGGTAAATTAATTCAGTAATGTAGATTTTATCAGCAGTGTGGCTGATTTTAATCTGTTTGTTTGGGGTGCCTGGCTGACTCAATCGGAAGAGCATGCAATTTGATTTTGGGGTCGTGAGTTCGAGCCCCACATTGGGTATAGAGATTACCCCCAATCTCTACATCTTTAAATAAAATCTTTAACATGAGTGGTTCATACAATTAAGCAACCGACTCTTGATCTCAGTTCTGGCCATGATCTCAGGGTTGTGTGTTCATTCCCCTCATTGGGCTCTGTACTGGTCATGAAGCCTACATATGTAAAAATTTCAACAATATACTTTTTAACCTGCTATTTGTTTAATGTTATATATTTAGACCCATGGATGTATAAACCCTAATGCAATACACATGTGTAGAACTCAGAATATATTTTTTATTGTAGTTATAAGCGAGTTTCTTATTGAAAATACATGAAAACATGGTACTCAGGGCAGGCTCAGTAGATGGGGACTGGCATTCTTCATCCACATAACCGTGTGTTTACTACATTTACCAAGAGATGATTAGGGTGGGTAGTGGTACATTAAAGCCACAGTTGAGTCAGGGACAATTTGTCCTGAAGTGGTTTTTGTTTTTGCTTCTCCCTGGTCAATAAGCATTCACTTAAACATGATGTTTTGAGTACTTCATTCAGTTGTTCTGGACATGAAATCGGAAATGAAACCTATTTATATTATGGGTGCAGAGTAATGGTTAAAATAATTATGCTCCAGAAATAACAGGCTTTGAAAACATAGAAGCAAAGCAGAAGGAAAGGGGAGATAATTTGCGCTGAGCGTATGGCAGAACCACAGGCTCTTAGGGAGACCTCAATCCCGGCACTAATCAGACAGCACCCACTAATGTCTGGGCTTGTGGTACTCGTCGTTTTCTCCATACGGGCACGTGGTTAGGCACTCAGCAAATGTCTCTTGCATGCATGCAAGAGGCAGTTTCAAAGAAACAGTGTTCTTTATAGTCAGAGTGGGAATAAGAGCAAGCTTCGGTGTGGGGTCGATCTAGAAGTGTTTGTAATTTAGGAGAGTATCTTTCTGCCTCCCAGGCTTATGTTTACAGGCAAATATGGCAAACGCCAGGCTTTTGCCGATGTTCTGGCTTATTCGCTTTCTTTAGTTCAGCTATCAAGATACGAGATGAGCACTTGGTCTTAATTATAAAACGGTCCCTTAAAGGAGTAAATCCTCACCTATAATTTGACTCTATATTAGAATGCATACATATTTTGGCTTTCCTGTCATTAATAAACATGCCAAGCACAAGTTTTTTCAAAGAAGCTTAAAACTTCTTCCCAGACAGTATTAATTATAAAGCATTCTGGAAGGAATGAAAATTATATGTATATGCAGGTGACTGATTTTTTTTTTTTTGCACAAGATAGAACATAGTTTGATACCTACATAAGAACGTAAAGCAAGATGATTTATATTCATACTCTAGAACAGAAGTATGAAAATTTACCAAATTTTATATAATTTTTGTGAAAAATATTTTTAACTTTATTTATTTATTTTGGGAAAGAGAGCATACAGGGAAGGGGCAGAAAGAGACGGAGAGAGAGAGAATCCCAGGCAGGCAGGCTCTACACTGTCAGTGTGATGCAAAGCCAGACCTGGGGCTTGAACTTACAAACCATGGGATCATAGCCATGTGCTGAAATGAAGACTCAGGTGCTTAACCCACTGAGCCACCCAGGAGCCCCTACAAAAAATATTTAATGAAAAAGAACAAGGAGTACCAAACTATAACACATTATCATGTGTTAGGGAAAGATTTGTGACAAATCATTAATTTTCTTGGTGCTCAGATTTGTTGCCTTAAGTAAACCTCTAAAACATCTGAAAACACCTTTACATTTAATTTGGTGGCATCTCTGAATACATTTTCATTTTATGTCATGTTTTAGGATGTAGTATTGGGACTTACCTTGGTTCTTCATGGCATCACATAAGAGCAGATCTTGCCTCACAGTAGCTCAGGACAACTGTTTGAAAGTCTTAGACTAAATATTTTTTAATGCCTTTCAGTTCAGTTCCCTAACATGCTTTTTATTTTTGCCTGAACAAAGGATCAAATCCAAAGCAAATTAACAGATCAACATGGGGACATTTAAAAGCCATCATTTATTTTATGGATTCTTACTTTTTTAGGTTTACAGGTTCCTTTAAGTATCTGATACAGGCCATCAGAAAAATACTCCCACATCCACTTAAAATTTATGAGACCAGTTCATATTGCATTCAGCGACTCCAGGTGTAGGACCCTGGTTTATTGAGAAACTATTAGGTGCTTTGTACCGTGGGAGAGCCCGACATGTAACTGAAGAGCTTATATGCCCGTCAGGGTGAAAACAGCAGACCCCCAAGAAGCAGTTCAGCAACAGTACCCTTACCTGTCCTCTTCAGCCCAGGGACAACGATGCTGCCCAGGACTGCGCCCTCTACAGAGGAGGCCTGCAGGTTGGCGGATCCCCTCTTGAGCTGGAGGGTTTCCCTCAGTTGTGTGATACTAGAATTAATTGACTTCACTCAGCCTCGGCCACTTTGTTGTAAAAGTAGGGATACTAATCCTCTAACTCAGGGTCACTATGAGCTTCAGGCTTCTCAGTAATGAGAAAGCACTATATAAATGACACGGCCATGCAGCCTCGCCTCCCTTTGCAGTTCTTGAGTAGGGCGACGTTAGTAAAGAGACCTCCGGGCCGCCTCCCCCAAAGACTCGCCTGGATAAAGGATTCCAACTGCAGAGCATGTTGTTCTGAATTAAGAGTCACAGATTCTTCATTTCAGTTCTCTGAACATTACTGTCCGTCCTCCTGTTTGGAAGAAACATGTCAAAATTACTTTAAGATCTATTGTACATCTGATCAAGAACAGAAATAGTCTTGATAAAAATAATATTGCTCCTATACTTATTGAGATATTATGATTGGTTACTTCAATAAAGGCATTCTTAAATGGAGCTATGCCTTTTAAATTGGGTTCAGGCAGGAGGAAAAACCCATAATGGTGCCCCTGTCAAAATGAATGAAAATAAAAGGACACGCGGCACGGCCTGCCATCCTGATGCAGAGAGCTCCGTGGCCCCATGAAAAGTCACTTCAGTGGAGGCACCACTGTGTGCAGACAGGGTGAACTTGTGGTTTGTGAGCCTCTGACTCTGACTGTTTACACACAAACAACTCTGTTATCTCCAACCTCAGGAACCAGAATCCTCAGGAAATGGGGTGTTGGAGTTGTTTTAATTTTTTCCTTAGCTAAGAATCCAAAACCCGGGGTGCCTAGCTGGCTCAGTCGGTTAGAGTATGTGACTCTTGATCTCGGAGTTGTGAGTTCAAGCCCCGTGTTAGGTGTGGAGCCGACTTAAAATACAAAGAAAGAATTAGTCCAAAAGGCTTAGTAAGCACCGTTGACTCTTTCTAAAATACATTAGAAACTATATTTTCTATTAATGCACTAAAAACTTTAAATTTATTGTTAATGATTCCATTTTTTACAGTGATGGCTTCACCAGTACTAAAAATTCTTTTCTGTTGCCTCTGTGATTTGTGTGTTCTAATATTTAATGTTTCCTTGTTTCTGATAACTCTCCTCTCTTTTCAAACCGTGTGGTATAAGAACAACTGCTCTTGAGTCTTTGAGAGTTCTAATTAGAGGACATTCACTGTGCATCTACTTAGTTGAGGCTATCCATGGTGCTGGTGACTGTGGCTAATAGAACACAGTCCCAAGCTCAATACGTTTACCATATTTTTAAAAAGATTTTTGAGTTGGCAATGCTTGAAAAGGGGGGAGCTGTTCCAATTAAAACACCAAGAATGGCTAAAAGAAAAACATTTACAAATTAAAGCCTAAGTTTTAATTGGACTTGTCATTAGAAGTTCCCTTTGATTAGACATTCATTTTTCCTTCATTAAAGCTTTTTGCCAAATGGTACGAGAAAAGTAGCATTCCTTTGCTTTCTACAAACATTTTCAGAGATCTTCATTACAGGAAGTTAGAGTTGAGAAGAGCCATCAAAACGAATATATGAGGTCTCTGTTCAGGTTTCCATGAATTGGAAAGAATTTCCTAAGAATGAAATC
Organism: Suricata suricatta; assembly: GCF_006229205.1. Classification (NCBI taxonomy): domain Eukaryota; kingdom Metazoa; phylum Chordata; class Mammalia; order Carnivora; family Herpestidae; genus Suricata; species Suricata suricatta. The sequence continues at coordinate 92,587,362 of NC_043704.1, read as the reverse complement.
TACTTCTAGGCCGGCTTTCTTCAAAAGCTCTATCTGTGCAAATTCTGGAAGCCCTAGAACTCATTTAAATAAATATAAGTGAACGTTTATATCCAGTTTCCAGAAGTCTCAAAAACGTCTGTGGGGATACGTTATTAACTGGTTTCCTTCAACGAGATCATTGAGGGAAGAAATTAAGAGTCCACATCACAGAAATGCTGCCCACGCCTTTGCGTGGCACAGACCGAGTGGGGACACTGCTCTCCAGCCAGCAGGAGGGAAAGGCAGCGTTTTCCTTCAGAGGCAGCAGGAAGCAGGATGGGGAGATCTGGGAGCTGTTTCATGGAAGCACCAGAGAGACCGTGGGCCTGTCTGGGAAGACCAAGTCAGGCCATGAGAACTGGACCTCATGTCAAACTGTGGTCGTTCGCTGAGGAGTAAAGCAGAGAGCAGGTGGTGGCAGCCCTGCCTGCCGGGCGGATGGGACAGGCAGAGCTGGGGAGGTTCCAGGGGTGAGAGTGGGATCTTGTCTGGGCTCTGCCACCGCCCTTATTTGCTATGAGTCCTTAAGAAATGACCAGGCTTTCTGATCCTCACTTTATCTCTAATCAGGATGATTGATTTTGATAAAGTTGGCTTACCTTCAGCATCGTGTTCACACAAAGCATTCTTCACATACAGTTTCTCATTTAACCCTCAATCCTCTTAGAGTTAGGTTAGGTACTGTTACTGTCCCCATGTTAAAGATGAGAAAATTAAGGCTCAAAGGTGTTGAGCTGCCAATATTCACAAACCTAGAAAGTAACGGAGCAAGAATTTAGAGTTGGGATCCTGATTCTAGTCCGTGCTTGAGAAGAGAAGGCCCGCTTGCCTCCCACTTCCCCGGGTTTGCCTGGAGGAGAAGAGCTCCCACAGCTACAGTCTTTCAGCCTGTGATAAGTACAAACAAATACTTCAGAAGGTGTGGCCTCTTCAGTAAGAGAGATCTAGCAGGAAATCTTACAGCTAAGCTGTAGATGATGGCTTCTCTCCAACTCAGCAAACATCCCAGTGCTAACTTCTCACCATAGAATCAGAATGGATTGTTTACTGGTACCTTGCAGATAAGAAACCAGAGCTGTGTGGCAAGTGTGGAAGGACCTTTATCAAATTGGTCCCATGGGTTGCAAATCATTCCCTCCAGGAATGGTTGCAATAGTTTCCAAGAAAAAGGTTTTCTCAGAAAATACCAACTTGAGCATTTAAACTTAAGAAATTAAATCTAAGAATGTAAAGAACATTCACAGTTAAAGATTTCCTTTAATGAAAAAACATGTACACCATTTGTTTTCTTGAGACTACTCACATGTTGGGAAATAAATCATAGACCGTTCCGCCGTGGTGTAGTTGGAACTCCTGTGTAGCTGGCAGTGTGTGGGTTGGGGCCGTCACCACCACAACAAGCTCATCTTAAACCATCATTTAACTAAAATCATCATTGGAGCAGTGAGAGACCACTCCTTTAGTGGTCTCTTAGTGTCCTGTCCCTTGCCCTGGCCGGCGGGGCGGTAAATCGTTGCGGGTCCGTTCCTGAGGGAGGGAGAGAGAGTAGGGCAGGAAGGCAAGCACAGAGAGTGAGGCAAGACAAGCAATTCTGATCAAGCCCCTTTATTGAAAAGGAATGAAACCTTTATACGATTAGGGGCGGGAAACTGGCCCAGGTTGGTTGCCAGGTAACAGAGTCAAATGATTATTAGAGAAAGGGGAAACCGAAACTGAAACTCCAAACACAGCATCAAAGGAAGCACCCAGACTTTCGTCTGCAATACCGGGCAGGGTGAAGATTAGCGCTGCATAAGCCCGAATGCGGTTTGATCTTTTGTTCATATTGGCTTTTCTCATCTGGCCCAGTATGACTGTCTCCAAATCCTGGACCAGGAAATGCACTCTCCTAGCCTCCAGATGTAAATCTTGCTTTTTGGTTGCTCCCTGGAGAGCGATATATCCTTGCCTGAGGCGGCCAAAACTCGGCAGCTCCCAACATCTTAGTACCAGAGAGGGGTGGTCTTCTTACAGCTCTTTCATACTTGGTTGCTCCAGCCCAGTTCTGTCTATGACTCCAGTTGCTAATGCTCTTGCTATGACTTTTAAAGAAATAAGGTAACTCACCAAGGGGAGCATGCTTAAAGTCTTACGAAAGGCCCAGCAACAGCAATGATGAATCTGGATAATCATAAGAGACAAGAGACAAACAATTGGTTTTCTGGCACTTAATCACTAGACAAAAGTATAATAAATAAGACACTTAAAGCCTACTTGTAAAGTCTGAAAATGAGGGCAGAAAAAGTCTTAAGAAAAAAGACTAAATATCTGGGGCATCTCGGTGGCTCAGTCGGTTAAGCATCCAACTTCAGCTCAGGTCATGATCTCATAGTTCATGGGTTCAAGCCCCACATTGGGCTCTGTGCTGATGGCTCAGAGCCTAAAGCCTGCTTCAGATTCTGTGTCTCCCTCTCTTTGCCTCTCCACTACTCATGCTCTTTCTCTGTGTCTCTCAGAAATGATATTTAGCCTTAGAACTTTTTTTAAAATATCTAAGTGAAAGTTGGTAGTTGGGTCTCTCTAAACTGTGAGACCCTTTCACTGTTGTTCTTTGCCCAACACTAAATGCATGGCCAGTATACTCTGTTCATTGGTGGTATGTCCTAGTTCTTGGTAATTGGTAGAAGTTTATACACCAGGCTTTAAAAACACTCAACATTTGTAGATCCCCACTAACTCTAGAGCTGACAAGAGCTTCAGACAAAATTGAGAACACTGGAAATACTTTTTATTTTCTAGGGGATTTGTATTCATGGGCAAAAATGAAAGCTTTACTAAGTTATCCTGTAGCTAGGTTGAAAATGCGTATGCTGTATCACTTTTAATTGCTGTGTATTGTTAATATATTTGAAGTCATTTTTAAGCTCTAAATGGTATAATAGCTTACTTTTACTGTGCAGTGATAATTACCAGGCATATTTTACATGCTTTATCAATGCTCAGTGCCATTCGTACAGGAAAGATTCCAGTTAATTTTACTGTCTTGTTTAGCAACTCGTCAGCCAAGTCTCTTATTGATTTGCTTGAGTTCCAGGTACTTTTTTCCTGTCTCTATTCACCGATTCTAATGTGAGCCATGAATTTTCGTGTAATTTTGATGTGATTATCATTTTCTCCAAGTTTGAGCCTCACCATACTTTGATAGAAGAGCCTTGTGAGACCTCCCTTTCACAGAGATGTCTCTGAGTAAACTGGTAGTTTTAAGGTCCCCATAATAGTAAGCCTCGTGGCAATTCTATTAGAGGTAACAAAGGGGAAGAAAATATCCCAGATCCTTAATGGAAAAAACAGATTGTCTTAAGCATTTACTGTCTGTATGACCAGATGGACCATTGAATTATTTAAATGTTAATTTGTGATAAACTGGACTGTTAATCAAAAGATTTTTTTTTCAAGAAAACAATTAGGCAGTTATCTCCCATGAAACTGGGAGAAAATATTTGTGAGATGTATCTGACAAAGGATTTATATCCAGATTATAAAAAGAGCTCCTCCAAATTACTAAAAGTAAGCAATTAAAAATAGGCAAAAAGATTTGAACATACTCTTCACAAAGGAAGGTATATGAATGACCAATAAGCAAATGAAAATGTAGGAAACAAAATTAGGCATCAGACAAATGCAAATGAGATAGCATTATCACCCAGCAGAATGGCTAAAATATAAATGACCGACAATAACAAACGTTGATGAGGATGTGGCGCAACCAGAACGCTCCTCCTTTGTCGGCAGAAGTACAAAGCAATGTAATCACTTGGGAAAACTGTTTCTCATGAAGTGAAATGTAGACTTTCCTGTGACCCAGCACTTCTTCTCCTAGGTATTTGCTCGAGGAAAATAAAAACTTGAGTCCTCAAAGATTTGTACACAGATGCTATTAGCAGCCTTCTCATATAAAAGCTCTGAACTGGAAAAAAAATGCAAATGTCCATCAAAAAGAGAATGGATAGGGGTGCCTGGTTAGCTCAGCTGGTTAAGCCTCCGACTTCAGCTCAGGTCAGATCTCACATTCGTGGGTTCGAGCCCCATGTCAGGCTCTGTGCTGACAGCTAGCTCAGAGCCTGGAGCCTGCTTCCGGTTCTGTCTCTCCTTCTCTCTCTGCCCCTCCCCCTCTCATGCTCTCTTTCTGTATCAAAAGATAAAACATTAAAAAGAAAATTAAAAAAAAAAAAAAAAGAATGGATACATTGAGGTATAGGCAGGTGATGGGTCACTGCTGAATCCATAACATGGATAAATCTTGTGGCACAAGGGGGCAGGCATGAAGTGGGATTCCATTTATATGAACTTCTAGAACAGGCCAAACTAATTACAGAAACAAGTCAGAATATCTTTTGTTTGTTTGTTTGTTTGTTTGTTGGAGAAGCATTCGTGAGCAGGCTCCACACCATCAGTGCAGAGCCCTTATGTGGGGCTGGAACTCACAATCCATGAGATCATGACCTGAGGCAAGATCAAGAGTCAGATGCTTAACCAACTGAGCTGGAAGTAGGATATCTTAATGGGCAAGTGTCACACGGCGTGTGCGACTGTCAAAAATCATCCAACTGAAACTTCGCATTGTACTGTTTGTACAGCTTTTTAATTGTTTCCACTTTGAAAATGCTAATTTGTTCTGTGGACCAAGATCTGTGGCTCTTTGTAAGAATTAAATCATCTTCTAATTTACAACCTAAATTCTTATTACAATTTAGTCCGATGCATATTTATTACTTAGTTCAGCTGCAATTGTAGTCACTAAATTTTGTATTATATTGATTCAGAGTGAGTTCGAACACCTTCGTTACTGTTGGATGAAATACAGACTGGGAGAGATAACCCGTCTATATCATTTTTGTTATTATGGAGTAAAGCCAGATCCACAAGGCCCTCAGTGTTCTAGAATTATTCTGTTAGACCACAGTGTTGCTACAGTTAACTGATGAGGACGTTTTCATTTTCCCTGCAAGGTCTACAAGGGAGAAGAAGCAACATTCCAGATCTCAGGCCTCCAGACCAACACAGACTACAGGTTCCGTGTGTGCGTGTGCCGGCGCTGCGTGGACACCTCTCAGGAGCTAAGCGGAGCGTTCAGCCCCTCCGCGGCTTTTGTATTACAGCGAAGCGAGGTCATGCTCGCAGGGGACACGGGGAGCGTAGACGATCCCAGAATGAAGAGCATGATGCCTACTGACGAACAGTTTGCAGCCCTCATTGTGGTCGGCTTCGCAACTTTGTCCATTTTGTTTGCCTTTATATTACAGTACTTCTTAATGAAGTAAACAAACCCAACAAAACTAGAGGTATGAATTTAATGCTACACATTTTAATACACACATTTATTCAGATACTCCCCTTTTTAAACCCTTTTGTTCTTTGATTTATATACTTCTCTTGTTTTACAGATTTAGCTAGGAAAAAGAATATCAGTGTTTTGGTGCACCTTTTTGAAATGCAAAACTAGGAAGAGACTAAACTGGATTTTTTTTTTTTTTCTAAAGAAGAAAAGCAAACCAGATACCAAAAGCTAGCTTTCGTATGTTTTCTTTTAAATCTTCAGATTTGCCTTTATTCTGTTTTCACTGATGTCTTTTGCAAGCCTTTGGTTTTTTTTTTTTTTTCCATGTTACAGTTTAGTAATTTATATTCACCAGTCACTTCTTTTGTCTTGATCATCTGTATCTGTGAACATGAATCACAGTGTGTAGTTACAGGTCTAGGCTTCCAGTGTTGTCAGAGTATTCGCACACAACTACAACTACAACAACAACGTACAGAAGATGTGTTCGCTCAGATAAGGCTGCCCTAAACAACCGTTTTGTCACTCAGTCGTTTAACCGTGTTTAGCTCATTTGAATCAAAATGTGTACTTTAAAATGTTTTAATAATCTGTATTTCTTCTGATTTTAACACTATATGAGCTGCCTAAGAAATCAAGTAACCAAAATGCACCTATAAATTACGGAGCATTGTAGATTTTACCCCATCGATTCATAGCAGTAATTTTCAGAGGGCATTGTGCAATAGTTAGTTGTTTCCTTGTTCAGCTGTTTTAAAAGCTGCTTTAACTTGTTTGTCTGTCTTTGTGTAGAACTACTTCTAACCTTAATCACTAGAGTTATTATATTCTGTTATGTTTGACCAGAGTTATATGGTGAGAACTGGTGACTGTTTAGTGCCTCTGCCCATCGTCCATGATTTATACTAATTGTGAGCAGTCTTCTTACACGTCAGCTCGTTGTTTTGGAAAGATTTGCTGTTAGGCTGTTCTTTGAGGTATCCATGAAGTGATCGAATTTCAATACCTTGATTCCACGCACATCGTATTAATCTAACAGCAGATGAAAACAGATAAAACCCAAATGAGAGTCATCTAAATTTGTAGTTCTTATTTTTGTGGGGTCGACCTGGCCATGTGTGGAGAGGGAATGATATTTGGTGGTAAGCACGGGATGTTTGGAGGCGAAGGAGCCTAGATTCTCTCCCTGGATATGTCACTAACTTGCTGCGTGACCTGAACACGTCACTTTACCTCTCTGTGCCTCAGTTTCCCATGCATTAAAAATAAAATGAAATAAAACAAAATGGGGATTCTAATGTTTGTAAGTGCTTTGAGATCCTTGATCAACAGGTGCTATTGGAGTGCAAAGTGTTACTCTTGCATGTTTATTCTGAGTCATGAGATAATCAAGTTTAACCCAAAGTCATTGGATTATTTATATGAAGTCCATAATGTTCGAGTACCTCAGGGACATTTAAGAGTTGGAGGTGCAAATATATTCCAAAAGGGTGCAACAGACACAGTGTATCCCCCTGCTTCTGTTTTTGTATATTTTTGCTACTTGGTTTTTCTTGATCATAGCGATTTTGTGCTTGGTCTATGTTGTCTTAAGATGCAGTATCCTGTACTAGCTTATAATATTCCCATACCAAAGTCATGGGGAAACCAACATTATTTTGTTTTTGGTTTATTTATACTATATTCTGCATACAGTACTTTAAATGCCAATTACAGTGCAATCTTTATTTATTGTAAAATTTTTTAAATGTACTTATGTACTAATTTCCCCTTGTAGCATGTTATTTTTTGTGTGTGTTTTATACTTTTGTAATTTTAGGTCAGTCTTGTTCCTTGGCAACATCATCTGTAGTATTATCAATCTTCTGACATTTTCTTGTGTTTTTAAAGATAAGAGCATCTAGTGCATTAAATGCCAAAAAAAAAAAAAATTTCATGATCAGTGATTGAAACGTTTACAGGTACCCAAAAATCCATGATCATCTCTTGAAAGGAAGTGCTAAGGTCAACGAATTATTCTGTGTGCCTATATTGATGTAGTAAGTACTAGAGACTTTTGTATTTTCTAATTGACCATAATAGCTTAATTGGCCTTGCAAAGTGATGGCATCAAGGTAAATACATTTTTGCCAAAGTTCTGGCCTTCCAAAATTCGGCCCTCTGCACAATTATGTATTAAGACCCACTAGACCGGGGATCTGCGTTTTCTGAGACCATTTCATGCAGGTGTTCTGGGGGGAGAAGGCATTTTTTAAGCAATGAAGATTCAAGTGTGTACAAAAACCCTGATTGCGGGGGGAACCCTGTCCCTTTTTGGAAACACTTCAGAACTGCTGCTATAAAGAAATTCTCTGAATTGGTTGAAATGTTTTAAACGAAAGAATACTTCAGGCCAAGACTGCTAGAGTACTTTATCTTTTTGAGATTGTCATCCTGTTGACCCACCAGAAAGCTGAAGTGTATGAAATACCAGCTGCCGGCACTTTATTTTATTGTTCTCCATGATTTGGTGTCCATGATCACCCCTTTGGTCAAGACATTATTGCTCCATCTGGCACTGTTTTCTATCACAAATATGTATATGTGACATTGATAATGTAACTCTATGTATATCGCCGTTACACACGAACAATAAAATAAAGTGTTATATCCACCTTATTTCTCTTGCCCTTTTGCAATCCGTAGGAATGAGTGAGTGGCTGACTTCTGATGCTCTGTATGTCACATTTCCTCCCTGGCACAAGAAATTCCAGTCATGTGATGCAAACTGCCCTTTGTCCTCAAAGAAACTGTTTAAAAAGGAAACTTTTTTAAAAGATTTTTTTCATAGGATCTGCCTTGTTCTTATCAACTTGAAATGTTGGCATTTTCTAACTGTGTTTTGTTGGCTACGGTAAATCAGTATTCCTGTCAAAATTGAAAAGTGCCCTAATTGAATGTGTTTGAATGTTATCCTTGCACAGTTCTTTAAATTGAAAGACAAAATGTTTTACCTCACTGTTGGACATACATTCCAAGGTTTTCAACTCTAGGAGAAAAAAAAAATAATCATGTTTTCCTGTATTGTAAATTTTAGACTATTTCATATACATTGTATTAAAACTGCCATATCAGTTTTAATGTGTAGATTTGCAAATACTATGCTATATGTAATACCTAACTGTATCTGTAGTGTATATGTAATATATTTATGCCCAATAAATGTTTTCATTCTTTCTGACTTAAGTAGGGTTTTTCTGCCATGAATAGGATTGCTTTTATTGTTGTTGCTGTTGTTATTTTTAAAAATGTAAACCACATCCCCAAAGTTGCACATTCAAATGCCTTTTGAGGTCACGCAGGTGACTTCTAAAATTGCAGCTGAACCCAAGGTCCTGTAAGATCACAGGCCACAATCACATGTGCTAATGTTTCAAAAGAAGCTAAGGATTCAGATTTCCCTATATGGGATCAGCTAAAATGTGATTACGGACAACACAGGCCTGGGAGCTGCCATTTCGTTCTTTGTCAGAGTCTGCGTCCCTTACCGATTATCCAAATGCCAAACGTTAGGGACTCAGGCCTACCTGTGTGCACACGGAGACCCGGAATGCTGTCTCTCCAAGACAAACTCCCAGGGTTTCGACCTCCTTCTTCCCTCCCCTGGGTCGCATTCAACAACAACAGCAGCAATAAAGCACCGTGCCCCTGCTATGGCCACGGCCTCATCATGTTTAGATTGTTTTGCTAGGAATCTCTCTTCGTCTCATTTCTGGAGAGAAAAAGATGTATAGAAAAACTGTTTCTCTAAGAGTAAGCTTTGCGTTATAAAGAGTGATAGCCAGTTTGGGGCGTAAAAGCGACAAATTGAATTTTGCATGCTCCTAACATTGCACTGAAAATCTAGTAAAGAGTTGTTGTAGAACCACAACTCCCCTCAACACTGGGAAGAATGGGAAGCATTCGAATTTTGGAATTCTAATTTCTCAGGGAGAGGAATGAGCATCACCTCAATTTACATGCAGAATACGCTGAAGTCTCAAAACTGACAGAAACCTGCCCTTCTGAACTGATGATGAAGGGGAAAGGAGCCTAAAATCCTACTAGTTGAAAGAGGTTTCAGATGCCATTGGATCTGTATTCCTTCCAGGCTATTTTGTTTTCAGCTGGACAGCAGAAAACTTACAGAAGCCTGTACGTTCCTTCTCAAAAGGTAAAATAGAAAGTCCCTAGCATGGGAGAAGCAATCCACAGTTGAGAGTAAAGGTACCATATCAGAAATGGGATTCGGTGAATGTATGCATACAGGAAATAGTAAGCGTCTTACCTAGGGAGCCTTATGGGCCAAAAAGAAAGATCTAAAGATCATCAATGAAATGGTTCAGCCAGAACACTCTTGGGTGGTTAGTCTCAGCCCCGGGCTGCACTGTAATATCCCCTGCAGTGCTTTTCAAAACCCCTACACCCACATCATACTCTAGATCAATAAAATGAGTATTTCCCGGAACATCGGTGTGTTTTTTTTTTTTTTAAGCCCCCCGGGTGCTTCCTCTCTGTAGCCAGGATTGAGAACCACTGCCCTGCGGTTGAACCGCTCGCACCACAATCCTCTGTCAGCTTTGGAGTCCTCCAGCTTAATGCTGAGTGAGCAGACCTCTGATGAAAGCCGCTAACATGAAAAGCCAAAGCCAACAGCTTAGAAGATTCAGAGACTAAGGGAGGAGCAGCTTCAGAAAACCATTGTTTCTCTCCCAAGAGATGAGAAGAAATAAATCTTTAGACTAAGGACAGAATGCTATTGAAAAGGATGCTTGAAGAATGTGGAAATGCTCTCATATTAAAAATTCAGAAGGTTTAGAAGCTGCAATTAAGAGAATAACCCCCCAAATAGAGAAAACAGAAATGAAACCATAGAAGATTAAGATCAGACCAGGACATTCAATATCCAAGTAGTAGGCACTTGGGAAACAACAGAGAAACGCTGGTGTTTTCAGAATGAAAGGGCAGGAGGGTGCTCAGCACGATGGGTGAAAATAAACCTCCACCAAGGCACACCATCTTAAAATTTTAAAACAGTGGGTCTAAGAGAAGCACGCAAGAATGTAGGAAAGTGGTCACATAAGAAGGATTAGAAATCAGAATAGCTTTATACTGCTCAGTAGCAACACTGAAAGCTAGAAATCAGTAAGGCAAGTATGTCAAGATTTGAAAGATGAAGATTTCCCACCTGCTTACTCTTGGCCAAGTGTGAAGTATCATAAAGACATTTTTAGAAATGTGAGATCTCACAAATTTGCCTCCCATGTTCCCTTTCTCAGAAGCTACAAAAGGATATGCTCTCCCATATGGGCAAATAAACCAAGAAAGAAGAATCCATGGGATTCTGCCCCCAGTGCTTTTCATGCAGGTTAGAAGTTGACTGTCCAGCCCTTTGCCCCAAAAGGATTTATGTAACTTTCACTTTATCTTCCTCCTACCCCCACCCCAGCACCATGTTTGCATAACTGCCCCCCCCAAACAGGGACAAAAATGACCCTTTTAAAACTAACGATGAGATCTGTGTACAGCTACCCTTTATTCAGAGTGGTGACTAAAAAAAAAAAAAAAAAAAAAAGTTCCCACCTCTACTGCTGGACTGGAGGGGGGGAGAGTATGCGTGGGAGAGCAAGCTGCCTCACCTCTGCAGCACACAGCCCATTCTCTGGCACACAGGAGAAGCTAAAACAAAGTTGACTTGAGCTCACTAGACTAATTTTGAGGTAGGAAAAGTCCATATGGCAGTGATGTAATCCAAAAGACCTGTTGCTCCAAACCACAGTCTTTCCCATGGGCGTGTTATTTTTGGTGCAGTATTTTCATTTTAATTGAAGTAGTTGTCAATAATTTATCATTTAAAATGTGGAAATTTCAGGGCACCTGGGTGGCTCAGTCAGTCGAGCATCTGACTTCGGCTCAGATCATGATCCCACAGTTGGTGGGTTCGAGCCCCATGTCAGGCTCTGTGCTGACAGCTCAGAGCCTGGAGCCTGCTTTGGATTCTGTGTCTCCCTCTCTCTGCCTGCCTCTCTCTCTCTCTCAACAATAAACATTAAAAAATATTTTAATGTGGAAATTTTATTCAAAATACTGGGATTCCAGATTGTACTAAAATTTGGAAGACCTGACAACGGAAGGTCTTGTTCTACAATGATGGTGCTCAACAGAGGTGAATGATTGTTAGTTTGGGCACGTGCTGCACCGTTGAGCACCTTTCTCACCATATTCTTGACCAGAATATGGATGATCTTGTCTCTTCTAGTAGAAGAACATCACCTTTTACCCATCTCTGTCAAAAGTGAGTAAAATGGTGTGTGGGGTGGAGGGAGGGTGGGGAGACAAGATTTCCAAGAATTTGATGGAGAACATCTGTTATATCTGCTTCTCCATCAAAGCAACAAAAACAGTGGCAAAAAGCAAAATGCCAACATCGAGTTTTTTGGAACTCTGGAAATTAACTAAAGCCTCGTAACAATCTGAACCTTGATAAGAACACCAGGCTTTGTGTTTTTTAACCTCAATCTACTACCCCTCTCCCAAGCTTCACAGTAGCCTTGAAGATGAGCCCTGCAGCCACCAGAGGGAGCATGCTGGGTTTGGAGTACCTCAAAATAGCTCCACTTCAGAGCAGTGTCACTATTTAACAAACACGGAGCTCTCTTTATGGGAAAAACCTTATATCCAGGGCATCTGTTGAAAAATAATCAGTGCCATCATGTAACACTTCCACTGCTTAAGGCTGCAATACCAGTTTGGGCGAACAAGACCTGGAAGACAAGGGCGGAACTCTGAACTCTTCTTAAGTGGAAGGCTTACTCCGGCATACAGAGCCCCTTAAAGAAGAGTGGAAGACTTACTGGTTCAAGGCATTGAACGGGAGATGAACAGATCTCCTTCAATCGGTGAGTAGCCATTAACCGACATTAAATGGAACAGAGATAACAGTCGTCAGATGCAAAGTGGCCAGAAGTCTGAAAGGATACAACCTGAATTTGTAACTCAAATTTGCCCTAATAAGAAGTGGGGAAGTGATGATCAAAGAGGATTTTAGGCTTAACTATAATATTTTGGCCTTTTAGATGAAAAATGCATTTACGTATTATGAAATAAAAAATAATTTTATGGGTAACAAAGCCATGTTGAAGAAATAAATTTCCTTCCCCTTTTCTGACTCAAAGGATAATTAAAAGATGCTTCTTAGTTTTGTCCCCCCCCCCACACCCCCAGGGGCTGAAGGCAGATTTTTTTTCTTTTCTATCCAAACAAGTTCTACAAGAAACACGTTCATTCACATTAACAGAATTTCTTGCGCATGTGAGCTACTGAAGGGTGTAGATTGTCCATCATAGCATTGTTTCCCAAAGTGGGGAAGTATACAAGATAACCGGAAAGGGTACACGGCTAAACATCTTTCAATTATGTCATTTTTGTCATCTATACTGGAAAAACTGCATCCGGCATATCAAAGAAAAACAGATAAGATTAAAGTGGAGATTTAAGTTTAGAAAAGGAGTATAGTAAGTAAATAATGGTGCGGGTGCTACTCAGATATGGCAGAAATCACAGGAATGATAAGCAAACGGCGGAAGTTTGAGAACAATGCATCACAGAATACAGCATCCTAAATAGCACACGGATCTATGCCAGGCCATACATTTCTAAGTTTTCATGTGCAAATACGTTCTTTAATCATCGTGTGAAAAGAGTTATGTTGTATGGGGGAGTAGGAATGGGGGTAAAAATCAGGATCAATACGGAATTGGAAACTGAACTGAATGAGAATTTGCGTAACTGATCCCTAAGAGCCTCAGTGACCTGCTCAAATCCTCCTATCCTACTGTTCATGGTCAGCACTTATGAATACTGGTATGAGTGAAAATTGGCTTATCTACAGTTAAGATGCTTTTGCCCAAACCCTGAAGGCTCTGTGGGGTTATTTCTGCAGAGCCTGAGCTAAGATGACATTTTGGTTTCACCAGGCATGGGGAAGAGAAGAGAAGTATGATGGGAGTCTATTGTTTTGTCTGCCACTCCCTCCCGGGGAAGTGGGCTAGGAACACTCTCGCCCATACCCATCCACGTCATTCCCCACAAGTTGCTGAGTTCCTCTAAAACCACTACCCAGACTTTACTACATTATTCTAGGGACGGCCTAGGTGTCTGGGATTAAGATTCAAGGTAGTCTTGCTCTAATGGCTGGACCTATAAGATGAAAAGCTTGAAAATTGTGAGTAGCTATTTTTCTCGATGTAAACAAAACCAGTGCTCAGTGAAATAAAACAATGAAGCTGGTAAGAGAAGAGAAGAAAAAGGCAAAGATGCAATAGAAGGCCACTAGTTAAGGGGCGCCTCGGTGGCTCAGTCGGTTAAGTGTCTGATGGCAGCTCAGGTCATGATCTAATGGTTTGTGGGTATGAGCCCCACGTCGGGCTCTGTGACAATAGTTCAGAGTCTGGAGCCTGGTTCAGATTCTGTGTCTCCTTCATTCTGCCCCTCCCCTGCTCACGCTTTGTCTCTCTGTCTCAGAAAGAAACATTTAAAAAATGTTTTTTAATTAAAAAAAAAAGATCTCTAGTTAAGGCCAAATTTATTTGGTCCTTAGGTTTGCTGACCCCTTTTACAGTTTCCTTATGACCCTTTGTGTTCGAGCTAACTGGACTTGAGTTTCTGACACCAGGCACCAAAACATTCCCAACAAAGAGAGAAAGCATTTTAAAACCATTTCATATTGCAAAGGGGGGGCTATTTGAAGTAGAACATTCAATATATAAAATGCACAACCTCAAATATTTTTATGCTGGGAATTCATGCAGAGTTGTGTTTCTGTTTGTTTGTTTTTACTTTTCAAGTAGTATACGCTGAACTTAGGAAAGCTATAGGTTTTTTTTAATGTTATTTATTTATTTTGAAAAAAAAAGATAGTATAAGCAGGTGAGGGGCAGAGAGAGAGGAAGAGAGAATCCCAAGCAGGCTCTGTGCTGTCAGCTCAGAGCACAGCACAGGGCTCAATCCCATGAACCAGGAGATCATGACCTGAGCTGAAATTAAGAGTTGGATGCCTAACCGACCAAGCCACCCAGGCACCCTGAAAACTACAGACTTTTTAAAAACTAAAAACAAAATAAAATGGTGCTGAATGGGAGCACTTATCAGTGAGCCCCTGCAGCATGCCAAGCACCTGACGCATATTGTCTTGCTTCTGACTCACAACAACCCTTTGAGGTGAGCATAGCTTATCCCCTTGAAGGACCGGCATGTAAGTAAGTGCTGTTGGAGGATTCAAGCCCGGCTCTAATTTCTGAGGCCAGTTTACTCTAACCCCGCATTGTGCTGCCTGTCAAGAACCCTTCAAGATCCCTTCTGCTGTTGTATTTAAATGATGTGAACAACAATGGTACTAGCATTGGACCTTATCTCATCAATGTTGTGATGTTAATGTAAGATTTAAACAAATACTAAAGCACAGCAGCTTTGACCTTCTTCTTTAGGCCATCCTTTTTTTTTTTTTTTTTTTTTTTTTAAGTCCGTGTCTTTACTGCCATCCTCTCCCCTCCTGATAAAAGGGACCAGCTATATTTTATCCAGCAGTCAGATGTGTAAGGGATGATTGTCCTTATAAAGAACAAACAGTCTCCCCTCCTACAATGAGTGAGAACTTGGAATTCTGAGCTTTGCTTTTGTCCAGTGTGAGGCAACTTGAATATAGTTTCAAGTCCTAACTTTATGATTCTATGAAGACTGGACTCCTCTGAGGTAGATGGGCTTCTGCCCAAACTACAATCCCTTGAGTGATAGAATCAGAGAACAGCCTGCAAATTCCTTCACATATGTGCAGCCTCCACCTTTGAGCAGATTGGCCCCAAGCACTATGGACTTCTATAATCTGGATCACAAAACTGCCAGGAAGGTCGTCCAGCCAACCCCAGTACTGCCACGCTGGGGACATGCCACGTTTCTCCAAAGTATTTCATATGCTACCACACAGGTGTTAGGGACTGAAAAATAGCATAGACGAGTGTGCCCATGTGGTACTAAGGGTGTAGAGAGAAAGGGAATGCAGGAATGGGTTGTTTTGTAGCTTAACACACATCATCTCATCGTGACTTTGGGGCAAGAGTCTGCCTGGCTTAGTGGGTTGCAAACAGTGGTGGAGGCCAAGGGAGTCTGCAGGGGCATCCCGTGAATTCTTGCTAGGGTTCTCCAGAGGAGCCGTTTCCTGATCTCCAGGAAAGGGACCAGTTTATCCACATGCCTGCCCTCTTGAGGGCTTCAGCCTTGCAGCAATGCCAAGCCCCAAAAAACCAAGCCTAGGGATTTTCTTTCCCTCTGTCATCAAAGCAGATTTGTCACAAGCACCTTGTAAACATCTTTCTGGATTGGTTTATTTAGCTTATATAATTAAAAGAGGTTTGGGGCCATTTGTTAGAAAAGAGGAAATACAATATTTTTTTTAAAATATATACAAATTTATATAGCCTTGGGATGCATTAGGGAGTAATTGTAAAAAAAGAAACCTTCAAGCTAGAAAGGAAAAGATCGATACTTTTAACAAATCAAAAATAGAGAAAATTACAAAACGCCACTGATAAATGGTGAATATCCCTAATGTACAAAAGCTCTCATACATTATGCAAAAACAACCCAATTTTTAAAAAATGGACAAAGCAAATAAATGGGCAGTTTATAGAAGAAATGTAAATTGCGATTATCATAGGGAACCTTGGTACATGTTAGGGAAATTAAAATTGAAGTAATGAAAAATATTTGACACTTGAGAAGAAATTCAAAAGGTTATCCTACACAGGAGAAAGTATGGGGAAACAATTACAGGTCTCTCTGGGAAGATGTAAATTGCTATAACATTTTTGGAAGGTAATCTAGAAATATTAACATTTAAAATGAACATACACTTGACTAAGCAACCACATATTTAAAAGTCTAAAGAAATAAAATGAATATGGATGTAAGTATATGAAAGGATGTTTATTTTAGCACTGCTTATTAAAGGGAAAATGCAATTTAAGTATTCCTCAACAGAGCAATGTATTCACATTACAGACTACCTTTGGCCTATTAAAAATAAGTTAACATCACAAGAAAAGATCACTATCTCTTATGACAACTGTAGATGCAAAAGTCCTCAACAAAATACTGGCAAACAGAACCCAGTAACATATAAAAAGGAATATAAACCACTGACAAATGGATTTATCCCAGGGATGCAAGATGGGATCGACATATGATAATCAACCAGTGTACTACATCATATTTATAGAATAAAAGATAAGGCAATATGATCATCTCAGAAGATAATTAAGAAGCATTTGACAAAATCCAACAGTATTTCATGATAAAAAAAAAAAACCCCACTCAACCAACTAGGAATAGATGGAACCTTCCTCAACCTGATAAAAAGGATCTATGAAAAACTCATAGTGAACTTCATGCTTAATGGTAAAAAAAAAAAAGAAAGCTTTCCCCCTAAAATCAGGAACAAATCAAGGATGTTCATTCTTGCTACTTCTAGTCAACATTGTATCAAAGGTTCTAAGTAGGATACTTAGGCAGGAAAAAGTAGTAAAAAGAAATAAAACTATATTTGCAGTTGACATTATCTTGTATATAGAAAATTCTAAGGAATCCGGGGGGGGGGGGGGAAAGCAACAACAAACTAGTAACACTAATTAACTAGTTCATCAAGGCTTCGGGATATAATATCAATATACAAAAGTCAATTACATGTGTATACACTAGCAATGACCCTCTCAAAAAATAAAACTAAAAAAGCAATTTGAGGGGTGCCTAGGTGATTCAGTCAGGTCAGCATCCATCTCTTTATTTTGGCTCAGGTCATGATCTCACAGTTATGAGCCCCTGTACCAGACTCTGCACTGAAAGAGTGGAGACTATTTGGGATTTTCCCTCTCCCTGTCCCTCCCCTGCTTACACACACACACACACACACACACACACACACACACACACAGCACTCTCTCTCAAAATAAACTTAAAAAATAGAAATAAACTTTTAAAAATTTCAGTTATGATAGCACAAAAAAGAACAAAATATTTAGGAATAAATTTAACAAAAGAAGCAAGACTTCATATATGGATCTTGAGAAACTTGACAGAAGACCATGGGAGAAAGGAATTGGAAAAACAAATAGCTACAAACAGAGAGGGAGGCAGGCAAACCGTAAGAGACTGTTAGAAGAAACTCAGGGTTGATGGGGACAGGGAAAAATGGGTGATGGACATTGAGGAGGGCACTTGTTGGGATGAGCACTGGGTGTTGTATTTAAGCCCATTAGACAATAAATTATATTCATTAAAACATTAAATTAAAAAAAATTTTAATTAAAAATAAAAACTTTTATTCTTCAAGTATACCATCCAAGAATGTAAAAATATGTGCTCAGTTTGGCAGCACGTATACTAAAAATGAATGTAAAAGTACAACCCCTAGAATGAAAGAAAATACTTGCAAATTATATATCTTATCATAGATTATTATCCAGAAAATATAAAGAACTATTACAACTCAATCATAAGACAAATAACCCTGCTTTAAAAAAAAATCAACAAACAACAAAGGATTTGAATAAATGTTTGTCCAAAGAAAATACACAAATGGCCAATGAAAAGGAGTTTGGTATCAATAATCATTAGGGAAATGTAAATCAAAATTATAATGAGATAGCAAATTATACCCGCTAGGATGGCTATAGACAAATATCGGCAAGGATGTGCAGAAATTGGAAAGCTCATGCATCGTTGGTGGGAATGTAAAATGGTACAGCTGATTTGGAACACAGTTTGGGAATTCCTAAGATTTAAACATAAAATTACCATACAACCCAGTAATTTCACCCAGGAAAAATAACAAAGGTCCACATGAAACTTGTACACACACGTTCATAGCAGCATTAGTCATAATAGCCACGTGTCATCTGATGAATGAAGGGACAAATACGCTATATCCATACAATGAAGTATTTGGCCATAAAAAAGTACCGATGCTACAAGATGAACTTTGAAAACATTCTAAGTGAAGGAATCCACACACAAAAGGCCACATATTGTATGATTCCATTTATATGAAACGTGTAGAAGGGGCAATGTATAGAGACCAAAAGTAGATCAGTAGCTTTGCACAATGAGGGGAAGACAAATAAGAAGTGACTGCTGGGGCACCTGGGTGGCTCAGTTGGTTGAGCGTCCGGCTTCAGCTCAGGTCATGATCTGATGGCTAGCTCAGCACCTGGAGCCTGCTTCGGATTCTGTGTCTCCCTCTCTCTCTCTCTGACCCTCCCCTGCTCTCACTGTCTCTGTCTCTCAAAAGTAAAAATAAAAACCATAAAAAAAAATTAAAAAAAGAAAAAGAAGTGACTGCTAATGGGTACAGAGTTTCCTTTTCAGGTTGTGAAAATGTTCTAGAATTAGATACGATAATAGCTGCACAATCTTGTGATTATACTAAAGGCCACATATACTTTAAACAAGCACATTTTATAGTATGTCAATTATTTTAAATTTTAAAGTAGGAAAAATAAATTCAACTATTCTTAAGGACTTGGAAATATGTCTCTGGTTTATTATAAGATAAAATAAACACTAGCAATAAGAAAGTATAGAAGGATTGTCAAACTCATAATATTGATTACCTCAATAAGACAAGTAAATACATACATATAAATAAACATATATACATGCAACATAATACATATATAAAAAGCAATTATAAAATCCTGGCACTTAGCAGGTTTGAGACCTTAAGCAAGTCATTCATCTGACGGAGGCCTCTGTTTCTTCCTGAGAAAAGTTGATGGGACTGGGTCTCAACAAGGATGTAAAGAGAGACTTCAAACATTCCTAACTAATGATGCCAGGGAACAAATAAAGAGCTGAAAGGAAGGTGAAAACAGGCACCAGTGTTTTTGAAAAATCTTCCCAGGTGATAGACTGACTCTCCTTTAATATCCTGACTTCCATTCCCTCTACCCACAGGACTAATGTGAGCCTTTCAAATTCAAAAGCAAAAAGCAAAACCAAAAAAACTCTTTTAAAACTCTTTCTCTATAGCTTCTTCACTTAAAAAAAAAAAAAATCAAACCCCACCAGGACTTACAGGGATGATGGCAGAGTAGGAGGAACCTAAACTCACCTTGTCCCACAGATATAACTAAATAACACATATGCTGGTGTAAATAACCCAGAAACGACTGAAAGACTGGCAGAAAAGACTTTCCACAGTAAATGTAGAGAAGAGGTCAGACGGGTAAACTTGTGGGAACTAAATGAGCCCACAGGACTGTTTGAAGGAGGTGGGGACACAGCAGGCTCTAAGAGGGGAGAGAAACAGACTCTCATATCAGGAAACCCATGGAGAAGACAAATCCCTGTAAGATTCAGCTTTGAAAACCAGAAGGGCATAATTTCCCAAGTTCTTACAATCAGGGGGCCTAACATCTAGAACTTTAAAAATCAGCAGACTAAGCTCAGAGCCAGGAGAACAAGAAGAAACCGAGTCCCCACCCTGGAAGACACAACGCAACAAACATCCCCTCAGAAATATACCGTAGATGTAGCAGTTTGAGAAAGGCCTGAGATCTACAGGAAGGAGATTTATTTACTAATCTCAGAGCATGTGCTGGAGGAGAAGAGATCTTTGGCAGACTTCCCCAGGAACAAAGGAACTGGTGGGCACCATCCTCCTCCACCCTAGATATACAGACTCCCACAGGAACACACAATGCCAACACACCACTTAAAAATGTCCCACCTCTGCGTTCTCCTGAAAACATGCCCCCTCCAGCCAGGCTTGGGCTCCAGGTCTCCTCCCATAGCAGACCCACAAAACTTGTGAACAACAGGTGCCCATAGTACCCGCCCCCTCCCTTCTGTAGATCCAACCTTCCAACTCAGCCAACCTTGGTTTGGGGCAGCCTTAGGTCCCCTATGCCAGCAGACCAGCATGGACTTTGCTGCACTGTGTGCCCATCCCCATGCTCTCTTGTAAACTTGCCCATTCCAGCCTGGTGGCAGGAGTTTTCTAAGCAACTGCAGGTCCCCCCCTGTAATGGATCTGTGCAAAGCTTGCTAACACTGGGAAACCCACCCCATGTTCTCCTGTGGACCTGCACACTCTCATATACCCTTGGCCTGAACCATCCAAAATGGTACCATGAGCCTGGTAGTACAAGCAGCCCCAACAGGAGCCAGGACCACTCCAAAATGACTCCTGCCCTAGGGAGAGGGGAAGATACCTACACACCCCAGTCTGACTGCGGCCCCAGCAGTGGGCTAGGGCAGACATCTTCTCTGACTACAAGCCACTCCCACCCACAAAAACTCTCAGGGAACAGTACAGAGAAAGCACTACTAGTTTGGTGTTATGGCATCTCTGACAAATACCTGGTCTGACTCAGCTCAAGCCCAAGCTGAATGGCCCACTAACAACACAGGGACCAAACCCTGCCCACAACAGGTAGAGAGCCATTGCAGATGACTAGACTGAAGATAAAAGTAGCCCAGCCACAACAGCAGGGGGGCATGCAACACACATAGGAGACACCCCTGAAGCACCAGGTTCTGGTTTGTCGGGGCGCCAAGTTTAGTCTGCCTCAGGCAAGGATTATCACTCCGTTGAGTGAGCCAGTAAACAAGATTTGCATCTGGAGGCTGGAGATTGCCGACTGTCTTGCTGAGCTAGACGTGAGTGGCCAAGGCACACAAAAGATCAAAACCGTATTCAGTGTTAGTTCTCCATCCCCCAAGATTGCTGAGGCAAAGTCGGGGCGCTTCTTTGATATGCATTCGACTCTGTAGCCTGCCTAGGTCAGCTTGCCTTGTTTTTCCCCCTGAAGACTATATAAAGAACAGTTCTTTGAATAAACGCTCTCTTTCGCCTGATCGGAGAACCGTGAGTTCTGTCTTTACTCTGCGTCTCCCTCTCCTGCCCCCTTTTTTCTCTCCCTCCCTCAGGAAAAGGACCCGGGACGATTCTCTGCCCTGCCGGTCTGAGCGGATGAAACTGGTACCGCCTATCGCTGGGGACGAGCTGCCCGGCCTTCAGGTTACAACACTGGTTGACAGAGAACATTGCACTGTAGGACAGTACAAGACCTCTTCTTCATAGGGCCACTACCTTCAAAAGCAAGAGATATAGCTGATGTCCCTAACAAAGAGAACCAGAGAGACAGAAGAATACATCCTAAATGAAAAAAATGGGACAAAGCCACAGCAGGAGAGCTAAACGAAATGAGATAAGTCATATGCCTAATAGAGAATTTAAAGTCATCTTCAAAAAGATTTTCACTGAACTTGATAAAAGAATAGAGGATCTGAGTGAGATACTCAACAGAGAGATAGAAAACATAAAAATGAACTAGACATGAATTCAATAACTGAAATTAAAAATACATTAAATGGAATAAATAGTAGACTAGAGGAAGAAGAATGGATCAGCAATGAAGAAAAATGGAAAGCAACTAAGCTGAATAAGAGAGAGGGAAAAATAAGAAAAAATTAAAAGTAGCCTTAGGGAACTCAGAGCCACCATCAAGCATAATAACATTTGCACTATAGAGAATATAGAATGAGAAGAGGAGAGAGAGTAAAGGGGGCAGAAAATTTATTTGGAGAAATAATAGTGGATAACTTTAGACTCTGAGGAAGGACACAGAAATGGGGATCCAAGAGGCACAGAGATCCCCCAACAAAACCAATCCAAGGAAGTCAAAACCAAGATGCCTACTTATTAAAATGGCAAAAGTAGTAATAATAGATAATGTTAAAAGGTGCAAGAAACAAGAAAACAAGTACATACAAAGGAAACCTCAGGAAGGCTTTCAGCTGATTTTTCAGCAGATACATTGCAGGTTACGAGGGAGCAGCATGATATATTCAAAGTGCTGAAGAGAAAAAGCCTACAACCAAAAATATTCTATCCAGTATTGCTACCATTCAGAATAGAAGGAGAGATAAAGAATTCCCCAGACAAATAAAAGCTGAAGGAATTCATGACTACTAAACCAGCCCTACAAGAAATGTTAAAGGGAACTCTGAGTGGAAAGGAAAGACTTCAAGATGGAATAAGAAAAGCAGGAAGTACAAAAGCAGCAAAATTAACTGTATCTATAAAAATCAATCAAGGCATTCACAAAATAAAAGGATCTAAAGAATGGCACCCTATACTAAAATTAGAGGTAGGGAGAGGAGTAAGAATGGATTCAAATTTAAGCAACCATCAACTTAATATAGACTGCTATATGCATGAGATGCATATATACCTAATGGTAATCACAAATGAAAACAAGTAATAGATATACAAAAAAATGAAAAGAAAGGAATCCAAGTATATCCCTAAAGAAAGCCAACAGTAAGAGAGGACAGTAAGGAAGGACCAGAAAAGAACTACAATAACATTATGAAACAAGTAACACAATGGCAATAGCACGTATCTACCAATAATTACTTTGATAGTAATTGGACTACATGCTACAATAAAAAAATACAGGTTGACAGAATGGATAAAAATGCAGCACTCATTTATGTGCTGCCTACAAGAGACTAAGTTCAGACCTGAAAACACATCCAGATCGAAAGCACAGTAATGGAAAAGCACGTGTCATGCAAGTAGAAGTGAAAGGAAAGCCAGGGTAGCAATACCAATCAGACAAAATATACTTTACAGCAAAAATCATGACAAGAGACAAAGAAGGACACTGCATAATCATAAAGGAACAATCCAACAAGAAGATATAGCAATTGTAAATATTTATGCACCCAACATAGAAATAGCCAAATATAAAAAGCAACTAATAACAAACATAAAGGAAGTCATTGGCACTAATACAGTAATAGTAAGGGATTTTAACACCCCACTTACATCAATGGTTAGATCGCCTATACAGAAAATCAACAAAGAAACAGTGGCCTTGAATGACACATTGACCAGATGGGTCTAACAGACATATTCAGAAAATTCCATCCTAAAAGAGCAGAATTCACATTCTTTTCAAGTGCACATAGAACATTCTCCAGAACAGATCACATGTTAGGCCACAAAACAAGTCTCAACAAATTCAAAAAGATCAAAGTCATACAATGCATTTTTTCTGACCACAACACTCTCCAACTAGAAATCAACTCCAGCAAAATATCTGGAAAGAACCCAAATACATGAAGGTTGAAGCACAAGCTACTAAACAATGAATGGGTCAATAAAGAAATCAAAGAGGAAATAACATTTAAACAGAAACATGGAGTCAAACAGACATGAAAATACAATGGCCCAAAGTCTTTGGGGGTACAGCAAAAGCTGTCCTATGTCAAGAAGAAAAATCTCAAAACAACATAACCTGACACCTAAAGGAGCTAGAAAAAGTAGAAAAATTAAAAACCTAAAACTAGTAGAAAGAAGTAAATAATAAAGAATAGAAGCTTTAAAAAAACCAATAGAACAGAGTAATGAAACAAAAAAGCTGGTTCTTCGAGAATATCAAAGCAATTGCTATCTCTTCAGCCAGACTCATCAAGAAAAAAAGAGAGAACTCAAATAAAATCAGAAACAAAAAAGGAGAAATAATAACTGAAACCACCAAATTACAATGATTGTGGGACACCTATGTGGCTCAGTCAGTTGAGCATTCAACGCTTGATATCAGCACAGGTTATGATCTCACGGTTCATGGGACTGAGCCCCATGTCAGGCTCCACAATGACAGCATGGAGTCTGCTTGGAATTCTTTCTGTCTGCCCATCTCCTGCACACACACACTCTCTCTCTCTCAAAATAATAAACCTTAGAAAAGAAATACAATGATTATAAGAGAATATTATAAAAATTATATGCCAACAAATTAGCTAACCTAGGAAAAATAGATAAATGCCTAGAAATATAATCTCCCAAAATGAAATGAGGAAGAAATAGAAAATTTGAATATATCAATTACCAGCAATGAAGCTGAATCAATAATCAAAAAATTCCCAATAAACAAAAGTCCAGGAACAGAGAGCTTCACAGGTGAATTCTACCAAATATTTAAAGAAAAGTTAATCCCTATTCTTAAACTATTCAAATGAAGGAAGAGGAAGAAAAGCTTCCAAATTCATTCTATGAGGCCAACCTTACCTGGAAACCAAAATCAGATAAAGACACTACAATAAAGAACTACAGACCAATATCTCTGATGAACAGACACAAAAATCTTTAACAAAATATTAGCAAACCAAACCAACAATAGATTTTAAAAATCATTCACCACAATCAAGTGGGATTTATTTCTGGGATGCAAAGGTGGTTCTATATTTGAAAATTAATCAACATGATACATCACATCATAGGAGAAAGGATTAAAACCATATGATCATTCCATTAGATGCAGAAAAAGCATCTAACACAGTACAACATCCATTCATGATAAAAACCCTCAACAAAGTTGTTTTAGAGGGAACATATCTCAACATAATAAAAGCTGTCCATGAAAAATCCACAATGAACATCATACTCAATGGTGAAACACTGAGAACTTTCCCCCTAAAATTAGGAATAAGACAAGAATGTCCACTCATACCACTTTTATTCAACATATTGCTGGAAGTTCTAGCCACAGCAATCAGACAAGAAAATGAAAAAAGCAGCCAAATTGATAAGGAAGAAGTAAAACTTTCCTTTTTGCACATGACATGATACTCTATATAGAAAATACCAAAGACCCTACCCCAAAACTACTAGAACTGATAAATAAATTCAGTAAGGTTGCAGGATACAAAATCAATATACAAAAATTTATTGCTTTTTTTTTTAAGAGAGAGAGAGAGTACAAGCATAAGAGAGGGGTTGGGGGAGGGGAGAGAGAGAGAAGAGACAGAATCATAAGCAGTTTCCACATTCAGTGTGAACCCAAAGAAGGGCTTGATCCCATGACCCTGGAATCATGACCTGAACTGAAATCAGGACTCAGACACTCAACCAACTGAGCCATCCAGACACCCTGAAATCCACTGCATTTCTATATGCTAATAATGAAGTAGCATAAAGAGAAATTAAGAAAATAATCCCACTTACACTTGCAGCAAAAACAGTAAAATACCTACGGATACACTTAGCCAAGGAGGTGAAAGACCTATACTCTAAAAATTATCAAATACTGATGAAAGAAATTAAATATGACACAAATGAATGGAAAGATGTTCCATGCTCATGGATTGGGAGAACAAATATTGTTAAAATGGATATACTGCCCAAAGCAATTGTTATCAAAATACCAACAGCATTTTTCACAGAACTAGAATAAATAACCCTAAGATTTGTGTGGAACCATAAAAGACTTCAAATAGCCAAAGCAACCTTGAAAAAGAAGAACAAAACTGGAGATATTACAACACAAGATTTTGAGATATACTACAAATCTATAGTAATTAAAACAGAATGGTGCTGGCACAAAAATACACATAGATTAATGGAACAGAATACAGTGCCCAGAAATAAGTCCAAAATTATATGGGCAATTAATCTTCAACAAAGGAAGCAAAAATATGCAACGGGAAAAAGCCTCTTCAACAAATGGTGCTGGAAAACTGGACAGCTACATATAAAATAATGAAACTAACTGATTTTTTTATACCATACACAAAAGTAAACTTAAAATGGATTAAGGACCTAAATGTGAAACCTGAAATTATCAAAAGCCCAGTAGAGAGCAGAGGCATTAATTTCTTTGACATTGGCCATAGAAACAGTTTTCTGGATAGGTCTCCTGAGGCAAGGGAAACAAAAGCATAAATAAGCTATCAGGACTAAATTAAAATAAAATGTTTCTGCAAAGCAAAGGAAATAGTCAACAAAACAAAAAGTCAACCTACTGAATAGGAGATGGTAGTTGCATATGATATATCTGATAAAGGGTTAATATTCAAAATGTATAAAGAACTTACACAACCCAACGTAAAAAACACAAGTAATCCAATTTAAAAAACAGACAAAAGACATCAACAGATGTTTCTCCAAGGTGGAAATACAGATGACTAACAGACACATGAAAAGATGCTCAACACCCACTCATAATCAGGAAAATGCAAATCAAACCCACAATGGGATATTACCTCACACCCATCAGAATGACTAAAATTAAAAACACAGGAAACAAAAATTGTTGAAGAGGATATGGAGAAAAAGGAAGCTTTATGCACTGTTAATGGGATACAAACTGGTTAGACCACTGTGGAAAATAGTAAGGTGGTTTCTCAAAGTATTAAAAATAGAATTACTGGATCATAAGGTAATTCTATTACTGGGTGTTGACCCAAAGAATATGAAAACATGAATTTGAAAAGATCTATGACCCCCTAGGTTTACTGCAGAATTATTTGTAATTATGAAAGTGGTCTAAGGATCCACTGAGAGATAAACGGGTAAAGTTGGTATTTATATACAATGGAATATTATGCAGCCATAAAAAGCATGAAATCTTGCCATTTGCAACAACATGGATAGATCTAGAGGATATAATGCTAAGTGAAATAAGCCAGTCAGAGAAAGACAAATACCATATGATTTCACTCATATGTGGAATTTAAGAAGCAAAATGAACAAAGAAAAATAAGAAGACACCAAGAAACAGATTTTTTTAATGGGTTCTTTAAATTTCATTTTGAGAGAGTGTGAGCAGGGGAGGAGCAGAGAGAGGGAGAGAACCCAAAGCAGGCTTCATACTGCTAGCACAAAGCCCAGTACAGGGCCTGAACCTACAAACCATGAAATCATGCCCTAGGCTGAAATCAGGAGTCAGATGCTCAACCAACTGAGCCACCCAGACACCCCAGATTCTGGTAGTCTGATGTCTACCAGAAAGGAGATGGAGGGGAGGTGTGAAATAGATAAAGGAGATTAAGAGCACGCTTATTCTGAAGAACATGGAATAATATATAGAATTGTTGAATCACCATATTGTATAACTGAACCTAACACTGTATGTTAGCTATATTTCAATTAAAAATTTTTAAAAATTGGGGCACCTGGGTGACCGAGTCAGTTAAGTGTCCAACTCTTGGTTTCTTTCCTTTTTTTTTTTTTTTTTTTTTTTTTTTAATTTTTGAGAGACAAAGAGACAGAGCGTGAGCAGGAGAGGGGCAGAGAGAGCGAGAAGACACAAAATCTGAAGCAGGCTTCAGGCTCTGAGCTGTCAGCTCAGAGCCCAACGCGGGGCTGGGACTCATGAATTGTGAGATCATTACCTGAGCCGAAGTTGGCTGCTTAACCAATTAACGACCCAGGCGCTCCTAACTCTTGGTTTCATCAGACTCCAGGCAGACACTGTGGAGCCTGCTTGGAATTCTTTCTCTCTCTATTCCACGCCCCCCCCCCACCCCGCTCACTCTGTTTCTCAAAACAAATAAACTTTAAAAAATAATTAAATGTTTAAAAATCAGACCCTTCAAAGAATGCATTAGCCTTCCTCCTCATTAACTGCTAACATGGAAAGACACTGAGCTTTACAATTGTCACATGGGTCAAGATCCTGGTTTGACAATGGTATTAGCTATGTCTATATAATAAGCCACTTTCAAACTCTGTCTTAAAGAATCATGATTTGGCTATTGTTGAGCCTAAATGTCCATCACCTGATGAGTGGATCAAGAAGATGTGGTATATATACACAATGGAGTATTACATGGCAATGAGAAAGAATGAAATATGGCCATTTGTAGGAAAGTGGATGGACTTCGAGGGTGTCATGCTAAGCGAAATAGGTCAGGCAGAGAAGGACAGATACCATATGTTTGCACTCATAGGTCTAACAGGAGAACAGGAGAAACCTAACGGAGGACCAGGGAGAGGGAAAGGGGGAATGAGTTGAGGAGAGAGAGGGATGCAAAACCTGAGAGACTACTGAACACTGAAAAGAACCGAGGGTTGAAGGGGAAGGGGGAGGGAGAGGGAAGAGGTGGTGGTGATGGAGGAGGGCACTTATGGGGAAGAGCACTGGGTGTTATGTGGAAACCAATTTGACAATAAACTGTTAAAAATAAAAAAAGGTCCCAAGAGTTATTTGCAAGAACAGCTTCCAGAAAGACAGGACAGAAGGCAGATAACAGACAGTAAAGAATGAATGGTGATAAGGCAGACTCATAGGCAGTGAGGTTTGTGGTGAAGGAGAAGACAGTATAGTAGCTGAACAAAGAAGCAAGGCTAAAGAAAAAGGGTGTGCTTGGTTGGTTGGTTGAATTTGATTTTGTAAACTAGGAAAGGCTTCAGCATGTAACAGATCAAGGGAAGGTGCTAATCTAGAGATTGCAACTGATGATACAGAAGATATAATCAGTATAGCGACATTCCATTAAGATGGAAAGAAGAAGACCTGAGTGCATGACTGAAGAACTAGCCTTAGAAACAGAAGAGACAGGGCTCATTTTGAGACAAAAGGCGAGAAGACAATGGTGGCTGCAGGTATGACTGAGTGTGGAAATGGAGGAGAGGGAGAGGAGGGAACTGTTCAGAGGGGCCTCTGTTCTTTCAGTGAGAGAAGTCACAAGCCGTCTTCAGTGAGTGAAAGGCGTAGGGGAAAGAAGACGGGGTTTAGCACAGAAAAGACACCTGAAGAAGTGCTGAGCAAGCAGCCTTTGTAGACATGTCAGTCAGCAATAAGCAACTTTGTCTAGAAAAGATGGCACCTGAGAAACAGTGTCAAGAAAGTGAATGGAAGGACTGAATGAGGAGTTTGACATCACAGGATGTCAGACCCCAAGAAGGAGAACAAAGTCGCCTCCAGAATATGCAAGTGTGGTTAGAGGAACTTAGGCACTGAAGATAATTCCAAAGAGATGGACCACGGTTTTGGATTTTGTATCCTAGGCCTGTAAGTGGGAGCTACAGTAAGGGCCACAAGGTCCAGGATTCTCTGTTAGTAGCAAACATTTATTAAGCACTCACTGGGTTTTCAGCACCGGGCAAAACTTCTTATAAGGATTATTTCACTTAGTTATCACAACAATCCTTTATAGAATATTATCTTTTATTTCACAGACAGGGAAACAACTTTTCGAGAGGTTATTTTCTCAAGGCCATTGTGACAGATTTTATTTTAAATGGCTGCAACCACACCTCCCATCCTCTACAGTGGGACCTTCTCACTCCCTGTCAAAGGGCAGAGTCTGATTCTCAACGCTTGGTGTTGGGATTGCTTATACCAGTAGAGTATGGCTGAAATGACTCTGCATGACTTTGTTATAAAAGGCCATGCATCTCCCATTGCTTTCATACCTGGTTCAGACTAATCAATGTTTCAGATGACTGTGGCCCCAGCTGATACCTGACTATAAACTTATGAAAGACCTCAAGCAAGAACTGTCCAGTTCAGCCCTTTCTGAAGTTCTGACCTTCAAAACTGATAGCGAAAGCAGGGGTATAGCTCAGGGGTAGAGCATTTGACTGCAAAACTGATAGCGAAAGGATATGGCTGTTGTTTTACAACAAATTTTAGGGTGCTTTGTTATGCAGCAAACCATCATCAGAATAGCCTGACATCACAGGGCAACAGAACTAGGATGCAACAGACTCTGGAGCCCAGCGCTTAACTCACTCTCCTTGATATTCGCCTGTATCTTGCACAGTTTCTACCTCAGAGCATATGCTAAGCAAATATTTTTACTTGTTGGGTAGATGCCTTCTTTTCAACTCTGTTTTCTCTTTTCCGCTTCCTACCAGAGTTACACAATATAATGTGTCATTGTCTGACATTGCTTAAACACAGCAATGATTAGCAAAGAGTTCATCACATTATTGCCAAGTAATCTTTAATCCAACCAACCAATCACACTCTATTATTTTAATGCTTTGGTAAGCCCCAAATCCTTCAATTTCTAGGCTTTGAGAAAAAGATTGTGTCATCTCTTCTTACACATATTAAGCAGTAATTACCTGAGTCTTCATATTTATCTTCTGGATTTTCGCCAGGCATATGAAACTTGAGGACGTTAAAAGCACAGTAGATGCTGGCCACAAAAATGGTTTATTAGGATTGAGACCATTATGAATTCAGTAAAGTTGAAAACTTAAACTTGTATAGAACCTGGATCTTATAATCTTAATGCTTTCTTTTCAGTGTTACCACCTCTTTAAACAATACGGCATCTTCTCGAATGCTCTATCCATCCTGAAAACACCAGTATCAACACTCAGCAAAACATGCTAGGAATCATGAAGCAAATGAAATGTCAAGAAGAGATGAGTCAATGTGCCCTGTATTTCATTAGCACCATCCAGTGAAGACACAAATCCTGCCTGAATTGAAATCTAAGCCACACCAAGATCATGGGTCCTGTGCTCGGATCCGTTTTCATTTTGAATTCTAAATGGCTGAGTTTTACTACTGAACTAAGAAAATAAGCCTGCCCTTGAGTCAACAGTGCCCGTTTTAAATATCATTTGGTCAGTTCCTGTCTCTGTTGGTGCTATTCCTCCCTTGTCACAGGGTCTAAATTGGGCAGCTTATCTTCATACCAAAAGGGAGCAGGATGCCCATCCCCTTCATTACTATTTCATCACTAGATTTTTTTCTCTAATATTCCTGAGCTCTATGCCCTCTTGACATGAGTGATTGGCACAGTATTCACAGAAGATACCTTTCACATCACCCACTGGGGGTCAATCTCAGGAAGCCTTGCCTAAGGAGTGATGCTCATTCATTGACTACCCCAGAGGAGTCAAGGATCTGGAACCTACTTGAGCCATTTGACACTGGGGTGATGGCTTTACAGTGTCAACAGCAACATCCAGTTTTTCCTTAACCATTTTCCTAAATCCTTTTGTTTGTTTCTCTTTCTCTCTTCTCCAGTTTGTCTCCTGATTTCCCATGCCTCCTAACAGATTTACAAACAGGTTGTAGAGTAGGGAGATATTATTGTGAAATATCAAACAAGCATCACTTGATAATCATAAGCAGAATAAGCCCCAGGGAACAGTCATAAGATATTGCAAGTCTCACATTTCATTATTTGATGTTTATTAATTCACCAGCTAAAGATTTGGGGACAGAATATCACAGATAACGTGAATGCTGGAGTTCTATTTTATTTATGATGAAATCAGTCCATTCCAATTCTGAAAAGATGTCACTGGGGCCAGGATGCCAGGTTTCCTATTTTATTTCAGGAATTTCAGGCTCTAGGTAAAATAGGATGGTGGCTAAGAGCAAGGATCTGGAATCAGACTGCTGAGGTTTGAATTCTTTTGTCTTCACTAAGTGTTATTCGGGAAGATTCCATAAGGCAGATAAATGCTTACCTACCGGGAATCTTCTTTAGTAAAATGGAAGCACCACAAGAGCATAAACTGTGTCTTTTCACCACTTTTTCTTTTTACCATCCCTAGTACCTAGGACATTGCCTGGAACATAGTGTCTGGGCACTTAGTAATTGGTAAATCAGGTAAGCAAATTTATATATAAATATATAAACAATGCCTGCCATATTGACTTTCTTCATCTAATTACCCACTATGGCAGAGTATGCCCCACTCATCTTTTTGTTTCCCACAGCACCTAATCCAGGGTTTTAAAGTACCCATCAACATTTATGAATGTGAATGCACTTTCACTGAAACCTATAATTGTATAATCAAAGCATTTTTCTATTCCTTCCTGGTAGACAGCAGAGGGGTTACAGGGACTCACAAGAGCCCTGTAGGTCATGATGTCAGGGCAGCGGGACATCAACTCTCTCTCCTTGCCTCTGACTCTTTTCTCCTTGGATTATGCCCCTCTAGGGTAGCCCCTGGACATTTCCTCTGCATATCCTATCCTGCTTAGCCTTCAAAATCAATAAAACTGATCCCTAGATGATGAGCATCTTTTATCACAATCAGGTTGTTAGAATACCAGATTCTAATCTTGATTCCTCTGTAGCCAACCTTTATAACCTCAGCAAGTCATGTCACCTTATGAAACCATGCAGGGCTTCACTCACTGTAAGGAGAAAGTCTACTTCACAGGGACATTGTGGTACAGATGGGAGAGGGAGTGTGAAAGCCCTGTGAAAAGGATGACGTAGGTAGCAGGGTTTTTTTCCCCTCAAATTTTTCTCAATTTTTTTAAGTTAAGAAACTAGAGACTCGGGTGCCTGGGTGGCTCAGTTAGTCAAGTGTCCAACTTTAGCTCAGGTCATGATCTCATGGTTCATGAGATCAAACCCTACATTGGGATCTCTACTGTCAGCACAGAGCCCACTTCAAATCCTCCGTCTCCCTCTCTCTCTGCCCCTTCCCTGCTCATGATCTCTCTTTAAAAAAAAAAAAACAAAAACCTTTAAAAAACCCTAGAGACTCATTTTCCTATGAAATTTGGGGTAAATAGTCACGAAAAGACATCACCATTCAGTTTTTCTTTAAGATTGTGCCACACCGACCACAACAGAGTTCTTCTACTACTATTACACAATTCTAAATTCATGATTTGTTTAGTAGGTATTCCTGTAATCATTCCACAAATACATATGGAGCACTTTCATTGTGTAGAGAAAGTGTGAGGGGGGAAAACTCCTGACTGGGTAAGCGGACATTCTGGTGCTGGAGCCAAACTGTAAACAAATAGTTACCTCATTGGTAAATATGATGAGGGAAAAAAAATGATCAGGATAGTTCTACCATAGAAGCCTAGAGGAAGAACCCCTCACTGGAGTCGGAAAGATAGTGTCGGTGATGGAGATTAGGAATACCAGAGATGTGCCATAAAGAAAAAGACAATGCTCGGTAAACATTGAATGAATGAATGATGCTTATCCCATTCAACCTGATATTCAAGTTCCTGGAAGGCAGAGTCCAGCAAGAGAATGAGGAAGGGAATACCAGCACTCAATTTTGAGAATGCCACATAGAAGCCTGAAGAGGGAAACATGCAGGAGCAGAATTGATTCAGGCATCATCAGGTCAAGGGAACTCAGGAATTATCCTGCTGGAGAGAGAGTCATCCTTAGTTTAGATGGACCACTCTGGCTTATACTTCTTCCTCGCTGTCATTTCAGTGACTGCAAACTTGCATTCACATGTTCTTAGTACCCTGTTCTCAGTCCCATTCCCCATGGTTGTCTGGAAATGATGACCCAACATCAGTCCATACAAGGGAGTTTTATTTTGATATGGACAGGTTTCTGTATAGAACCTGTACTGGGCTTCTAGTTATAACCAGCCTTTTCCCCATGGTTACTTTTTTTCAAAAATTTATATCCAAGTTAGTTAGCATATAGTGCAACAATGATTTCATGAGTAGCTACCTTAACGCCCCTTGCCCATTTAGCCCATCCTCCCTCACACAACATTTCCAGTAACCCTGTTTACTCTCCATATTTAAGAGTCTCTTATGTTTTTGTCCTGCTCCCTGTTTTTTAAAAATTAGTTTTGCTTTCCTTCCCTTATGTTCATCTGTTTTAGATCCTAAAGTCCTTATATGAGTGAAGTCATATGATTTGTCTTTCTCTAATTTCACTTAGTGTAATACTTTCTAGCTGCATCCACATAGTTGCAAATGGCAAGATTTCATTCTTTTTGATTGCCAAGTAATATTACATTGTGTGTGTGTGTGTGTGTGTGTGTGTGTGTGTGTGTGTACCACTTCTTTATCCATTCATCCATTGATGAACATTTGGACTCTTTCCATACTTCGGCTATTGTTGATACTGCTGCTTTAAACATTAGGGTGCATGTTTCCTTTCAAAACCTGTACCCTTGGATAAATACCTAGTAGTGCAATTACTGGGTCATAGGGTAGTTCTACTTTTAATTTTTTGAGGAACCTCCATACTATTTTCCAAAGCGGCTGCACCAGTCTGCATTCCCACCAGCAGTGCAAAAGAGATCCTCTTTCTCCTCATCGTTGCCAACATCAGTTGTTGCCTGACTTGTTAATGTTAGCCATTCTGTCAGGTGCGAGGTGTTATTTCATTGTAGTTTTGATTTGTGTTTTCCTGATGAGTGACATTGAGCATTGTTTCATATGTCTACTGGCCATCTGGATGTCTTCTTTGGAGAAGTGTCTGTTCATGACTTTAGTCCATTTCTTCACTGGATTATTTGTTTTTTTGGTGTTGAGTTTGATAAGTTCTTTATAGAATTATTTGGATACTAACCCTTTATCTGATATGTCATTTAGAAGTATCTTCTCCCATTATGCCGGTTGCATTTGAATTTTACTGATTGTTTCCTTCTCTGTACAGAAGCTTTTTATTTTGATAGAGTCTCAATAGTTCATTTTTGCTTTTGTTTCCCTGGCCTCTGGAGACATGTTGAGTAGGAAGTTGCTGCAGCCAATGTCAAAGAGGTTTTTGCCTGCTTTCTCTTTGAGGATTTTGATGGGTTCCTGTATTACATTTAGGTCTTTCATCCATTTTGAGTTTATTTTTGTGTATGAAAGTGTATTTTTGTGTAAGAAAGTAGTCCAGGTTTATTTTTCTACATGTCACTGTCCAGTTTTCCAAGCACCACTTGCTGAAGAGACTGTCTTTATTTCATTGGATATTCCTTCCTGCTTTGTCAAAGATTAGTTGGCCATAGGTTTGTGGGTCCCAGAGTTATTCTCATGCTGGGAAAGTAAACCTGCTGATTATCATAGCCATTACTGTCCAACTCCAAGGCACATTCAACAGATTGGGAGTGGGCAGGGGCAGGGGTGGAAATGAATGAAGGTGGTCAAAAGGTACAAACTTATAGTTTTAAAATAAATAAATCCTTGAGATGTACTGTACAAAAAAAACCTCCCCAAAATCAAATATGCAAAACATCTTGCTAGATGGTGACAAGACCAGAAAAAATACAATCAATTCCAAAGTAGTCAGTACTCTAGCGAGATTCATAATGGAGAATGGTAAGTACATTATTATCTTTGACAATAAGTGAGCTTTAATGAATAGATGTTTTGGGGTGCCTGGAAGGCTCAGTTGGTTAAGAATCTGACTTTGGCTCAGATCATGACCTCGCAGTCTATGAGTTCAAGCCTCACATGCTGACAGTTCAGAACCTGGAGCCTGCTTCGAATTCTGTGTCTCCTTCTCTCTCTGCCCCTCTCATGCTTACTCTCAGTCTCTCTGTCTCTCACTCAAAAATAATAAAGAAACATTTTAAAAAATGAACACATGTTTTGCTTAGAGAAATCCACCTACTCCTCACCAGTGCCTGCACCTCATACACTTATTGCTCTGGTCATATTTTATAATTCTTTTATGTTGCAATAGTAATTTATAACTTACAATGTGCTTTTAATCATTTCATTTGATCATATGGATCCTGTGAAATGTTTAAAAAATAGCATATTTAATAGGAAATTATTTGAGAGAAAGAACACATGCAAGCAGGGGAATGGAGCAAAGGGAGGAAGGGAGGGGGAGAGAAAGAGAGAGAGAATCTTGACTCCACAACTCTGGGATCATGACTTGAGCCAAAATCAAGAATCAGACCTGACTGAGCCACCCAACTGTCCCAAATTTGCTATTAACCCCATGTGACAAATGAGAAAAATAAAACATTCAGTGAAAGAACCAGTTATAGAACTCAGTACTTTTACAAAATACAGAGCCAAGATTAGCTCTTCTTGGCATACCAAACAAAGTCCAAGAATTTCCTTTAGGATTGCTTAATTTCCTCTTAAACTGCACAAGAAATGCAAAGTATTCTTATAGAAGTAAATTGTAGTTTAGAAACCATTAAGAGAAACCTCAGTCTCCCTTTATCAATGTTTTTGGCTTTTAGAATCAGATATACCCTCAATAATAAAGATGAAATGTGGAACCTCATGGGCACAGAACTTCATGCAGCCATGCCCCACCCCCCAAATTAGAGTTAGGAAACTCCTCAGAGCCAGGAATCCCTCTTCCCTTCCCCTTTCCCCTTCCTCCTCCTCCTCCCTTCTTTTTCCTTTTCCATTTTTCTCTATCTCCTGTTACCCTGGTTTTTTTCTGCTTAGTTATACTTTCTAACCCCTCATAACTTGGCTCTTACACAACTTAATTTGCCTTAACTTCAGCTCTGACCCAATAAGATTTCAGACGAGATCGGACGCATTCAGGGTGGTATGGCTGTAGACGACCCCATAGGATTTCAAAAGCCCAGTGCTCAATACCAATTCCTCTTGGTTTCTTAGTATATTAGTTGAAAACCTCAAGAATATAATTGGCCCAAATCACCTGCCTATGAATGAGTTATTCTTGGATCAAATGATTATTATTGGTTCAATCACCAATGGCTAGAAAGAACAGATTCCCATAGTGTAAAATTGGCTCCCAAGGCAAGTTTTCTGAGAGGGGCCTTTGGTGGGGCAGTTGCCCTCCAGTAATGGCACAGGAGGATGTGCTAAAACATGTCTTGTATGGGGCCTTAATTCTAATTGGTTTTTTGTATGCTGAGAATTTTGAAATTATCTCCTAGAAAAAACATTCAGTATTGGTATGCATTTTTTCATTGAGGTTAAATTCACATAAAGTGCACAACTGAAAGGCAACTAGTACATTCACAACGTTGGGTGGTAAGCCTTCTGTAACCAAATGACATGCAGATTTTCCAATTTTTGAATTTTCATTCTTCCTTAAAAAATTAAGTAACCGATACACTTTTAGACTATAAGTAACAATCATAATCAATCTCAGTGTATTGCTGGCTTGTTATGCAGGAACTCTTGCTGTGGGAATTGTTCCAACCAAATACAGTAGCAAACAGTGGGAATAATATCTTTTTTTCTTTTTAAGAAAAATAAGAGGAGGAAAGCAATACTTTATTCTTTGAAAATGGCTTTCCTAACAAAAAATATGTGGTTGAAAGCTTGTATTCTTCTCAGGATAAACTGCTCACAATGATACTCCCTGCCATAGTGGAACCCCGTTTCTCCCGAAAATGCTCCCCGAGGAAGACACTGTGCTCACCTCTGCTCTGAATGATCTCCCGGAGATAATGGCTATTGGAAGCCTGCCTTACCTCTGGTATTACCTCTGGTGCTTGGATGAAATGGGTCGATTGATGAAGCTAGGAACACATGGATAGAGGGATGGTTTCTGCCAATATGGCGATGCACGATGCTGTCACAGACTTTAATCTCTTCCAAGAGCTAGAAAAACACAGAGACCAAAACTTTCTTCAGCATGGATGGAAAAGAACCTCACTGAAATAAGAGTGGCTTTGCTGAGCTCTGTTGGGCACATACTTAGTTCCTCTCATGCTACCAAAGCGGCCTTACAGCACAAAGGATCTTATGAGCATTAGCTGTGGATTTTTACAAAGTATGTTCACAGGCTCCACCACTTACCAGCTGTTTGAGTTGATGTAAATTATTTAACATCTCTTAGCCCCAGTTTTGTCCTTGTTGCCTTGATACCATTCTACCCCTAAGACTGATGATGCCAGGGTAGGCAAGAACTCTTGTACATTAATGTATCAGAATATAAAATACTGCAACTACATTATTTTTTATTTTTATTATTTTTTAAATTTTTAAATGCTTATTTATTTTTGAGAGAAAGAGACAGAGAGAGTGGAGCCAGGGAGAGGCAGAGAGGTAGGGAGACACAGAATCAGAAGCAGGCTCCAGGCTCTGAGCTGTCAGCACAGAGCCCAATGCAGGGCTTGAACCCACCAACTGTGAGATCATGACCTGAGCCAAAGTTGGACACTTAATCAACTGAGCCACCCAGGCCCCCCTAAGATATTGCAACTACTATAGAAAGTAGGATGATAGTTGCTTTAATTTTTTTTAGTGTTTATTCACTTTTGAGAGATAGAGACAAAGTGTAAGTGGGAGTGGGGCAGAGAGAGAGAGAGAGAGAGAGAGAGAGAGAGAGAGAGAGAGAGAGACACACACACACACAGAATCTGAAACAGGCTCCAAGTTCTGAGCTGTCAGCACAGGGCCTGATGCAGGGTTAAAACCCATGGACCATGAAATAAAGACCTGAGCTGAAGTCAAAAGCTGAACCAACTCGGCCATCCAGGTGCCCTAATAGTTGCTTTAAAAGATAAACATATACCTATCATATAACCCAGACATTTTACTCCTAGATATTACCCATGAGAAATCAAACCACATGTCTGTACATGGACTTGTACATAAAAGTTCAAAGCTTTATTTAGGATAGCCCCAAACTGGAAACAACCTATGGACCAACAGAATGTAATATATCCATGCCCTGTAACACTACACAGCAATAAAAAAAAAAAAAAAACTATTGAAACACACAAAAAAGCAGCTGGATCTCAGAATAACTATGCTAATTGAAAGGAGACAGAACAAAGTACATATTATATGACTCCATTTACTAAAAATTTAAACTTCTATACATTCCATTTACAGACTGTTCTGTAAAGTCCAAACAATTCAGTAGTACCAGAGAATAGATCCGTAATCTCCTGGGGCCAAAGTGGGGGAGGGAAAGGAGGAATGGGATACCAAAAGGCCATCACAAAACTTTTGGGCATGAAACCTATGTTCATTATCTTGTGATGAAGCTTTTATGGGTGTATACACATCAAAACTTATCAAACTTGAAATATGTATAATTTATTACCATTATATACATGTATATGTATATAAACTATATATGTATAGTTTATTATTGTGTATTTATCATTCCTCACTAAGCTGTAAAAAATGAAGTTCATCTAGGGAGTTTAGGTGAGAGAGCTCTGCTACTGTTGGTATTTGTAATCCCTGGCTACATATTATAGTAACTGGGGAGTGTTAAAAATATTTATGACTGAGCTCTCTCTGTGGAAACTGATTTACTGCTTTAGTATATCATTCTGGCATCAATATTTTTTACAACTTCCCCAAGTAATTCTACTGTGCACTGAGGGTTGAGACCCACGACTGTAGAAAAATATTGTCAATGTGCTTATTTAAGGAGGACACATGGAGGCAAAACACTGATCCAGGGATAGAAGCCCAAAGAGTCAAATAGGAAGAAACCAGCCTTAGCAGCAGTATAGATAAAATAGTCCAAACAGTGGGGGAAGATACAAGAAGGTAGAGCTTGTTTCCACATGAGTAGAAGGCTGGCGTTGGCTCTGAGGATGGGAAAAGCAATAGAAACTGGAGGGAGTTTCTCTCATTTTTTTTGATGGTAGAACAAACAATTGGTCCAGGACAGGCCACGTAGATGTCGTTTGGGGTATCTTTCTAAAACTCTAGCCATCTAGGAACTTCTAGATTCTTGCTCCACCAAAAGTGACTCATGGCCTGGCAGCATGAGCAACATCTGGGGTCTCGTTAGAAATGTAGAATCTCCGACCTCACCCAAACATAAGGAATGAGACGCTGCACTCTAACAAGAACCCCAGGTGATTCATATGCTCAGTAAAACTTGACAAGCACTATTTAGATCCTAAATGAAAGATGACAAAGTATTTTTTAAAGTTTATTCATTTTAAAAGAGAAAGGGGGCGAAGATCTCAAGCACCAATGTAAGGATCTAACTCATAAAACCATGAGATCATGACCTGAGCCAAAAATCAAGAGTTGGATTATTTTTTTTAATGCTTACTTATTTTTGAGAGACAGAGTGTCAGCAGGGGAAGGGCAGAGAGAGAAGGAGACACAGAGCCTGACGCTGGGCTTGACCTCAAGAACCATGAAATCCTGACCTGAGCCGAAGTCCGCTGCTTAACCAACTGAGCCCCCTAGGTGCCCCAAGAATTGAATTCTAAGTTGACTGAGCCCCCCAGGTGCTCAAGACAACAAAGTACTAATTGATGAAGGCAAATGTCCTCCTTTTACAAAGAAGGGTGTGTTTATTGAAGAAACTATGAGCCAAGAGTCGGGCTCTGCTGTCTGGTGTTCAGTCCTCAACCAGCTCTGTGGCCTTTTAATTTTTTTTTTTTTTGCATTTTTCCAGTTAGAAGTGCTGTTCTATTCAAGTAAGCATATGGCTTCAACCCTCATTCTTTCAGGTTTGTGCTTAGAAGGAAAATAAAACACGGAAAAAGGTTAAGTACTGTATCATATAGGCTGCTCGGAGAGGCTTTTCTGATATTTGAGATGTAGGAAGCAACTGAGAATTCAAGTCATGTGAGTATCTGTTAGTTAACAAAAGAGCATTTGATGCTAGAAAAATAGATAAGGTAGAAAAGGAACATAAGGGCCACTAGACAGGGTTAAGTAAATTATAATCAATACATTTATAAAATACTATGTAGATATTTAAAAAGCTGTTCTCTACTAGGATTTGGTAGCATGGAAAGATTTCCTTAATTTCTTGAGCTGAAAACAAGCAAGTGTATAGTTCATCTTATTGATATCAAAATGTGTGTGTGTGTGTGTGTGTGTGTGTGTGTGTGTGTGTGTGTATGTAGAGTTTCAGGGAAGATGGTAAAGTAGGAGGATCATCTCATAGGTGTATCTAGATAACAGCCACACAGTGTAAATAATTCAGAAAACACCTAGATACCGGCAAAACCGACTCTCCACAGCTAAATGTGTAGGAGAGGCCGCATTGAAAAAGCTAGGAAAGGCAAAGATGTGCTCAGGAAGCAAACTGGCCTGACAGACTGTCCTCAGGAGGGAGGGCCACTGCAGGCATGGAGAAGGGAGAGGAGAAGACTCCATACTAGGCATCCCAGGAAAAGGGACCAACCTTGGAAAGATGGATCCCTGTAATATTTGGCTTTGAAGAGAACTTTGCAAGTTCTTACAGTCAGTGGGGCTTAACATCTGGAACGTTAAAAAAAAAAAAAAATCAATGGGCTTGGCTCTGAAAGGACCAGGAGGCCGAGAGAAAACTGAATGCCCACCTTTAAGGAGACGGCGCAACAAAAAGTCTGCAGAGAGCCCCCAAGGAGTTTGAAAACTGCCTGGGTGTTATATGGGGAGATTTAATTACTAAACTCAGAATATGTGCTAGAAGAGAACGTATCTTCAGGAGACTTCTCCAAGAACAAAAGAGCTGGTGGGTGCACCCCTTCCTTCCCCTGCCCTCCAGCCCAGATACACTGACATCTGTGGGAAACAGCACAGTGCAAACAATTGTCACCTAATTCATTAGTGGCATGCCCCACCACTATGCTCTTCTGTGGGCCCACCCCTTGCAACCCACCCTCAGTATGAGTTGTCCAATGCAGCTACGGGTCCATTCCCAGAGCCGAGTGATGCAGATGTTACTGGCACCACACCCCCATACCCGTATTCTCCTGCAGACCCCCCTCCAACCCAACCTTAGCTGGAGTCCTTACAAAGCAGCATCATAAGCCTGACAGTGTGCAAGCAATGCCAAGAGAAGCCAAGAGTATCCAAAGTGACTCCTGCCCCAGGGAAAGGGAAAGATAGCTACACACACCAATCTGACTGCGGCCTCAATAGTGGGTTGGCAGCAGACATCTGATCAGATTGCAGGCTCTGCCTTCCAACAAAACCTCATGAGACAACACAGGAAAAGCACCCTGCAGTTTGGTGCTATTGCAGCTCTGACAAATCCTTGGCCTAACCTAACTCAAGCTAAGGGTGGCCTTAGACTGGCCCATTAACAACATAGGGACCAAACTCTGCTCACAACAGGTAAAGAGAGCCATTGCAGGTGACTGGACTGAATCTAAAAGCAGCTCAGACATAACAGTGGAATACACACAACACACATAGAAGACACCCCTCAAGTGACAGGTTCTGGTGAACAGGGGACACTGTACTGTAAGATACTACAGATCTCTCCTTCATGTGGCCACAACTTTCAAGAGCAGGAGACAGCTGCCTTTCCTAACACACAGAAATAGACAGGATTACACAAAATGAAGAAACAGGAATATGTCCCAAATGAAAGAATAGGACAAAATCACAGAAAGAGAGCTAAACAAAATGAAATAAGTCAAATGCCTACTAGAGAACTTAAAGCAATCATCATAAAGAACTGGATTTGAGGAAAGAGTAGGATCCCAGTAAGACCCTCAATAGAGAGATAAAAAACATTAAAAAGTACCAATTAGAGATGAGGAACTCAGTCACTGAAATAAAAATATATACTAACTGGAATAAATAGTAGGCTAAAGGAAGCAAAAAAACAAATGCATCAGTGAACCTGGAGGACAGAGTAATGGAAAACAATAAAGCTGAACATGAAAGAGAAAAAAAAAAAGAATTAAAAAAAGAGACTAAAAAGAATTCAGTACCACCATCAAGCCTAATAACGTGTGCTTATTGGGACCCCAGAAGAGAGAAAAGCAAGAGAAGATTTGAAGAAATAATAACTACAAACTTCCTGACTTTGAGGAAAGAAATAGAAATCCATATCCAGG
Source organism: Suricata suricatta (assembly GCF_006229205.1). Taxonomy (NCBI): domain Eukaryota; kingdom Metazoa; phylum Chordata; class Mammalia; order Carnivora; family Herpestidae; genus Suricata; species Suricata suricatta. The sequence continues at coordinate 92,544,760 of NC_043704.1, read as the reverse complement.
AGTCACATAGAGCTCCCAAAAAAAATCAACCTATGGAGGTTCCCAACAAGGCACATAGTAATTAAAATATGAAAAGTAGTAATTAAAATATAACAAGTAGTAATAAAGATTTATAGGGGAAGGGCCAGGATGGCAGAACAGCATGGAGGTTTTTTTGTTTGTTTGTTTCATTTCTTGTCCATGAAATGCAGCCAGATCAAAACCAAACCATCTTGCACACCTAGAAAAGTGATTTGAGGATTAACACAACAATCTGAACCACAGAACTTGGCAGATACACAGTATAGAGAGGTGAACTGGGGTAGAGAGAAGCCACAGAGAGCAGGGAGCTGTTTTTGCTTGTGGAGAGAGGATAGAGATGGGGGGGGGGGGAGTACAGGAAAAGCACCCCACCCAAAAGCAGCTGGAGAAAAAGAGGAAGAGTGGAATCAGTCACAAAGGACTGAATGAGAAAAGAGAAAGGAGAGAGTTTAAATTCCATTAAGATTCTATAAACAGGAGGAGCACGGAGTCTGACTCCACAGCCAAATACCTAGCAGTGCTCTGGTAGGAATAGTGAATCCCCAGAAGCAGAGAACAGGGTCCAAGGGTCCTTGGGACACACGAGAAAGGTGGTTCCCCTGCTGGGAGGACATTTGGTAGAGGCTGTGCAGCGTCCCCATAGGCAAAGGTCCCAGTGAGCCCCTGAGAAGAGCCAAATTTGCTGGTGTAGGAACAAGGACGTTAACGGAGAAGCCTGGCACCAGTTGTGTGTTGTGATTTACCATAATTCCTGAAATACTGCTGCTACACAATCACGTGAACTTTTTCTGGGGCGGGCTGGCACCTGTCTACAGTCTCTGGGCATCTGCAGCAGCATGGTCCCACAAACATTGCTGGAGGCAGGCGGACACCAGGCCATTGCTTGGTGAGACTCTCTCTCAGAGGGTCTGAGTGGGTCAAGGCCCCAGTCCCTCAGAAGTGAGATGGTGGGAAACACAGCCCCATCTGAGACAGGACTTATGAGGGGGCTGTAGCCTGGCAGCCTGACAGCTTGATCATGGACAGTGTAGAAGCTGGGAGTGAATAGAAGCTGGAGACAGAGGAGAGGTGCTTGTTTGCTGGTCAGGGGGTGCACAGTGTTCTGATACTAGAGACTGCGCCATTTTCACGCCTCCCACGCATGTGCATAAATGCCTACACAGGCCACAACAATCCACCCCAGTGGATTAAGCAGCGCCATCTAGTGGAAAATGGAACTATTACACTAACACTAATGGCCCACACAACTGGGCCAACTGCACTTTTGAGGAACACCATAAGTTCTCCTACTACTTCATTATAGACTATAAAGTGCTTCATGGTTTGATTTCTCAAAGAAACTGTATGTAATATCAATCATATTTCATTCTGTTCGCTGGTCTATATATTCCATCTTTTCTTTTATTCTTGAATACAGAAAGTGAAAAATAATTTTCCATTTTTATAAAAAAGTTCTCTTTAATTTTTTCTACATTATTTTTGTAAATTTTAAAAATCCATTTTATTTTATTGTAGTCATATTTTCAAATTTTCAAACATGTTCCTTTTCTATTTTTTTCCTTTTTTCCCTTCCCCCACCACACTTTTTCTCTAATCAAAAGTCTTTCAACAACCAGATCAAAATACACCTAGAACCTAGCATTCTTTATTTTTGTGTGTGTTGTTTTTAATTTAAAAAATTTTTACTTTAGTAATTCCTTTTCTTTCTTCAAAATGAAAAAATGAAAGAATTCCCCCCGAAAGAAAGAACAGGAAGAAATTACAGTCAGAGACTTAATCAACACAACTACCAACAAGATGTCTGATCCAGAATTTAGAATCACGAAAATAAGAATACTAACTCAGGTTTAAAATAGCATAGAACCCCTTTTTTTGTAGAGACACAGGAAGTAAAAGCTAGTCAGGATGACATTAAAAATGCTAGAGCTGACCTGAAATTTCAAATGGATGTCACAGTGATAAGGGTGGATGAAGCAGATCAGTGAAACAGTAATATAGAGGACAAACTTATGGAGAATAATGAAGCAGAAAAAAAGAGGTAGACTAAGGCAAAAGAGCATTATATAAGAATGAGAGAACTCAGTGACTCATTTAAAAGGAATAACATCAAAATCGTAGGGGTCCCAAACAGTGAAGAGAGAGAAAAAGGGCTAGAAGGTTTATGTGAGCAATTCATAGCAGTAAAGTTACCTAACCTGGGGAAGAGCAGACGTCAAAATCCAAGAAGCACAAGGAACTATTAGATTCAACAAAAACCGACCATCAAGGCATATCATAGTCAAATTAACAAAATACACAAAGAAAAAAAATCCATAGCCTACAAGGGAAGATGGATCAGGTTCACAGCAGACCTATACAAAGAAACATGGCAGGTCAGAAAAGAGTGGCAGGACACATTCAATGTGCTCAATCAGAAAAATATGTAGCCAAGAATTCTTTATCCAGCAAGACTGTCATTTAAAATAGAAAGAGATATAATGTTTCCCAAACAAAATTTAAACAAGTTTGTGACCACTAAACTAGCACTGCAAGAAATTTTAAGTGGGACTCTCTGAGGGGAGAAAAGATGAAAAAAAAAAAAAAAAACAAAACTACAAAAAGACCAAAAGCAACAAAGACTAGAAAGGACCAAAGAGCTCCACTAGAAATTCCAACTCTACAAGCAACATAATGGCAATAAATTAATATCTTTCAAGACTCACTCTAAACATCAATGGACTAAATGCTCCAATCAAAAGACATAGGGCATCAGAAGGGCAAGATGACAGTGAAGTAGGAAGCTCTGTAATCTTTACCCACCCACATCTATCAAACTGAAAAGGACTGAAGCAACAATACATACGCTGATCTGTGAAAGTGTGAGGAAAACACACAGACTCCAGAAAGAAGACAACCTCAAAGATGCCTGAGTGAGAACTGGGGAAATTAAAAAAAAATGGGCTGGGCTCTGGAGGTGCAGAGGGGTGAAAGCCCCAGCCCAACACAGGGAGAGCACGTGGAATCCCGGAGAGACAAGGGGAAGAGAAAGAGAGACTGAAAATCCTCATAGAACTGTCTCTAGAGAAGAGACTAAAACAAAACAAAACAAAACAAAACTTGGCCCTGGACAGAGAGAGATACTGTAACCCCATATATAACTACACAGGGAGAGAAATCCATCCCATCTAGCTGGCAAATTCTTCCTTGGGCTTGGCGGCACTGATTTCAGGTGGCACTAGGAGAAACAGCCCCCTCCCCCTACAATATCCCAGCTAGGAAGCTGGACAACAGCAGAAATACATCTCATCTCCAGCAGTAGCATTAAAGTGCATGGACTAGGATTTTTAAACGAGGTGGGGCTTGGAAAATACAACTTAGCTCCCTACAGCACAAGGAGCTCGAACTCAAAAGAGTGGCTTGCAATGCTTGATTTGAGCAGAGCTTGGGGCGCCGCCATTCTTCTCCCTGCAACTACCAAGGCAGGGACTCAAAGAGCAGCCCCCAAGACCTACCTACACCAAACCATGCCCATCCATGCGGGAGGTTTTTTGTTTTTGTTTTTTTTCATCCAGATATATTTTTCCTTATCTCATTCTTATCCCTCCCCTCGTCTGGTTATACACTCTTAGACTGTCCATTGTCTTTTGTTTCTGTCTCCCCCCCCCTACCTTTTATTCTCTTTTCCTTTTCCTTTTCTTTTCTCTCTTTTCCCTTTTGGTTTGCTTGTTTGTTTGATTTCTCTGTGTGGTTGCATGCTTTTGTTCCCTCTGTGTTTGTCTATTTTCCTTTTCAGGGCTACCTCAAGAAACAAGCCAAAGTACACATGGTGGAGAGTCCCAAATATCACTACAAGTAGGGAAATAAAATAATCAAAGTCACAACAAGAGAAAGTGAGAAACCGAGAGATACCATTAAATTAACACTTCCTGAATGAACAGGCCCTGGACAGTCAATGAGCCTCCCTTAATATAGCAATGCTCACAGGTGCAGAGTGCATAACAAGCTTTTAAAACTAACAAGAGACAGAAAACTAGCCAAATTGACAAAAAGGGAGAACTCTCCTCTAAAGAAATTCCAGGAATAAGTCACAGCCACAGAACTGCTCAAAACAGATACAAGCTACATAACTGAAAAAGAATTTAGAACAATTGTTATAGCATTAGTCGCTGGACTTGAAAAAAGTATCAGAGAAGCTATTGATACAAAGACTAGGGACCTTCAAAATAGCTGTGATGAGTTAAAATAAAAAAAGCTATAAATGAGGTGCATAATAAAATGGAGGAGATCACTGCATGGACTGAAGAGGCAGAGAGGAGAATACATGAATTAGAAGACACAATTACAGCAAAAGAGGAAGCCGAGAAAAAGAGAAATTGATATAGGAGCATGAAAAGAGAATTCAAGACCTGAGTGATACAGTCAAATGGAACAATATCCATATCATTTGAATTCCTGAAGAAGAAGAAGAAAGAGAAAAAGGTCAGGAAGGGATGCTTGATCAAACTATAGCTGAGAAATTCTCAAATTTGGGGAAAGAAATAGACATTGTAATCCAAAAGGCACAGAAAACCCCCATAAAATTAACTTGAATCAACCTTTAGCATAACATATCATACCGAAACTGGCAAAATATAGACAATTCTGAAAGCAGTGAGGGATAAAGGGGCCCTAACATACAAAGGCAGGCATATCAGGGTGGTTGCAGACCTATCTACTGAAACTTGGCCTGCCAGAAAGGAATGGCAGGAAATTATCAATGTGATGAACAGAAAAAATAGATAGCCAGGAATCCTTTATCCAGCAAGCCTGTCATTCAGAATAGAAGGAGAGATAAAGGTGTTCCCAAATAAAAATTGAAGGAATTCATCACCACTAACTGGGCCCTACATGAAATCCTAAGGGGGACTCTATGAGGGAAATGTTGCAAGGAACACAAAGTACCAGAGACACCACTATAATCATGAATCCTACAGAGAACACAATGACTCTAAACCCATATTTTCAATAACACTAAATGTAAATGGACTAAATGCTCCAATCAAAAGACATAGGGTATCAGAATGAATAAAAAGAAAAAAGAATTCATTTGGTGTGCACAAGAGACTCATTTTAGATCTAAAGACACCCTCAGACTGAAAGTAAGGGGATGGAGAAGTATCTGTTATGTGACTGGAAGTCAAAAGAAAGCTGGAGTAGCCATACTTATATCGGACAAACTAGACTTTAAAGTAAAGGCAGTAACAAAAGATGAAGAAGGACATTATATAATAATTACAGGGTGTATCCATCAGGAGGAGCTAACAATTATAAACATCTGCGCACCAAATTTGGGAGCACTCAAATACATAAAACAATCTCAAACGGAAACAATCTTGTTGATAAGAATGTGCTAATTATAAGGGATTTTAATATTCCACTTATAGCAATGGATAGATCAACCAGACAGAAAACCACTAAAGACACAATGGACCTGAACGACACATTGGAACACATGGATTAGACAGATATATTTAGAACTCTACATCCTGAGGCTACGGAATTCACATTCTTCTTAAGTGCGCATGGCACATTCTCCAAGATAGATCACATACTGGGGCATAAAGCAACCCTCAATAAATATGAAAGAATTGAGATCATACCATGCATACTTTCAGGTCACAATGCTATGAAACATGAAATCAATCACAGGAAAAAGTCTTGAAAACCTCCAAAAACATGGAGGTTAAAGAACATCCCACTAAGCAATGAATGGGCCAATCAGGTACTAGAGAAGAAATAAAAAAAAATATATGGAAACAAATGAAAATGAAAATACAATAATGCAAATTCCTTGGGATGCAGCAAAGGCAGTCCTTGGAGGACAGTACATTGCAACCCAGGCCTATTTCGAGAAACTAGAAAAAGTGCAAATACAAAATCTAACAGCACACCTAAAGGAACTAGAAGCAGAGCAGAAAGGACACCCCAAACCCAGGAGAAGAAGAGAAATAATAAAGATCATGGCAGAAATAAATATAGAATAAAAATAGTTAAAAAGATCATTGAAACCAAGAGTTGGTTTTTTGAAAAAATTAACAAAACTGATAAACCTCTAGCCAGACTTCTCAAAAAAGAAGAGAGAGAGCACCCAAATATTCAAAATCATGAATGACAATGGATCTACTACAACCACTCTCTCAGAAATGCAAACAATTATCAAGGAATGCTATGAAAAATATATGCCGACAAACTGGACAACCTAGAAGACATGGACAAATTCCTAAACAAATATGCACTACCAAAATTCAAACAGGAAGAGATAGAAAATATGAACAGACCCATAACTAGTGAAGAAATTGAATCAGTTATCAAAAATCTCCCAACAAATAAGAGCCCTGGGCCAAATGGCTTCACAGGGGAATTCTACCAAACTTTTAGATCAGAGTTAATACCCATTCTTCTCAAGCTATTTCAAAAAATAGAAATGGAAGGAAAACTTCCAGACTCATTCTACAAAGTCAGCATCACTTTGATTCCCAAACCAGACAGAGACCCAGTAAAAAAGAGAGAGAGAGAGAGAGAGAGAGAGAGAGAGAGAGAGAACTATAGGCCAAATATCCTTAATGAACACAGATGCAAAAATATTCAACAAGATACAGCAAATTGAATTCAACAGCATATAAAGTGAGTTCTCCACCAGGATCAAGTGGGATCCATTACTGGGTAACAGGGCTGGTTCAGTATTTGCAAATCAATGTGATACATCACATTAACAAAAGAACAGATAACCATATGTTCTTGTCGATAGATGCAGAAAAAGCATATGAAAAAAATACAGCATCCTTTCTTAATAAAAACCCTCAAGAAAGTCGGGATAGAAGAAACTTATTTATCATAAAAGCCATTTATGAAAAGCCCACAGCTAATATCATCCTCAATGGGGAAAAACTGAGAGCTTTCTCCCTGAGATCAGGAACATGACAAGGGTGTCCACTCTCACCACTGCTGTTTAACATAGTGCTGGAAGTCCTAGCATCAGCAATCAGACAACAAAAGGAAATAAAAGGCATCAGAATTGGCAAAGAAGAAGTCAAACTTTCACTTTTCGCAGATGACATGATACTCTACATGGAAAACCCGGCAGACTCCACCAGAAGCCTTCTAGGACTGATCAATAAATTCAGTAAAGTCGCAGGGTACAAAAATCAATGTACAGAAATCGGTTGCATTTTTATAAACCAAGAATGAAGCTACAAAGAAAAAAAATCAAGAAACTGATCTCATTTACAATTGCACCAAGAACCCTAAAATACCTAGGAATAAACTTAACCAAAGATGTAAAAGATCTGTATGCTGAAAACTATAGAAAACTTATGAAAGAAATTGAGGAAGACTCAAAGAAATGTAAAAACATTTTATGCTCATGAATCAGAAGAATAAATATTATTAAAATGTCATTATTACCCAAAGTAATCTACACATTCAATGGATTCCCAATCAAAATTGCACCAGCATTCTTCGCAAAGCTAGAACAAACTACACTAAAATTCATATGGGACCATAAAAGACTCCGAATAGCCAAAGTAATATTGATGAAGAAAACCAAGGGGCGCTTGGGTGGCTCAGTCATTAAACATCTGGCTTCCGGCTTCCGGCTTCGGCTCAGGTCATGATTTCATGGTTCGTGGGTTTGAGCCCCATGTTGGGCTCTGTGCTGATAGCTAGCTCAGAGCCTGGAGCCTGCTTTGGATTCTGTGTCTCCCTCTCTCTCTCTGCCTCTCTCCTCTCATGCTGTCTCTGTCTCTCAAAAGTAAATAAAACACACAAAAAAATTAAAATAAAAAAGAAAACCAAAACGGAAGGGATCAAAATCTCAGACTTTAGCCTCTACTACCAAGATGTAATCATCTAGACAGTACGGTACTGGCACAAAAACAGACACATAGACCAATGGAATAGAATACAAAACTCAGAATTGGACCCACAAATATATAACCAATTAATCTTTGACAAAGCAGGAAAGACTGTTCAATGGAAAAAAGACAGCATCTTTGACAGATGGTGCTGGAAGAACTGGACAGCAGCATGCAAAAGAATGAAACTAGACCACTTTCTTACACCATACACAAAAATAAACTCAAAATGAATGAAGGACCTGAATGTGAGACAGGAAACCATCAAAACCCTAAAGGGGAATGCAGGAAACAGCCTGCTTGATCTCAACCGCAAAGGCAAGGGAATCAGGAGCAAAAATAAACTATTGGGACGTCATCAAGATAAAAAGCTTCTGCATGGCAAAGGAAACAATCAATAAAAGTAATATGAAACTGAAGCAATGGAAAAAGATAGTTGCAAATGACATATCAGAAAGGGCTAGTATCCAAAATCTATAGGGAACTCACCAAACTCCACAGTTGAAAAACAAATAATTCAGTGAAGAAATGGGCAGAAGACACGAATAGACACAAATCAGGAGACTATAGATACTGGCGAGGATGTGGAAAATGGGCACCCTCCTACACTGTTGGTGGGAATGTAAACTGGTGTAGCCGCTCTGGAAAACAGTGTGGAGGTTCCTAAAAAAGTTAGCAACAGAACTCCCCTATGACCCAGCAATAGGGGAGGAATTTGCCCAAGGGATACAGGAATGCTGATTCATAGGGGCACATGTACCTCAATGTTCATAGCAACTGTCAACAATAGCCAAATCACGGAAAGAACCTAAATGTCCATCAACTGATGAGTGGATCAAGAAGATGTGGTCTATATATACAATGGAGTATTACATGGCAATGAGAAAGAATGAAAGCTTGCCATTTGTAGCAACGTGGATGGACCTTGAGGGTGTCATGCTAAGCGAAATAAGTCAGGCGGAGAAGGACAGATACCATATGTTTTCACTCATAAGTATAATAAGAGAAATTTAACAGAGGGACATGGGGGAGGGGAAGGGGGAAAATATTGGGGGAGAGGGAGGAAGGCAAACCATGAGAGACCCTTAAATACTGAGAACAAATGGAGGGCTGATAGGAGTGGGGAGAAGGTAAGGGTGGTGATGGGCATGGAGGAGGGCACTGGTGGGGAAGAGCACTGGGTGTCATATGGAAACCAGTTTGTCAATAAACTATAAAAAATAAAATAAAGACTGTATCAAGAGATGAAGAAGGGCATTATATCATAATTACGCAGTCTAACCACCAAGAAGTTCTAACAATTGTAAATATTTATGCTCCAAACATGGAGGCTCCTGCTGGGAGCCACATTTGCCTTGCTGGGTGACACAGTCACAGCAAGGAAATGGCAGACATTTGCACAACTCCTGACATGAGAGGCGAATCTGGTATCTCCTTCTACTACTACTGCTCATGTTGAAAATAAGCTTGTTGTCATTAATTAGGCCTTACAGTGTTCCAAATCAGACTGATATTCCCCATGCAATTACTCCATAAAAAAAAATTTTCCTCTCCCTGTATAAGAGATTTTTTTAATGTTTTATTTATTTTTGATACAGAGAGAGACAGAGCATGAGAAGGGGAGGGGCAGAGAGAGAAGGAGACACAGAACTGGAAGCAGGCTCCAGGCTCTGAGCTAGCTGTCAGCACAGAGCCTGACGCGGGGCTCGAACCCACGAATGTGAGATCTGACTGGAGCCGAAGCCGGAGGCTTAACCGACTGAGCCACCCAGGCGCCCCTGTATAAGAGATTTTAGATCAAAATACTATAGATGTTTAACAAAAGTCTCTTCTAATGAGCCTTGCAGACCCCAAACATAAACTTAAAGGGGTTAAAAACACAAGAATTGCATTTAAGTCTGGCCCGGAGAAAAGGAGCCGAAATTGGAGATAAAAAGTAGAAGACAAGTTCAGAACATGGTCCCCTCCCAAGGTCCACATTGTACAAATATCCTCTCTATACTGACCTCAGTTATGAGGATGGATAAGAAAATTGGAACCCAGGTACAAGGACAACACACATAGGGCCTCCGTTGTGCTTGCATCCAAGAAAGGGCTTTCTCAAGCAACTTGTTAATAAGCATTCTTTCTCTTGTAGTTAATAAGCCAAATAAAATAACTCCTAGCCTATCTATATACAACTTAATCTATGTTTTGATCCTAGCTTTACTAATTTAAATAATATGTATGTCATCCTGTTTTTTACTAAAAACATCCTGTTATATTCTTGGTTATAAGATTTACTCAACCTCACTGTAAGTACGTTACATGACTTGGATACAACTTGTTAATTAGAAACAAAGTCATAATTATTGGCAAAAAAGCTAACCCATACAAAATAAGATAGGTTTGTTACTTTCTTAATCTTGGGGACTGATGCCAAGAATGAATGGGATGGTTTTAAAAAAAATACTTCTATAAAACTTGCTTCTGTACACTTTTGATGATTAAAGCATCTTATCTCTAAGAATTAGTCAATGTAAAACATTTCTATTTTCTGATGTCATGTTATTGCTTGACCAATAAAAAAAGCCGACAGAGCAGAGATGCCTGGCAGGTGATCAAAAAGAAACTCGAGACTCTCTCACTCTCTTTTGCCAATGCCGTCCATCCTTTAGGGAACTCTGGACTTGCTGGAGCTGGAGTCCAGCATGCACCAAAATACATAAATCGTTCAATCACAAACATAAAGGAACTCATTGATAATAACAGTAGGAGACATCAACACCCCACTTACAGAAATGAACAGATTGTCTAAACAGAAAATCAACAAGTAAACAATGGATATGAATGACACAATGGACCAGATAGATTTAATGAATATATTCAGAACATTGTATCCTAAAGTAGAATACACATTCTTCTCAAGTGCACATGGAACATTCTCCAGAACAGATCACATACTTGGACACAAATTAGCCCTCAACAAGTACAAAAAGATGGAGATCATACTGTGCATATTTTTATACCACAACACCATTAAACTTGAAATCAAACACAAGAAAAAATTTGGAGAGATAAATACTTGGAGACTAAAAAACATCCTACTAAAGAATGGATGTGCTAAATGAAAAGTTAAAGAGGAAATTAAGGGGCGCCTGGGTGGCTCAGTCGGTTAAGCCTCCGGCTTTCAGCTCAGGTCAGATCTCACATTCGTGGGTTTGAGCCCCGAGTCAGGCTCTGTGCTGACAGCTAGCTCAGAGCCTGGAGCCTGCTTCCAGTTCTGTGTCTCCTTCTCTCTCTGCCCCTCCCCCTCTCATGCTCTGTCTCTCTCTGTATTAAAAATAAATAAAACATTTTTAAAAAATTTAAAAAAAGAGGAAATTAAAAAGTACATGGAAACCAATGAAAATGATAACGCCATAGCTCCAAACCTCTGGAATGCAGCAAAGGCAGTCATAAAAGTATATAGCAAGCAGATATACAACCTAATCTTACACCTTAAAGAACTGGAAATAAAACCCCAACCAGCAGAAGACAGGAAATAAAGATCACAGCAGAAATCAATGCAATGTAAACCATACAAAACCAAAACAAAAACAAATCAGTAGATCAGATTAATGAATCCAGGAGCTGTTACTTTGAAGAATTAAGAAAATTGATAACCCCCTAGCCAAGTTGATCAAAAAGAAAAAGGAAAGGACCCAAAAAACCTGAAATCAAAAATGAAAAAAAGAGATCACAACAAACATAGCAGAAATAGAAACAATAGAGAGACCAACATGGCAGAGGGATCTAAAGTTCTTTGGTCTCTCAAACAAAGCAGTGGTGAGGCCAAAGAACTGGTTTTTATATTTTAATATTTATTTATTTATTTATTTCTAAATTGCTATCAGCACAGAGCCTGACACCAGGCTTGAACCCAAGAACTGTGAGATCATGACCTGAATTGAAGTCAGACGCTTAATGGATTGAGCCACCCAAGCACCCCAACCTGATTTTTTAAATTATAAATATAGTTTACTGTCAAATTGGCTTCCATACACACCCAGTGCTCATCCCAACAAGTCCCCTTTTCAATGCCCATAACCCATTCCCCGCCCCATCTTCCCCACACCCCCCATTTACCCTGTTTGTTCTCTGTATTTAAGAGTCTCTTGCGGTTTGCCTCCCTCCTTCTTTGTAATTATTTTATCCCTTTCCCTTCCCCCACGGTCTTTTGTTAAGTTTTCCAAGATCCACATATAAATGAAAACATACAATATCTGTCCTTCTCTGACTTGTTTCACTCAGCATAATACCTTCCAGCTTCATCCACGTTGCTGCAAATGGCATGATTTCCTTCTTTCTCATTGCCAAGTGGTACTCCATTGTATATATAAACCACATCTTCTTTATTCATTCACCAGCTGATGGACATTTAGGCTTTTCCCATAATTTGGCTATTGTTGAAAGCACTGTTATAACATTGTAGTACATGTGCCCCTATGAATCAGCACTTCTGTATCCCTTGAGTAAATTTCCTAGACCCCTACATGCTACCAAAACTCAAATGGGAATAGGAAATTTGAACATACCCATAACTAGTGAAGAAATTGAATAAGTTATCAAAAATCTCTGTGTGCCTGGATGGCTCAGTCTATTAAGCGTCCAACTTCAGCTCAGCTAAAGATCTCATGGTTCGCGAGTACGAGCCCCATGTCAGGCTATGTGCTAACAGCTCAGAGCCTGGAGCCCCCTTGGGATTCTGTGTCCACCTTTCTCTCAGCCTCTTTCCCGCTCCCACTCTGCCTTTCTCTCAAAAATAAATAAAACGTTGAAAAAAAATCATTAAAAAAAATCTCCCAACAAGAAAGAGACATGTGCCAGATGGTTTCCCTGAGAAATTCTACAAGACATTTAGAGCAGAGTTAATACCTATCCTTCTCGCGCTGTTCCAAACAACAGAAATGGAAGGAAAACTTCCAGACTCACTCTATGAGGCCAGCATTACCTTGTTCCCAAGTCAGACAGAAATCCCACAAAAAAGGAGACCTACAGGCCAATATCCCTGATAAAAATGGATACAAAAATTCTCAACAAGATACTAGCAAGTCAAACTCAACAGCATATAAAAAGAATTATTCACCATGATCAAGCAGGATTCATTCCTGTGCTGCAGGGCTAGTTCACTATTAATAAATCAATGAGATACATCACATTAATAAAAGAAAAGGTAAGAACCATATGATTCTGTCAATAGATGCAGGAAAAGTATCTGACAAAATATAGCATTCTTTTTTAATAAAAACTCAAGACAGGATAGAAGGAACATACCTAAAGACCATAAAAGCCATATATGAAAAGTGCACAGCTAATATCATTCTCAATGGGAAAAAATAGAGCTTTTTACCTGAGATAAGGAACATGATACTAATGTTCACTCTCACCACTGTTGTTTGTTGATGCTAGGACTTCCAAAAATATGTCAATCAGACAACAAAAGGAAATAAAAGCCTTCAAAATTGGCAAAGAAGTCAAACTTTTACTTTTCACAGGTGATATGACACTCTACATGAAAAACCAGAAAGACTTCAATAAAAGACTCCTAGGACTGAGACATGAATTCAGAAAAATTGCAGGGTCCAAAAATCAATGCACAGAAATTGGTTGCAGTTTTATACACCAATAATGAAGCAATAGAGAAATAAAGAAACAAATTTCATTTACAATTGCATCAAGAATCCTAAAATACCTAGGAATAAACCTAACCAAAAATGTAAAAGATCTTTATGCTAAAAACTATAGAAAACTTCTGAAGGAAATTGAGGAAGACACAAAGAAATGGAAAAACATTTTATGTTCATGGATTGGAAGACTAAATGTTGTTAAAATGTCAATACTACACAAAGCAATCTACACATTCAATGTAATCCCAATCAAAATTGCACCAGCATTCTTCTCAAAGCTAGAAGAAACAATCCTAAAATTTGTATGGGACCACAAAAGACTATGAATAACCAAAATAATACTAAAAAAGAAAACCAAAACAGAAGCATCACAATCCCAGACTTTAGCCTCTACTACAAAGCTGTCATCATCAAGACAGTATGGTACCAGCACAAAAACAGACGACACATAGACCAATGGAATAGAATAGAGAACCCAGAATTGGACCCACAAATGTATAGCCAACTAATCTTTGATGAAGCACGAAAGAGTATCTAATGGAAAAAAGACAGCCTCTTTAACAGATGGTGGTGGGAGAACTGGACAGCAACATGCAGAAGAATGAAACTAGACCACTTTCTTATACTTTCTTACACCATACACAAAAATAAACTCAAAATGGATGAAAGACCTAAATGTGAGACAGGAAACCATCAAAATCCTAGAGGAGAAATCAGGACCTGTTTGACATATCTCCAAAGGCAAGAGAATTAAAAGCAAAAATGAATTATTGGGTGCTCATCAAGACAAAAATCTTCTGCACTGCAAGGGAAATAATCAACAAAACTAATAGGCAACTGACAGAATGGGAAAAGATAGTTGCAAATGACATATCAGATAAAGGGTTAGCATCTGAAATCTATAAAGAACTTACCAAATGCAACATCTGAAAAACAAATAATCCAGTGAAGAAATGGGCAGAAGACATGAATAGACAGTCTTCCAAAGAAGACATCCAGATGGCCAACAGATACATGAAAAGATGCTTAGCATCACTCATCAGGGAAATACAAATCAAAACCATGCTGAGATACCACCTCATGCCACTTAGAGTGGCTAAAATGAACACCTCAGGAAACTACAGATGCTGGAGAGGATGTGGAGAAATGGGAACCCTCTCACACTGCTGATGGGAATGCAAACTGGTGCAGCCACTCTGGAAAATAGTGTGGAGGTTCCTTGAAAAGTTAACGATAGAACTACCCTACAACCCAGAAATAGCACCATTAGGAATTTATCCAAGGGATAGAGGAGTGCTGATTCATAGGAGGCAAGTGTACTCTAATGTTTATAGCAGCATTTTCAGCAATAGCCAAATTATGGAAAGAGCCTAAATGTCCATCAACTGGTGAACGGTTAAAGAAGATGTTGTTTATATATATAAAATGAAATACTACTTGGGAATGAGAAAGAAGGAAATCATGCCATTTGCAGCAACGTGGATGAAGCTAGAAGGTATTATGCTGAGTGAAACAAGTCAGTCAGAGAAGGACAGATATTGCATGTTTTCATTTATATATGGATCTTGGAAAACTTAAAAGACCATGGGGGAAGGGAAGGGGAAAAAATAATTACAAACAGAGAGGGAGGGAGGCAAACCACAAGAGACTCTTAAATACAGAGAACAAACTGAGGGTGGGTGTGGGGGGGGGGCGAGATGGGGGAAATGGGTGATGGGTATTGAGGTGGGGACTTGTTGGGGTGAGTACTTGGTGTTGTAAGCAATGAGCCCTGGGAATCTATACCTCCCCAAAAGAGCACACTTTACACAGTTTATGTTAGCCAATTTGACAATAAATTATAAAATAAATAAATCACTAGTTTTAAAAAAAGAAATAATAATAAAAGAATATTATGAGCAATTGTATGCAATAAAATGGGCAATCCTCAAAAAATGGACAAATTTCTAGAAATATATAAACTTCCAAAACTGAAATAAGAAGAAATAGAAAATTTGAACAGACCCATTATCAGTGGAAAAAAAATCAAGTTGGTAATCAAAAATCTCCCTAAAACAATAATCAGGGTCAGATAGGTTTCCAGGAGACTTCCACCAAACATTTAAAGAAGATTTAACACCCATTCTTTTAAAGCTATTCCAAAAAATAGAAATGGAAGGAAAACTTCCAAACTCATTCTATGAGGCCAGCATCACCTTGATTTCAAAACCAGACAAAAACCGCACTAAACAGGAGAACCAACTTACCTGATGAACATGGATGCAAAAATTCTCAACAAGATATTAGCCAACAATACATTAGAAGAATTATTCACCACGGCCAAGTGGGATTTATACCTGGGATGCAGTGATAGTTCAATATCCACAAAACAATCAGTGTGATACATCCCATCAATAAAAGAAAAGAACAAGAACCACATGATCCTCTCAATAGATGCAGAGAAAACTTTTGAAAAATACAGCATCATTTCTTGATGAAAACCCTCAAGAAAGGAGGGATCATATCTCAAGATCATAAAAACCATATATGAAAGACCCATCGCTAATATCATTCTCAAATGGGGAAAAACTGAGAGCTTGCCCCCTAAGGCCAGGAACAGGACAGGGGTGTCCACTCTTGCCACTGTTAATCAACATAGTATTGGGAGTCAGCCTCAACAATCAGACAACACAAAGGAATAAAAGGCATCCTAATTGGCCAGGACAAAGTCAAACTTTCACTCTTCATAGATAAGATACTCTATGTGGAAAACCCAAAAATTCCACCAAAAAAAAAAAAATGGTAGAATGGATCTATAAATTCAGCAAAGTCTCAGGATATAAAATCGATGCATATGGGGGTGCCTGAGTGGCTCAATCAGTTAAGCGTCTGACTTTGGTTCAGGTCATGATCTCGTGGTTTGTAAGTTCAAGCCCTGCTGCAGGCTGTGCTGACAACTCAGAGCCTGGAACCTGCTTTGGATCCCGTCTCCCTCTCTCTCTGCCCCTCCCCTGCTCTCACTCTGTCAATCTCTCTCTCAAAAATAAATAAACATTAATAAAATAAAATAAAATAAAATAAAATACATAGAAATCAGTTGCATTCCTATGCACCAATAATAAAGAAACAGAAAGACAAATCACAAAATAGATCTCATTTACAATTGCACCAAAACCCATAAAATACTTAGGAATAAGTTTAATCAAAGAGGTGAAAAATCTATACACTGAAAACTATAGAAAGCATATGAAAGAAATTGAAGAAGTCACACAATAAAGGAAAAATATATCATGATCCTGGATTGGAAAAACAAATATTGTTAAAATGTCAATACTATCCAAAGCAATCTACATATTCAATGCAATCCCTATCAAAATAACACCAGCATTCTTCTCAGAGCTAGAACAAACAATCCTAAAAGTCATATGGAACCAGAAAAGACCCTGAATAGTTGAGCAATCCTGAAAAAAAAAAAAAAAAACCCAACGCTGGAAGCATCACAATCCCCAACTTCAAGTTGTATTACAAAGCTGTAATCATCAAGGCAGTATGGTACTGATACAAAAACAGATACCCCGATCAATGGAACAGAATAGAGAACCCAGAAATTGACCCACAAACAAATGACCAACTAATCTTTGACAAAGCAAGAAAGAATATCCAATGGAATAAAGACACTCTCTTAAGCAAATGTTGCTGGGAAAACTGGACAGAGACATGCAGAAAAATTAACCTGGACAACTTTTTTACACCAGACCCAAAAATAAGCTTAAAATGGACAAAAGGTGTAAACGTAAGACAGGAGGTCATTAAAATCCTAGAGAAGAAAGCAGGCAAAAACCTCTTTGACCTCAGTCACAGCAATTTCTTCCTCTACACATCTCTGGAGGCAAGGGAAACAAAAGCAAAAATGAACTATTGGGACCTCATGAAAATAAAAACTTCTGCACAGTGAGGGAAACAATCAACAAAACTAAAAGGCAACCAATGGAAATGGGCAAAGATATTTGCAAATGACATATCAGATAAAAAGTTAGTATCCTAGATCTATTAAGAACTTGTCAAGCTCAACACCCAAAAAACAAATAATCCAGTGAAGAAATGGTCAAAAGACATAAATAGGCACTTCTCCAAAGAAGACATCCAGATGGGTAACAGACACATGAGGAAATGCTCAATATCATTCATCATGAGAGAAACACAAATTAAAACCACAATGATACACCACCTCACACCAGTCAGAATGGCTAAAATTAACAACTCAGGCAACAACAGATGTTGGTGAGGATGTGGAGAAAGAAGATTTCTTTTTGCACTGCTAGTGGGAATGTAAACTGGCACAGTCACTCTGGAAAACAGTATGGAGATTCCTCAAAGTTAAAAAAGAACTACCCTACATCCCAGCAATAGCACTACTGGGATTTATCCTAGGGATACAGGAATGCCGATTCATAGGGGTACATGCACCCCAATGTTTATAGCAGCACTATTGACAATAGCCAAAGTCTGAAAAGAGCCCAAATGTCCATCGACAGATGAATGGATAAAGAAGCTGTGGTGTATGTGTGTATATATATATATATATATACACACACATATATATACACATGTATATATATACATACACACATGTGGTGTATGTGTGTGTGGTGTGTGTGTGTGTATATATATATATATATATATACACACACACACACACCACACACACACACACACACACACCTGAGTATTACTCAGCAATCAAAAAGAATAAAATCTTGCCATTTGTAACTCTGGATGGAACTAGAGGGTATTATGCTAAGCAAAATTAGTCAGAGAAAGACAAATATCATACAACTTCACTCATATGAGGACTTTAAGATATATAACAGATTAACATAAAGGAAGGGAAGCAAAAATAATATAAATAGTAAAGGGGACAAAACATAAAAGACTCTTAAAGATAGAGAACAAACAGAGGGTTGCTGGAGGGTTTGTGGGAGAGGGGATGGATGGGTAAGGGGCATTAAGGAAGACACTTGTTGGGATGAGCACTGCGTGTGATACATAGGGGATGAATCACTGGCATCTACTCCTGAAATAATGGTTGCATTATATGCTATCTTGGATGTAAATTTTTAAAAAGTAAATTAAAAAAAAAGAAAGATTTATAAAAATAGTGAGAGAAAGTTACATACAAGGGAAACCCCATAAGTCTATCAGCTGCCTTTTCAGCAGAAACTTTGCAGGTTACAAGAGAGTAGCATAATATATTCAAGAAAAAAATCTGGAACCAAGAATACTCTATCCAACAAAACGATCATTCACAGTAGAAGGTGAGAAAAAGAGTTACCCAAACAAAAGGTAAAGGAATTAATGACTACTAAACCAGCCCTACAAGAAATATTAAAGGTGACTTGACTGGAAAGGAAAGACCACAAGGAGTAAAGTAGGAAGCACAAAACTAGTCAATTTAAGAATATCTATAAAAACCAGTTCAGGGATTCACAAAATGAAAGGATATAAAGTATGACACCATATACTGAAAATGTGGGGAGCAGGAGGAGAGAAATAAAGAGTGGGTTCAAACTTAAGCAACCGTCAACTTAATATAGATTACTATATGCATAAGAGGTTATATATAAACCATAAATAAAGAACAGTAATAGATATGCAAAAAAAAAACAAAGGAAAAGGAAACCATGTACATCACTAAAGAAAGGAAAGCCAGCAAACAAAGAAGAGAGCAAGAGAAGGAAAAGAGAACTACAAGACAACCATAAAACGAGTAACAAAATGGCAATAAGTACATACCTACCAATAATTACTTTGAACGTAAATGGACTACACACTCTAATCAAAAGACATATAGTTATGGAATGGATAAGAAAGCAAGACCCATCTATATGCTGCCTATAAGAAACTCATATCATACTTAAAGACAAAGTCAGGTTAAAAGTGTAGGAATGAGGAGGGGGCACCTGAGTGGATCAGTCAGTTAAGTGTTTGACTCTTGGTTTTGGCTCAAGTCATGATTTCATGGTTCTTGAGTGCCAGCCCTGTGCTGGGCTCCACGTTTGGCAGTGTGGAACCTGCTTGGGATCCTGTCTCTCTCCTTCTGCCCCTCCCCTGCTTGTGCTCTGTTTCTGTCTCTCTCAAAATAAACTTTAAAAAAAGTAGGAAGATAAAAGCATTTGTTATACAAATGGAAGTGAAAAGAAAGCCAAGGCAGCAATACCTACACAGAACAAGGTGCACTTTAAAACAAAGACCATAACAAGAAACAAAGAAAGACATTACATAATCATAAAAGAACAATACGACAAAAAATATTTATGCAGCCAACATGGGAACAACTAAATACGTAAAGCAGCTGGTAACAAACATAAAGGAAGTCATCAATAGTATTAATATAATAATAGTGGGGACCTTAACACCTCACTCACATCAATGGATAGATCACACATACAGATAATAAACAAAGAAACAGGGGCTTTGAATGAAACATTGGACCAGATGGGTCTAATAGACATATTCAAACATTCCATCCAAAAAGAACAGAATGCACATTCTTTTCAAGGGCACATGGAACATTCTCCAGAATAGATCACATGTTACGTCACAAAACAAGTCTCAACATATTCAAAAGGCTCAAAGTCATACAATGCGTCTTTTCTGACAACAACATTATAAAATTAGAAATAAACCTCACGAGGGGCTCCTGGGTGGCTCAGTCGGTTAAGCACCCAACTCTTGGTTTTGGCTTGGGTCATGATCTCAGAGTTTGGGAGTGTGAGTGCTGCATCAGGTTCTGCACGGACAGTGCAGAGCCTGCTTGAGGTTCTCTCTCTCCCTCTCTCTGCCCCTTCCCCACTCACACGGTCTCTCTTAAAATAAATGAAAACTTAAAGAACTCAATCACATGAAAAGATCTGACAAGAACACAAAAACATGGAGGTTAAATCACACACTACTAAACCATTAAGGGGTCAACCAAGAAATCAAAGAGGAAACCAAAATATACATGGAGACAAATAAACATAAAAATACAATGGCATAATCTTTGGGATGTAGCAAAAGCTGGCCTAAGAGGGAAGTTTATAGCAATAAAGGTCTACCTCAAGAAGGAAGAGGGGCGCCCGGGTGGCTCAGTCAGTTAAGCATCTGACTTCGGCTCAGGCAATGATTCACAGTTCCTGGGTTCAAGCCCCACATCAGGCTCTGTACTGACAGCTAGCTCAGAGCCTGGAGCCTGTCTTCAGATTCTCTCTCTCCCTCCCCCCCCCCTCTCCCCCCCTCCCCCCTCTCTCCCCCATCTCTCCCCCCTCTCTCCCTCTCCCCCTCTCTCTCTGACCCTCCCCTGCTCATGCTGTCTCTGAAATAAAAACAGTAAAAAAAAAAAAAAAAAAAGGAGAAATATCTCAAATCAACAACCTAATCTTATGTCTAAAGGAGCTATAAAAAGTAGAAAAATTAAAAACCCAAAACCAGTAGAAGTAAGGAAATAAAATTTAGAGCAGAAACAAAACCAAAAAAGAAAAGATCAATGAATCCAGGAAGTGGTTCTTTGAAAGGATCAACAAAAATTGATCACCCCCTAGTCAGACTGATCAAGAGACACTCCAAACCCTTCACTGCATCACTGGCTTCACATCACACAGAAAATTGATCAAAATCCTTGACATCTTGTCTGTCTCTCAGGCAGTGTCCACCTTCGGCCACTCTTTCCTTTATCCCCCTATGCTCCAGCCCTGTGACCTTCTTTCAGTTCCTCAAGTATATCATGTTCTTCATAACTCAGACCTTTGCCATTATTCTTTATGTTTGGAATTGCTCACCCCTCTTCAGCAATCGGATCAGCTCCCACTCCTTCTTGTACTCTGGCATAAATGTCACTACCCCAGGGATGCCCTCATTAGTCTTAGACCCCAGAACTGGCTGGGCAAATGGAATGGGCTCTCACAGCATCCATCTGACACTTCACCACAGCACACAACTCAATTATAGCTAAATAATTATTGGGCAGTTATCTAACATCTGTTTTCTCCATGGAGCAGGCCACATGGGTCCTTAGCACAGTGCTGGTTTGTGTGGCCTTAAACTTTCTTTTTCAGTAGTAGTATCATTCTATAATGTCAGTGGGTTAATAAATGAGTGAAGTAGAAAAAATGGATACTGAATATTTCAGCAGGTTTGGTTGGAAGGGGAGGAGAGAACTGGAAAGATTGACTTATTCTGCTCATACTGTCATAACAAAATAGCATGGACTGGGCAGCTTAAACCACAGAAATTTATTTCTCACAGTTCTGGAAGCTAGAAGTCCAAGATTAAAGTGCTATTATGGTTAGCTTCTGATGAGGCCTCTCTTCCTGGCTTGTAAGTTGTCAGCTCCTTCCTGTGTCCTCATGGTGGGGAGGGAAGGAGAAAGACAGGGGTTGGGAGAGGGGGAGGGGGAGAGAAAGAGAAAGAGAGAGCGAGCGAGCGAGCGAGCGAGATTGAGAGAGAGAGCGAGCAAGAGAACACACGAAAACTCTGGTGTTTCTTCTTATAAGAGCATTAATGTCATCATAAGGGCATCATCTCTAGATACTATTACATTGGGGGTTACAAATTCAAAATACAAAAGAGGGGGCTCAATTCAGTGCATAGCAGGAGCTATAAAAAGTCTTGAGCAGGTTTAAATTCTGATGGTAGCAGAGAGGGGAAAGTCATCGGAGTTGGGAGGAGAAAGGAAGAAGAGCACTGTTGGAGACAAGGTCAGACATGGCTCTCACTCTGACATGATAAGAAGGGGCAAAGGGCATGTGCAGCTCCATGTGACCTTTTCCATATGGTAACATGACATACGGTGTCAGCCAGCTAAGAGAACTCTCAACTCATGACTTATTTCCTTTTAAAGTAACATGCAAGGGTATCTGCTAAGGGTCTGGCATGGTTTGAGGAGAAGGTTCAAAGTCGATTATGTGAAGAATGAGAGCTGAGTCAGGACACACCGGCACAGAGTGCTGATGAAAGAGAATTTGTTCCACCAAGTACTTAGTGCTATGAAATATTTCTCTGGCATCATTCAGCATGCGGAGCATGAAACCAGGAAGGAGTGTAGCTGCCTTGATCTAGAAACAGTGACATGGTAGAAAGAAGGCATGTGAACTGAGAACACTCACTGGAAAGTGGCTGATGTGGGGGCCATGGATTGAATTAGGATTGTGGAGATGGGAAAAGGTAAAGAGGCTGAAGACTTTTTATGTGAAGAGGGTAATGGCTGAGAGACCTAGAATCGGGGAAGTTTGTGTCACCAAATGGTATGTTTCAATGCAAGATTTCAACACTGCCCAACATATCTGGTTAGGAAGGAGTGGCTGAAGTGGATTCATGGTAAAGGTCCCAGAAATGAAGAAGACCAAGACTGGAGACCCATCCAAAAAAGATGAGTCTAGTGCTTAGTGCAACGAGGTCCAGTAAACTTCCCCCTTACAAAATTCCATTTTCCAAAGGCTCCTTTCCCTGTGGGAGGGCTGCATGAGCCACAGCACTGATTCTCCATGTAGTTATCATAACCACCAGCCTTTCCCTCTTTTTACTGATTAGTGCTTCATATCTTGAAGCTCTTGATACATATATAGAGAGAAAAAGACAGAGGAAGCAAGAAACTGATACAGAGGGGTCACACAAACCACTGAAATCACTGAATCTAGATAATGTTGTCATTTATCTGATTCATTACTCTTGTTCCTGGCTCCTAAGACGAAATGGGAATCTCTGCCTTGCAACAACTTTGTTACCAGAGACCTCCTTGGGGCTTCCTGGTGGGCCAGCAGTGCCATATGAGCATTTTTCCTTCATACAGGACAAGTAGGGATTAACAGTTACTATAACTATTGTTTTCCAGCAAGAACTGCCAAAATTAGACAATTCTCCAAGACTATCTCACTCACAGCAGACATCACTAATAGATCATGACACTTTTTATACAGACATAAGATGTAGCTTTAGAATTAAAGGGATAATAAAAATCATGGGCCATATTAGCACAGTTTGGAAAGTGAAAGAGAATGTAACTGTGTTCCAAGCAGCCTAAAGGCTACATATCTCTAACCCTTTACCTGGGCCTAGCTTTACTAATTATAGCTTTGTGATTTCAACAGAACACTGACCCTAGGGAAACAAGACACCAGGTGTTCCCAGGAGATCAAGCTTTGCCATGCTAGAAAGTAGCCTTCTGTGATGCCAGCAAGTCTGCTTGAGATTATACTGAGAATGCTTCCCCTGCACAGTGACCCCCATCGCCTCCCTGTGCCTCTCTTTTAAAAAACCCCATGCTTTAAAAAAATAAAATTTTCCCTATTGTGATATTTTTAAAAAATCCCCTGCTTGCTTTGGAACTCTGGAGATGGTCTTTGGACATCAGTCTACCATCTTCCCAGGGTGCCATTCTCATGAATAAAGCAACATTTTTTTTCCAGCCAACACTTGTCTCTCATGTCTTAGCTTTCAAGTGGCGAGCAGATAAACTTGGGCTTCAGTAACAGATTTTGGCCAGCCAGCCAGGAGTCTGTGCCCCCATTACATCCATCCTCCTCAGGCCTCCCCAGGACGGAGAAGTTGGCTGTGACAGCAATGCCAGGGCTTACCTATTTCCAGGTTAGAGGGAGCAAATGTCCGCAGCAGTACACCAGGGCCCACCACTGGTTTTCTGAGCTAGTGATGATGTCCGGGAGACAGCTGCTCATGGCTACTGATTTTAAAGATGGTCCCAAACAGCTGCAGATACTTAATGTTTGTTTGAGGGACTCTCCTTTCTCGCCTTTACTCAGTTTCAGCTGCCTGCTGTTGCTTTTTGTTGGTGGAAAGGCAACATTAATTGGGGTAAGCTGATAGGCTCCACAACTGGGTAAGCATATCAGCATGCATGCTGGGAGTCCTCTTTTACTGCCATTTGGCCACTTAAGGTGTTTAGAACCTTCTGGGCCAATTTGTGTTATCCCTGGTAAGGGAAATGGCTCTAAAGTGACTTTGTACCAGTCTCTCCTTAGGTTTTTTTTAAGTGTTTAAACGTTCATTTATTTTTGAGAGACAGAGAGAGAATGAATGAGTAGAGGAGGGTTGAGAGGGGGCAGAGGATCTGAAGTGGGGTCCATGCTGATAGCAGAGAACTCAGTGGGGCTGGAACTCACAAACCATGAGATCATGACCTCAGCTGAAGTCAGATGCTTAAACTACTGAGCCACCCAGGTGCCCCCCAGTCTCTCTTCCTAGAAGAGGAATTGGCTTGTTTGACAAGTACCCTGTTTGTTTTAGTATATGTGTAAAAAAGGGGAGGATCTAGTTCAATCTCCTCTCAGAGTCCATTGGGACTGGTATTTTCTGATTGGCACAACCATGACTAAAAAGAATATGGTGTTTTATTGTAACATTACTTGGCCTGTGGATATGTGACGCCCAGCAGAAACAGAGGAAAGATGGCCACTAAATGGTTCTCTTGGATTTTCCCCTCGCATTTGGTTGCCTCCAAATGTGAGGTTTTCATTTGGCTCTCTTTGCTTGTCTAGGAAGCTGTTTAGTTCAGTCAATGAAGCCCCCAACTTTTGAGGAGAATGAATGCTAATGAAGGCATTCTGGGCTTCATTTAGTCATAGTTTTATTTCTTCAGTGTTCTTTCTGAACTTTTTCCCCAGAAAAATGGGGGATACTCCTGTTCCCAAAGAAAGTCCATTAGGACATATTTTGGAGAAATGGTGCGGAGGGCTGAAAGGCAACAAGAGAAAAAGCCTGTTTTGCAAGAAGGAGAGACAGGAGATGGAGATAAAAGAATGTTAGTCCAGAGTTTGAATCTGGCCTTGACCATGACTTTCCTGCCACCTCTGTCTCTGCTTCTTCCCCCTCCTCCTGTTCTGCACCAACATCTGGGCCATTTGCACAGCTGGCTCCTTTACCATCCTCACTGCCTTGGGCACCATTGGCTCCTGCTCATCCTACCCTCACAATGGAGGAGCAAAAGCAGCTCAAACTATCAGGCCACCTCTTTATAAGGTTCAAACTGGAGCACCTCCCAAATCAACACGAAGGGGCCCAGGAGCTCCCCTAGACTTAAACTGCCCACTTCAGATTTCCTCACAGGAGTCCAAATGAACTTGACAGTGGGGAACAAATTGAATGACTTTTTAGCGGAGACAGGTGCAACATATTTGGTATTAAAGCTAATTCAAGGTTGTTTAATTAAAATAGACATATTTAGAGTTATCAGTATTAAATATAAAACTTATTCTACCAAGGCTTACTAAAGGTCAAATAAGCTCATATTAGATCTGTTGCAATTTGTCAGCAAAAAATGACTTAAGATGATAGTTACTTTTGTCTGTTTCATGAAGTTTTTTCATGGGTAATTGTTAAGAGCAGATAGATTAAATAAATGAAAAGGTTTATAGGTAAATTAAAATTTTTTTAATGTTTTATTTATTTTTGATACAGAGAGAGAGACAGAGCATGAGAGGGGGAGGGGCAGAGAGAGAAGGAGACACAGAGCTGTCAGCACAGAGCCTGATGCGGAGCTAGAACCCACAAACGTGAGATCTGACCTGAGCCAAAGCCAGAGGCTTAACCAACTGAGCCACCCAGGCGCCCCATATGGGTAAATTTTTAAATAGCTTTCAAAATCTTTGGTAACCTGAAACTTTGGAGTTTTTTCTTAAGAGTTTTAAACATTTTTAAGGAGTCTCTACACCCAATGGGGGGGTTTGAACTTATAACCCTGAGATCAAGAGTTGTATGCTCTACCATCTTAGCCAGCCAGGCACCCCTGAGGTTTTGCTATTAAATTATGAATTGGGTTGAATTCATTGAATTTCTAAGTCTTTTTCAAATGAGATAAATATTGAAATCTTAATTGTGAAACATAGGTTTATCTGCTTTTGGCTTCTTATTACAGAGAAACTAAAGATACTTGGGTCTGCCAGTAAACATGTTTTATGCTTTATTGAAACTTGTACTATGAAAAAACACATTTTCAAAAATTATGACATATTTACAAATTTGTCAATCTAAAGAATTATGGTTTAACACAATTAGTGTTCTGGGTCACAATTAGTTACTACTTAGTTTTCTCTACAAAGATTTCTAAGAGTTAAAATTTTGATAAATGTAATTAAGACTGTTGAAAATGATAAGGAAACAACTCTATATGCAGACAAACTAAGATGTGATTTTTTATAAGGATTGAGGAATGTGAATACATTTCTGTTTAGGGAAAAAAATCTGAGTATTTATTTAAAACAGTTGTAGACAGTTTGTGAAAGGGAAGCTTTGGAAAAGAGTTTTATGAGTGGTCAAGACTAAGATTGGAATGAATGAGTTTTCAAAGTATACTAGTATAAGATTGATATTTGGCTTTTATCTCCATTAAAAAGACAACAATTTTTGGATTGTTGGTCTGCTCTCGATAAGAAATGATAAACAATGTTTTTTTTCTTCATCTATTCAGAAAACCAAACTTTCTATGTTTTGTCTTGATCAGGTCTTGAACTTTTCAACACTAAGGGAGCTAAGTTTTGTTAACAACTCTATAACTTATAGTATCTCATTGCCATCTTGGTTAAATAATTAAATATTAAGTTTTAAAGTAATCTGTAATCCTACTGAAGCAGGAGCTTTAAAATCTTCTGAGGTTTTTTAACAAAGTTTTCCCAAAATTCAAATTCTAAATGAAATTTTTTGACTTTATATTTGTTATTTTAAATTACATGGGAAGCATTGTCAAACAAATTATAAATATTCTTAGGTTGTGTTGTATAGGTTGATGTTATAACTGTTCTAGAAATCATATGAAATTTCTAAAGTTATAATATGTCCTGGTTTAAAGTCATCACTTAACATTCTAATTATTAAAATGTATGTCATAAAAATAACTGGATTTTCTTGTCAGCTGCATTATAATGGACTCTCCTCAGATCTTTGACCATGTCCATTTTTCAAGCCTTTTTTCATTTACAGTTATTGTTCTGATGCTCTTACACAATGTGTTTCATCTTAAAGGAGATTCATGAAAAGGATTTTTGACAAATACAGGTTTCTGATATCTTTAAGATCATAAAACTGAACTGGGTAAGAATTTTTGAAATTAAGGAAAAGCTTCATTCAAACAGAACAAGGTTAGTTACATGGGACTAAATGAATTAAGGAAGATGATTATAGATTTTGTGACTCTTACTTTTTAAATTTTAGTTTTATTTATTTTAGAAGGAGAGAGAGAGAGAGCATGAGGGGAGATGGGTGCAAAAAGAGAGGGAGAGGGAGAGGGAGAGAAAGAGCAAGTGAGCGAGCGAGTGAGCGAGAGAGAGAGAGAGAGAGAGAGAGAGAGAGAATCCCAAGCAGGCTCCATGCTCAGCACAAATCCAAACACCTGCCTCAATCCCATGATCCTAGGATCAGGACCTGAGCCAAAGTCAAGAGTCAGATACTCATTGGACTGAGCCATCCAGGTGTCCTTTATGACCCTTGTTTGATATGTTTGCTCTTTCAGATTTAAGGAAATTTTTTTTCTTAAGCTATCTATAACTTATAGAAACATGATAATATTACTTTGTGAATAAACTGAAGCATTTATCTTTTCTCCCTATTGGAGCCCTCCAGAATTCATAAACTGTTAGTATTTTTTCTTTCATGGCAATTATAATTGTTTACATAAGTGCAATAAGAATCTATTGTCTTTGTAATGGGACACCATTGAACACATTGATTAGATTATCAAGGCTTTGATTGGAATGCCATATTTGAGAGAAACATGCAGAGACTCTGATATGACCAGAGAGCTTTAAGGAACTGATATTGACTTTATGGAGTCAATAGAGCCCCTTGGAAATGTTGGCTTGGTACCTTGCTTAGACTTCCCAGCAGATTTACAGGTGAGTAAAAATGTCACTTCCTAGCAGGTACAGGAGCTTCAGGATATTGTGGGAAGATGGAGAAGACGAATTCACCCAAACCTATAGGTATTGTGGGGAATCTAATGGCCAGCATTTGGCTTCACTTCTGGTCTTAAGAGGCTATTAAAAATTCAATCTGAAAATTCCTTATAAAAAGTTCCAACAAGGCGGGCTTTAAAGAATGTATATGGTCAACTACTATTCTTGCTGTGCTTATGTGCTTACTAGGCCAAGTTTGTTAAAACTGGGCTTGTGTCACAAACAAATTAGTCTTAATTTGGCTGTCATTGATGGAAATGAAGGTGATTTTAGAGAAAAAAAATTATGTTTCAGGAACCCACCTTTGTGGATGTTAGATTTTAGTTCTGATTGTCTTTAAATGTTTGCTGTTTGCCTCAGCAGGACAACTTGAGGTAAGCTTCAGAGAAATTGCCACAATAGCTCATGGATAGACAACTTTTGTAGCTGTTACTCTGTGAGAATAATCAAAGGGCCCCATGGGCATATGATTATTTGAACAGTTTGACAATGGGTTGCACTTGTTGTTAGGAGTTCTTACTACTCCCTTTTCAGTCCACAGTAAGTCTAAAGTTGCCCACTGGACAGCTCTCTCAAGTTATTCACCCGTGTCAGGCAGAACCTCCTTGGGGAAACACCAGAGAAAGTTGAATATTTCTTTGGGTACACTTTGCTCCCCTGATGGGGAGTTGCAGCTCATCAACATGTGCTATTTGTCTAAAACCTTAACTCTCATCTCTAACAAAACAGCTCACTCCCTCACCAACCTACAAATTTTTTGGACTGCTTGGCTAAAGTGATACCAGATAAGTGATGCAGCAGCCTTAGACTAGTTTGGTAAACAAGATGGTGTATGTTGAGTAGCCAACTCCTCTTGCTCTACTTATAGTAACACCACCATGCAGGTTGAAACTAGTGTAGACAGAATTAGACAGCAGGCCACTTGGTTGCAGCAGACCCTAAAACAGTACATCCCTCTGTTTCAAGGGAGTTGGAATTGGTTTGCTGGCCTATTTTCTTGGATACCCACTAGCATCAGACCTATTCTAAGGGGAGTAATAAAGATAGGCCTTACCAATATTATGGATATTTACTGGAATATACTTAGGGCAAGACTAATAGTGTTATATGTCACCAGATTATGCAAGAAGGGGCCCAAAGTTTTAAATAAAGAACTACCTCTGATACTACCCCCACCCCAACACCCTTAGGAAAAGGGGCCAAAATTTCCATCCTGCACCATGTCAGGGCCTTCCATTTCAAAGGCCCAATCTGTGCCCTGATTCAGCTTTAAGCAGCTACAGATGAACTTTTGCCCATTTTCCATAGATATTAAATGAAGGGATGACAGTGGGATGTGTAACTGTGTTCCAAGCAGGCTAAGAAACATGTATCTCTAACTCATTAACCCGTGCCCTGTAGCTTATATAGTTTGATTAAAGTATAGCTTTGCATTTTCAACAGAGCAGTGACCCTGGGGAAACAAGGGATGAGGTGTCCCCAGAAGATCAAGCTTGGCCATGCTAGAAAATAGCCTTTCTGTTTGAGATCATATTGAGAATGCTTCCCCTGAACAGTGTCCTTCATGGCGTTCTATACCTCCCTTTTGAAATACCCTGCTTGTTCCCAGGACTTTGGAGATGGTCTTTGGACATCAGTTCACCATTCTCCCAGGTTACCAGCCTTCTGAATAAAGCAACTTTGCTTCCCAACCAACTCTTGTCTCTTGAGTATTAGTTTTCGAGTGGTGAGCAGCCAAACTGGGTTTCAGTACAAGAATGCTAAAAATAAGTCAATGTAAAATTACTGATTTTTATTTACTGATTGACATGTTTAAATAGTTTGTGAATAGAACTACTTTATAGTTCTACTAATAAAATAAAATCAAAGTTTTTCCTAAAAATAAAATCTGTATACATTAAATCCAAATAAAAAGAATTTATATTGATTTTCAGAATGTTTAAAAATAACAAATGGGGAAATTATTTTTGGCATGCATTTACATACTTTAGTCCTGCTTTTTCCCCATATCTATTTCTAATGCCATATCACTAATATTTACTCTATCACCACTTATGTTGCATTTGTGGTTAATAAATGTGAAATTCTTGATGACTTTGCTGTTTCTAGTAATGTCAAAGCAAATTCTGAGAAAAAGGAGGCTATTCTTTTTCTGTTCGTTTCTTACTGAAATTTTAATTTCAATCCCAAATTTTTATAGATTCTGTCACTTTGTCCCTACTGAGAGTGCCTTTCTTTGACAAATATCTTTATAAAACAAAATTTGTTAAATAAATTGACTATGATTCTTTTGAGTTTTTTACCATATTTAGATCTTAGAAAACAGTAGACCTCAATTTCATTCCACCAAAAGATTCAACCCAAATTTTGAGACATTCCAAAGATCAATTCTAGAATATCAGAATTAAATCTATACAATTTCAAATCCTCATTACACAATTTTTTCAGTTTCTTGCTGTTTTCATAGGCGTATATTTAATGCTTTCCTGTTGTGAAGTGTGTTTTCAGTAACTTTACACATTTCTCAGAGCTTCAGTGATGTTTTTAGTTTTTAGATTTTTTTCTTGGTATTCCATTTGTTGACTACTCTAAAGATTTTCACTGGTTTAAAGCAAAAGATAAATGTAGAAGACTCACAATTCTATTTGAGAACAGAAGGTTGATTTACAAAGTAGTTCTTCAAAAGCACAAGCATTACTGAAATTCAATTGGTGATGGATAGAAAAAAGAGAAAGAATGAATGCTACCATTCTGAGACATTTATTTTGTGTCTCAGTATGTGTATGCATGCATGCGCACATGCGTGTGTGTGTGTGTTGTAAATTTTGGCAACATACCTTCTATTTTAATTCATGGACTATCACAACTTCTTTGGATGAATTGCAAGTATGGAAGTAAAATTCCAAGTTCTGCTGTCTGTTCCATAAGATTTACAATTTAGTAAGAGCACTATTTTTATCATGGCACATTGCCTCACCAAAATTATTGTTTATTATCACTCAAAAATGAATACATTTAACTTCATGGGGAAAAGCTTAACCAAAATTACAATTATTCTTGATAACATAAGATGTTTCACTTTGGCAAAATGACTCCCAAAAGCCTTATTTCAACTTCATCAAACTGGATGAGAAAACTCAACCCATTAATGAGATTAAATAATCTTTTTAAATTAAATTTTTAAAATTTACATCCAAGTTAGTTAGTTACTGATTGCATAGTAACAATGTGCAACAATGATTTCAAGAGTAGATTCCTTAACGTCCCTTACCCATTTAGCCCATCCCCCCTCCCACAACCCCTCCAGTAACCCTCTGTTTGTTCTGCATTATTAAGTCTCTTACGTTTTTGTCCTCCTCCCTGTTTTTATATTATTTTTGCTTCCCTTCCTTTATGTTCATCTGTTTTGGTCTTAAAGTGAGATTAAATAATCTTTTATTTCAAGTGTCTGATAGCATGGATATAAAATTGGCCTTGTTCAACCTTGGGCCAAGATCATCTTCTGACAATAGAACCAACACAGTTGCAGCCATCAAGAACTTTTACTGCATGTGCAAG
Source organism: Suricata suricatta (assembly GCF_006229205.1). Lineage (NCBI taxonomy): Eukaryota > Metazoa > Chordata > Mammalia > Carnivora > Herpestidae > Suricata > Suricata suricatta. The sequence continues at coordinate 92,512,747 of NC_043704.1, read as the reverse complement.
AAACTACAGAATCAAAAATGAGTAAGATTAATTTAGAAGAACAATTATTTAAATGAATTATTTACATTCACACACTGCCATATAAATGTATCTCCTGCAGTGCTTGCTATGTGTTAAATTACTGGTGCAAGCAGAGTTTTCTTAAAATAATTACTGAATCAAGCAGATTTATAGCAAAGTTAAAAGCCTGTTACCACTATAACAAGAGTGTTCAGGGTGTGCTCTACAGGAGGACAATTCAACCTCTATTTCCTGGACTTATTACACATATTCCTATAATTTTCCGCATTTCCCACTGACCCTGTGGACTGGCAGCCTGGTGAATATGCATCTTCAAGACTGCAGTGAGAACCAAGGCACAACTAGAGGAAAAAAACACAACAAATAATGGTTAAATATTTCCCCTGACAGCACTCCTGAGATGGGAAGAAGTTGATTTTCCTCACAGCATGTATCAGAGCCCACTTTGGTCTTTATTTTCTTTCAGGAAGTGCTTTGCATGCTTTACTGGGAATAGAGATGGGTTATAGTTTGTCGTCTCTCAGTTTACCATGTGTTAAGGAGAGAACTCTGTTCACTGAGCATGCACTGCACATGCTCCTAGACATGACTATGGCAGAAGCTGGAAATAACAACTGGCCGCCTGACAGCTGCACCCCAGCTTTCTTTAATGCCACTATTAATGACAAGTCCTTAAAAAAAAAGAGTCCGACTTCGGCTCAGGTCATGATCTTGCGTTTTGTGAGTTCAAGCCCTGCATTGGGCTCTGTGTTGACAGCTCAGAGCCTGGAGCCTGCTTTGGAATCTGCGGCTCCCTCTTTCTCTCTTTCTCTCCCCCTCTCCCACTCATGCTATGTCTCTGTCTGTCTCTCAAAAAATAAATAAATATTAAAAAAAACTTTTAAAAGTAAGAAAGAAAAATCCAGCATAAATGCAAAACCAGATGGGATACCTAGACAGTAGGAGCAACTGGTACTGTCACAGGCAAAGGGACACATTGTCTCCCTAATGTCCTTTCTCAGCCAAGTTTTTGGGAGCCCATTACCAATTGATGGGAGTTGGCCTAGAGCATGAAACCTTCTAGAACCACTAGGACTCTAGACAATCTCTAACGTGTTCTGCACTATGATTTATTCTGTTTGAATGGAGCCATAAACTTTCTATACTTGAGGTGTTTTCACATAGTAATTAGAAGTGTTCTTAATTAGATTGCCAGAATCCAGTGTTCTCCCTTTCCTCTGTCAAGGGTCCTGAACGTGCCATGTGCCAGAAGGCCACGTTTGAGCTCACTCCTGCACTCCTGCTCCACCGGCTGTATTATTCTCAAACCTGTCTATGCCAAAGTGCCATTGTTATTCTAACTGCTTAATTTAAAGTATATACGTTGAGTGAAATGTGACTGCAAACAGAATCATTATTTCTTGGAAAACTACACTGAATTCTTTGGGAAGTCTCAATAAAGCAAGTCACTAAAAAGCTCATTTAATTAGCCATGGTTAAAACTACTGTCAAAGTTGGGGTTGGGGGACTTTCTTACACCATACACAAAAATAAATTGAAAATGGATTAAAGACCTAAATGTGATACAAAAACCATCAAAATTCTATAAAAGAACACAGGCAGCAACCTCTTTGATCTCAGCAGGAGCAACTTCTTACTAGACATGTCACAGAGACAAAGAAAACAAAAGCGAAATTGAACTATTGGGACTTCATCATGATAAAGAGCTTCTGCACAGCAAAGGAAACAATTAACAGAACTAAAAGGCAGCCTATGGAATGGGAGAAGTGAGTATCCAAAACCTATAAATAACTTATCAGATTCAACACCCAAAAAACAAATAATCTGGTGAAGAAATGGGCAGAAGACATGGATAGATACTTTTCCAAAGAAGACATCCAGATAGCTAACAGATGCATGAAAAGATGCTCAATATCACTCAGGGGAAAAAAAAATCAAAACCCTGATGAGATATCACCTCACACCTGTCAGAATGGCTAAACTTAGCAACACAAGAAACAACAGGTGTTGGCAAGGCTGGAAAAAGGAGAACCCTCTTGTACTGTTGGTGGAAATGCAAACTGGGGCAGCCACTCTGGAAAACAGCATAGTGTTTCTTCAAAAAGTTAAAAATAGAACTACCTTACAAGTCAGCAATTGCACTACTAGGTATTTACCAAAGGATATAAAAATACAGATTCAAAGGGGGTACACACATCCTGATGTTTATAGCAGCATTATCAATAATAGCCAAACTATGAAAAGAGCCCAAATATTAATTTACTGATGAATGGATAAAGAGGTTGTGGGGTGTGTGTATGTGTGTGTGTGTGTGTGTGTGTGTGTGTGTGTGTGTGTGTGTAATGGAATATTACTCAGTCATCAAAAAGAATTAAACTTTGTCATTTGCAATGATGTAGATGGAGTTAGAGTGTGTTATACTAAGCAAAATAAGTCAGAGAAAGACAAATACCATTTGATTTCACTCATATGTAAAATTTAAAAACAAAACAGATGAACATACGGGAAGGGGGAAGAGGGAAATAAACCATAAGAAACTTTTTAAAATTTTTTATATATTTATTTTTGAGAGAGCAGACGTGTGCAAGAGTGAGAAGGGCAGAGAGCAAGGAAGAGAGAGAATCTCAAGCAGGCTCTGCATGGTCAGCACAGAGCCCAACGTGGGCTTTGAACCCACAAACTGTGAGATCATGACCTGAACTGGAGTCAAACATTTAATCAACTGAGGCACCCAGGTGACCCAAGAGACTCTTAAACACAGAGAGCAAACTAAGGGTTGAGGGAGGAAGGTGGGTGGGGGATGGGCTAGATGGGAGATGGGTATTAGGAAGGCACTTATTACAATTTGGGTGTTGTATGTAAGTGATGAATTGCTGAATTCTATTTCTGAAACCAATATTGCACTGTATGTTAACTAAGAATTTAAATACAAACTTTAAAAAATTGGGGTTAGGGAGACACTAAAACTATAGAAGGATTCTGAATTCAAATTTCTCCACACGTGTTTTGGGTTCTTGCTCTGTCTTAAACTCAAACTGCAAATTGTAGATTGTAAACAACCAAACCGATAGAAGTAATACAAGGAGTTAACATGTATTGGGCTTCTCTATGTGTCAGATGCTGACCCTTGACAGCATTATGTCACCGGAGCTGTCAGAAACCACAAAAAATCAGAATCTTTTATGATTTCTATTATACTGTTAAATCATCTGAGACCCAGAGAGGTTAATGCTAAGTTATTGCTCTGTGTCACATAGATGGTTACTAGCTAAGTTAGGAGAGGATTCTGTAACTGTTTAGCTCCAAACACTATGCATACTTCACTTTTCATGCTTTGTTCCTGGAGGGTAAATTTGAAAGAAAAAAGTGTTTCTTTTAATAAAGATTTGAAAGAGGGGCACTTGAGTGGCTCAGTTGGTTTAGCCTCAGACTCTTGATTTAGGCTCAGGTCATGACCTCATGGTGGTGAAATGGAGCCCCACCTGGGGCTCTGTGCAGAGCATGGAGCCTGCTTGAAATTCTCTCTCTCCCTCCCTCCCTTCCATAGCTCCTCCCTGCTTGTGCTTGCACTCTCTTTCTCAAAAAAAAAAAAAGTTCTGAAGCAGTTACACACACCAATATAGTGAGCATGTGGCCATAAAGAAAGGTATGCTTCCAGAAAATGGGTTTTGCCAAGCTCTTGTTGCCTCCCTTCTGCCTCCTTGCTGATGGAGTCTGAAATTATCTTTTCATTCCATAAGTAAAGGTGCAAGTTGTCTCCTGGGAGAGAGGGTCCAAGGATTTATTCCAAAAATATGTCTACTGAATTTTGAAAACCTGACAGAGGCTTGTCAACACCCTGGGCAAAGCAATTACCCAGCATTGTTAAATCTACAGCTGCTTTTACCGGCCTCTCTAAATATCTGTACACAGTCAATAAAGTTGCAGGAACACGTCTGCTGGACAACCTAGGAGGGTGGACATACGGGCTGTTTCATTCTGTGCCGTGTAACCAAATGATAATGGCAGCCACTTAATGAGCATCTGCTGGGTTTTGGGACTCTTCTGGGGGCTGGGTAAGGAACTTGCCCAAAGTCACACAGTTCCAGAACCAGAATGCCAGCCTGATTAATGAGTGCTGGCTTTCCTCTCCCATTGCCTCTCTGTAACTTTCTTCCCTTGGAAGAGCAGGTGTCCCAGTGAGGAGCTGCAGGGGTTAGTGTTGGGTGTGGAAGATGTTACCCTGAGGACGATGCTCCCCAGAGAAGCCAGGCAAACCCAAGGTGCTAGAGGCAAAAAAGCAGAGAATAAGATCTGGAACAGGGCTGGGAGGGGAGCCAGCCTAAAACAGTTTGCCATTTGCAATTATTACAAGGATAATACACATTCCTTGTAGAAATGTTAGAAACAGTGGGAAAAAATAGAGGAAAATATTTTCACCAATCAGAGAAATACTGTTAGTACTTTTTTAATTTCGCTGTAACTTTTCAGTCTTTTGCTCTGTGAACATCTTTTTTTTTACAAAATGGGACAATATTTTTTTCCTACTTACTAATACCAGGTAAACATTTTCCCACATTATTAAAATTCTCCTAAAAGATCAATTTTTTTAAGTTTAGTTATTTGAGAGAGACAGAGACAGTGTGAGAGGGGAGGGGCAGAGAGAGAGGGAGACAGAGAGAGAATCTCAAGCAAGCTCCATGCTGCCAGGGCAGAGCCCATGAAGGGTCTTGAACTCACAAAACTGTGAGATCATGACCTGACCCAAAACCAAGAGTTGGACACTTAACCGACTGAGCCACCCAGGTGCCCATCCTTCATTATCATTTTAATGCCTTCCTAGTGCTCTATAATAGGGAAAGTGAAAGCACCAGAACCTAGCTGGTCTGGGGTCCATTTCCATCTGTGCCATTTCCCAGCCATATGACAAAGCTCTCACCTTAGTTACCCCCTCAACCCCCACGGGTATCATAAGCAAACCTCCTTCTATGTGTGTTGAAATGATTATACGTGAAAAAGTATTGAAAGCACATATCACAGTGCTGCATATTGTTAACTGTTATCATTTCTGGAATTTATTTAACTAATTCTCTGTTCTCCGCATCAGAGTTTTTCAGGTTTTCACAATTATGAACGAGATGCAATGAACACAATTACAGATAAATCTTTGTGCTCCTCTTTAATTATATCTTGATGTGAAATTACTGGATCAAGAAATAAGCAAGATTTGTATGTATTTGATCCATACTTTCCAGTTATTCTTCAGGAAATGTGTATTGATTAATAACTATTTTGACAACCCTTTGAAGGAAGCTGGCAATGAAATCAGGAACTGATGATGAATTATGAGTCCAGAAGCCAGGAACAATCAGCATTTGAACACTGGCCTGAGAATGTGAGACCTGCCAAGTTCCAGGCAGGCCTGCTGACCTCTCCTCTCTTGACCTTGGAGTTGGTCTCCTCTTTTGAACTTAGGACACCTGCCTCAGGGATGGACCTGAGAGAACGTGAGGGGCACTGGCTGACACTGAATAGAAGGAGAGACAGAGGGGGTCAGAAGATACTGGAAAGAGTCTTAGCATATCAATAAAAGTAAATCTCATGCTGTATTACTTTAATATATTATTAACTATTGTCAGATACTATTTATACATTTTAACTTAGATACTGTCTTGAAGTTATAATTAACTCATGTTAATAGCATACATGTATGAATACATTGAACTTTCACACTATGATTATCCTTTATTCACTTCTCATATTCTTCTTAAGTAGAAATAATGATGGCGGCAGGGCACCTGGGTGGCTCAGTCTGTTGAGTGACCAACTATTGATTTCAGCTCAGGTCATGATCCCAAGGTCGTGGGATCAAACCCTGCATTGGGCTCTGCACCAGCATGGAGCCTGCTTAAGATTCTCTCTCTCTCTCTCTCTCTCTCTCTCTCTCTCTCTCTCTCTCTCTCTCTCTCCCTCTGCCCCTCTATCCCGCTCACTCTCTAAAAAAAGAAAATAAAGAAAAAGAAAAAAATGATGGTGACAATAGGTAATAGAGTACTTTAAATCCTTTAATCAGCAAATTAAAGCTGGCCACCTTATTGGTCCTCCAGTTTTAGTTTTGCATTTGTTGGCCCCTGGAATCCATGTCTAGAAGCTAATGCCCAGGTGACATATCCAGTCTTTTAACCTTCATTTACCCAACCAACATTCCGTGGGAGGCTAACTGCTACATGCAAGATGTATAAGAATTCTTCCTTTGATTCAGACAATTTGTGGTCTTTGGGTGTCACATTAGGGTAGCACAATGCAGGTTGTAACACCCTTGGCTTGGGGGTAACAGGCTGTTAAGAGACAGAGAATTGAAAGGGCATGTGGATTACAGTCCATCAGAGGGTCCTCAATGTTTAATATAGAAGCCATTTCTTCTAGAAATTAACTCAATATTAAATATTGGAGTCCTTGGGAAAATAATGTTCACTATAATAAATACCTCCTTATCATGGCAAAATATGTATTTCAGAAATTAAAAGGCAAAATAGAACTGAATCTAGGATAGGAGTAGAGGCAAAATATCCCCAACATCAAGATTTATAACTGTACATGGAAGAAATTATCTACAGGCTTTAAAAGGATATTTATTAAGCAATTATTTGGTATAGGACACCAAAAGAAGGAAAAGCTGTGTCTAATTTGATAAGACATAAGAGCTAAAATAAACACTTTAACATTTACAAAAACCTTAAATAAAAAGAATCACAAATCAAAATATCATTAGTGATATGACATATTGTAACAACACAAATCAACAAAGTTGTAAACTCTACATTACCTAGAATACAGCAGGTATCAGCGAAATGGGAGACTCTGCTGCTTGGATATAGTTATATGAGCAAGTACTCTCTAGTATGGTAAACGTCCTATGCTCAAAGCGTTAAATATGAGTGTTTTTGTTTCTTGAGCCAGAAAAATGTTTGGATTTGAGATGTTAAAAGTCACAGAAAATCTTCCAAACTATTCATCCCAAATGCTTTCTGTGGGGCTAAAGGTAGAGGGTGAGGATGGGGGTTTCTTTTAGAAGGAACATTTGCAAACATTTTGGCAGAACTTTCTGAGCAGTTACGTGAGGCATGTTTCCCGAGAGATTTACTGGCTTACCAGTTTGGGGGACAGTCAGCAGTCCCTTGGGCAGTGGGTATACTATGTGATAGTGTAAAACATGAATTGGAATTCCAGCAATATCCAGGCAATTAGGAGGGCCAATTGGCAGCCTTTTTTGTTTTGTTTCGTTTTGTTGTTTTTTTAAGGATGATACTTCCTTCAACCAAAATGGCTAACTTCCAATACCCTGCAAGAGTTTGCATTCAAAAGGAAAAACAATTGGGGCGCCTGGGTGGCTCAGTTGGTTTTGTGTCTGACTTCAGCTCAGGTCAAGATCTCATGGTTTGTGAGTTAGAGCCTTGGGCTCTGTGCTGACAGCTCAAAGCCTGAAGCCTGCTTTGGATTTTGTGCCTTTCTCTCTGCTTGTGTGCATGCTCTCTCTCTCAAAAATAAATAAACATTAAAAAAAATTAAAATTACGTTTGATTT
>NC_043704.1:92487239-92505063 GCF_006229205.1 Suricata suricatta | reverse complement strand
GGGGGGGGGGGGGGGGGGGGGGGGGGGGGGGGGAAGAGAGGTGGTGGTGATGGTGGAGGGCACTTAAGGGGAAGAGCACTGGGTGTTGTATGGAAAACAATTTGACAATAAAATATTATGAAAAAAAATAAAGATGTACACAGTGTTTTTTGAAAGACAAGTGAGTGTTTTCAGGTGCCAGTCTTGCAAAAAATCTGACAGGTTGTTGTTTTTGTTTTTTTAAATTAAGTTCAAGTATCTTGGGAAATGAAAAACAGACAAAAATATTATAGCAAAAATTGCCAATGTCAACTAGTAATTACAAATTGTAAGAAAAGCATTAGAGGCTCTTAAGAAAAGCATTAGAGTGAAATAGCTGGTGTTTCAAGAAAAATCCCATCACTATGACCTTTACTGCAGTAAGAAGTTGACCATAAAGAAATGGTTTCCAAGTCGGACCAGTCATTAGAAGTGCTTCTAAATCTCAGCGCCACAAAACTATGGTTTTAAATAACTCATGGCAAGAATTTTTCTTTAAAGAAATTATTAAAAAGTTCTTACTCGTGTATAGTCACTTCCTATAATGAAAAAGACCCAACCCTTGGGAAGGTATAGTAACAGACGCCTCATAGCTGGAGAACCAGGAAAATGGAAACACAGATTAAAACTGAAACCAATTCCTTTTCCTTACATTAGTGAAGAATGCTGTCAGTGTAATTACCACTAGCAGACATACTAAGTGCATCTACAAGTTTGACTGGTTTGTGTAGCAACAGCCCATTTTGAATTTGTTTTGAGCCAAATACACAACAATACAGGGAGATGAATAACCCCTTAAAACCTGGAGAATAATTTGATTCAGTGTCACCTGGAAATGTTTATTTCATAACTTAAAGACATTTATTAGTTACCTACTGCAATATAACACACAAGATCATGACTTCATTAAGGATAAAACCCTTGGCTTATGAATCTGTAGAGCTTAGAATGTACCAGGCACATACTAAATGTTTGTGAAATGATGGACTTTTAAAAATAATTTTCCTCAGTGTAAGTTACTCTTTTCCCTGAGTCTTAAACAATTTGAGGGGTATGATGATAACAAGATGTTACAAACAATATAGAGGCAATGTTATGAGAGGGCGAATTGAAGATCTGTTTCTCTAAACATTATCTCTGAGTTCACCCATCAACCCCAGAGGTCCTTGCTATGTAAACTATGTGCTGTGAGTGAGATAGGCTGAGGCTGTAGACTTGAACTCACAAGAAAGGAAAGACCATTGAATAGGTAGGCAACGAATTAAAAGTAGGTGTGGTTTTCTCCAAAGCAGTCAACTGTGTGACTGTGACGGAAGTCAAACCCTCTTTGCTTGTTTTCTCCCAAGTAAGATATACTTGTAGACAAAAACTCAAAGGTTTCAGGAAAGTGAATTACATCTCTGGGATTTGATGGACCCTATTTAGGACAATAATACTGAATGACCTAATTAGTATCTCATAGGCTTAAATGAATGAGAGTATTTTTTAAAATATTGATTCACTCCCAAGAATTAACTGAATAATCAATTTGCAAAAGTTCTGAGTTTAGACTAAGTAGATGCAGTTTTAGTGTCAGGAAGGATTTCAAAAATATTTTTCTCCAGATACCATTCTAATTATAAATATGTTTTTCATTTTTCTAAAATGAAGAGTCAATTATCTCAGCATAATAATCTTTACTTTTGGTAGGGAGAAAATCAATCATGCCAATAATTTTCCTAACTGGTGTATACACTTCCATAGTTGACCAATAACTTAAAGTAGGAATTTCTTATATGACTTAATATTGTACAGGATTATGATGAAATCATTTTTAGAATAATATACTTAATATGCAAAGAATTGGCTATGTAGGGAGCAAGGTCAATACAAATGAGAAGTTTAGATTTATGACCAAAATGCTCAATATTTAGTCGAAGGTGCCTAATCATTTATAAGTATGAATCAGAGGGAGACTGGGAATCCAAGTAAACATATCAGATGAGCAGTGGGATGGAAATAGCAAAACTAATTTTGAGACAGGACATGGCATAGGCATTTTGAAATAAATGGCTATAAGATTTTTTTAAAGTTTTGAACATCAATAAGCAATAGCATTTAAGGGATTCTGAATTTTTCACCATTTGAAAATGTCTATGTTCACAAAGTTCCTGTAAGCTTTCCAGAGTAAGTTATAAATTATTCCTTTATTCACAAAGCAAAGCCTTATGATGGCTTAAGTATTTTTGTTAAGCCAAATACGGCAGTTTGTGATTTTCTGTAATTTCTATAGTCTCATTTCCTGAATATATAAATACACATGTAAGTCAACCTAATTTTAAAATGCCTCTTTTATTTCATATCCATTTTCTTCCAAGCACACAGCATAGGGCATCTAAGTGTAATTTTGAGGATTTATCACTCTAACATTCTGCTATACTAAGTTCACTATAAAAAACATTTCAGGGAATGAGTTTTATTTGTAAACATTTTTATAAGATTAATAATAATTTCACATATACTCCAGACCTGCACTGTCCAATACAGTAACCACTAGCCACATCTGAAAGGTGCCTTGAGCAATGTTAAGAACTGAATTTTTAAGTTTAATTCACTTTAAATTTTAAAAAGTCCAGTAGTTTTAGTTATTGGATAACATTTAGGTGTGTTTAGGTCACTTAGATTTATGGGATCTACTTTTACATCTGCAAATTTTATGAACCCTAAACACCTCCAGTCTTACTGGTGAAAACTTAACATCCAAATTAAGGTGCACTGTAAACATACACATTTCAGAGACTCTGTCCAATGAAAAGAATGTCAAATTTTCATTAATAAGTTTTATATAGATTACTTAAGTACCTTGCATTATATTTCTCTTGGACGGCACTGATCTGGAGCTATATGAAAATTGCTAGTAGTTAAAAGATATGTCTTAAATGTTTTATTTTAATGTCATTCTCATCATTTTTTTTTATCATTATGAGAAAGTAAATCAGATTTGGTATTTATGCAGTATGGAGTGCCCAATTGCCCCTCTGCACATCCTCCTTTCTCCAAATCCTTGCTAGCACCAACAGCAGAATGCAAAATCATGGACAGTGAACATGCAGAAACAGTGTATGAGAGCACTGATGAGTGTGCGATCGAATCCAACTGCTCACACACTACAAGTTCTATCTTTTCGTTCCTCCCAGTTGTTTCCAGATCTGTGTGTTCCTATTCCAAAATTAACCTTCAGCTTCCTCCCAAGTTCTGCTGTGCTATGGCTTCTGGTTTAGAATAAGCGATGACTTTGCTCAGCATTGTGCTCGGTCATGTATTAATGCTAGATTCTGTCCAGGCCCGAGAACTTTCATCCTTCAGAGTGGAGAGCTTCCTCTGGGAGAAGGGTTCAAATCCCAGAAGTTTGAACACCGCCACCCGGTACTTCTTGGACATGATGTTGTACAGGATGGGATTGATGGCAGCGCTGAGGTAGAAGAGGACAAAGGATACCAGGTTGCAGTACTGGCTGATCTGAGCGATCTCCAGGGAGCCAGGCTCGAAGGATTTGGAAAATAAATATCGCCCTACGTGGAAGGGCAGCCAGCAGAGGATGAAAGCAAACACCACTACAGCTAAAAGGACAATGGGAGAGAGAGTGTGAGTTCAAGACATGTCATAGCAAGCCACATTCTATTTTGAAGACACAGTTTTGTTTTGATAGTGTATAGTAGGACCATTGATTTCAGAGAAACCTCAGGTCCTGCGTTTCCCTATTGCTACTTTTTTTTGCATTAATCTAATTTTATTTTATTTTATTTATTTTTTCAAGTAGTTTAATGTCAAATTAGTTTCCATACAACACCCAGTGCTCTTCCCCACAAGTGTCCTCCTCCATCACCACCACCTCTTTCCCCCCTCCCCCTTCAACCCTCAGTTCATTTTCAGTATTCAATAGTCTCTCAAGTTTTACGTCCCTCTCTTTCCCCAACTCTCTTTCCCCCTTCCCCTCCCCATGGTCCTCCATTAGGTTTCTCCTGTTCTCCTGTTAGACCTTTGAGTGCAAACATATGGTATCTGTCCTTCTCTGCCTGACTTATTTTGCTTAGCGTGACACCCTTGAGGTCCATCCACTTTCCTACAAATGGCCAGATTTCATTCTTTCTCATTGCCATGTAATACTCCATTGTATGTATAAACCACATCTTCTTGATCCACTCATCAGGTGATGGACATTTAGGCTCTTTCCATGATTTGGCTATTGTTGAAAGTGCCACTATGAACATCGGGGTACATGTGCTCCTATGCATCAGCACTTCTGTATCCCTTGGGTAAATCCCTAGCACTGCTATTGCTGGGTCATAAGGGAGTTCTATGGATAGTTATTTGAGGAACCTCCACACTACTTTTTAACCAAGATGGAGTCTGTCTGGACTAACAGTTTAACCATTTTTATTGAACTTCCCAATCATTTCTATTTAACAACTATTTGAGTGGCTTTGTGACTAGACTGGCATATTGACTCAACAGTCTATTCACAAGAGTCCACCATTTCACATGTGCTAGATACCCAAACACACATGAAGTACAGTGGTTACATTCAACCATTGCTGGGCATCAGTTCCCTGGGGCACAGACTCCTTGTATGCAATACAGATTCACAAAATTAATATCCCTAGGAAGGAGACCAGGACACCTGCTTTTTTCTTTTCTGTTCTTTTTTTTTCTTTTTAAAGTTTCACAGAAGATTGCATATGTATGCAGTCAAGATTGAGAACCACTGAGATGGATGATACTTTGCCATGTATAATAGGCATAAGAAAGTTATAAAAGATCATGAAAGCAACTAACATTAATTATCATCCAAGTCTTCATTTTACCCAGGTCAGATAATTTTCTCCAGGACCTCTGAATTTCCAGATTGTTTTTAAAATTTAGAAATCAAAGGGAGAAGAACAGAAAATAATACTTTAGTCTTTGTACCACTTTAGTGATTCCCTTTATAATGTCAAGGCAAAAGAAAATTAATGTTGCCATTGAGACACCAGTAAGGAGAGTTTGCAGCTTAAAAATAAAATGGGAGGAAATTATTAAACTTATTCTTAAAACTGAGTTGCATAGGAGCAACTGATTGCCACAGTAGCAACATGAATATTAGGATCCTCTGGAGGGCACGAGCAGGTTTACAATGTGTTAGTCATCCTGTGAGAAGCACTGATCTAGAAAATAAAAAAATTTCACATTCTTTGAAAAAACTGTATCACTTTAATATACAGGATTCCAGGAACTATAAAATTACAATTACAAAATCAACCTGGAACAACTTCTAAGAAGCACTAAATATGCCAATAAATACAAAATGTTAGAATATGATGAGGAATAATAAAATGTGCAGATTCTGGTTTTGAAAAAGCAAGTAAAATCAGTATTTTGCTTCTATGTGAATGCGTTTTTGTATTACTTCACTTATACCAAACAGACATGCTTAAATTTATGTAGTAAATATGTAATACACTCGAGGCCTGATACTACACCTAGATGCTCTGGGAAGGACCACGTGAGGAGGGATAGTAAGTCCTGTCAGCTTACACAAAGTCCTCTTTTCTCATGTGGGAGGCCTGCCTATTTTAGCTTAACCTACTTTATCCTGTACCACCCTACCAGGAAAAACAGGTGGTTACAAAAACAAATGGCGACTCCAGCACTGATTTGTCATGGACTTCTTTTCAAAGCTAAAATAAACAGCAGCAGGGTAAACAGACCTGATGCAATTATCTGAAAAAATGCAGGTCAGACAGCATAGCGCAATACTGAAAGAAAAATGCATAGTTTCTGACAGAACGATCCACGTTGATCAGGTCTTTGGTTAAATTTACCACTGAATGCTTTCTAGATCCAAGGCTTACTCCTCCCCCCACCCCATGCCTACTTTTTTTTTTTTTAATTTTTTAAAAACTTTTTTAATGTTTTAATTATTTTTGAGAGAGAGAGAGACAGCACGAGAAGGGGAGGGTCAGAGAGAGAGGGAGATACAGAACCTGAAGCAGGCGTCAGGCTCTAAGCTAGCTGTCAGCACAGAGCCCGAGGTGGGGCGCGAACCCATGAACCGTGAGATCATGACCTGAGCCAAAACCCGACGCTTAACCAACTGAGCCACCTAGGCGCCCCAAACTACTTTTAAAATACAACTTTATATCTGCAAATTGAGGCAGGAAGCTTAATCTCACCTCAACACTTAAAGATCACAATAGAGTTCTATGAAATATCTCAGTTTTGAGGCAGTGTTTTTGGGCTGATAACATTCATTTAAGGGAAATACAAAGGTGGGGCATCTTTCCCTGAAAAAAGGAGACCAAAAGAAGAGACATGAAGAGATAGAGAACAAAAGAAAGAATGGAGACAGTGACATAGTGGGGTTTGGGGCGGAGAGGCGGGGAGGGGAGAGGACAGATAGAGAAACAGAACAAAAAAAAAAACAAACCAGAGAGAGAGAGAGAGAGAGAGACGCACACACCACAGAGAAACTAAGAAACCAGAGAGAGCTCAAGACAAACAGGAGAGAATAACTTAGAGACATTCAGAGACTGAGAAAATCAGGGGAAAGAGGTAGAGGCTCCGGGAGAAGAGGAAAGGGGGAAAGGCAAGGGGAGACGAGAGCACACGGGAGCGCGAGCCCGAGGGCGCGCTGAGACCCACCCAGCATTTTCACGGTTTGCTTGTGGTTCTGGTCCCTTAACGAGGCGCCCACCGCCGCCTCGCCGCGCTTTCTCCGCCACAGCTTTCTGCCGATGAGGCTGTAGAGCACAGTGAGGCAGAAGACCGGCAGGAAGAAGAAGACGCTGGATACCCACACCATGACCGTGAGCAGTCCGGAGCGCACGGCGAACTCGGTGGCGCGACACTCGTTGGTGTCCCGAGGGTCCGTGCCGTTCTCGTGCTCCACCCCGACCAGCACGAAGATGGGCCCGGCGCTGCAGAAGGCCACGGCCCAGATGACCAGGATGACCAACTTCACCCGGCCCTTGGTGACTACCACCTTGGCCCGCAGCGGGAAGCAGATGGCGAAGTAGCGCTCGACGCTCAGCGCCGTGATGGTGAGCACCGTGGCGTAGGTGCAGCTCTCGCTAACGAACTGGAAGAGTTTGCAGAGCAGGTCGCCGAAGTTCCAGGGCCGGTACTGCCACAGGCGGACGAGGTCGAGGGGCATGCAGAGGAAGATGAGGAGGTCGGAGAAGGCCATGCTGGACAGGTAGAGGTTGGTGGTGGTGCGCAGCTCGCGGAAGCGCGACACCACCAGCATGGTGAGAAGGTTGCCCGCGATGCCCACCACAAAGAGTGCCACGCAGGTGGCGGTGACGCCGGCCAACAGCGGCGTGGGGAAGAGCGGCAGGAGCTCGTCGGCAAACGAGTCGTTGTCGGGGAGAGCGTCCCAGCCCAAGTCCGGAAGCGTGAGGTTGTAGCCCGGCTCCTGGCTCGGTGTCGCGTTCCACATGTTGCGGGCTCCGCTTAGCCAGCTCTGGGATGCGACTGTCCTGAGAGGCTGGATCCGGCTCGCCCCAGAGGGTGCCCTTAGTCGCGAGAGTGCGCGAAGGAGGAGCCGGCGCGGGCTCGCAGGGAGGATGCTTAGAGAGGAAAACAGAGGGAAGTGAGAGGCAGAAGCTCAGGGAGAAGGTGAGATTGATAGCTTGGGCCAGTAAGGGGGTAGAGGGAGACACACACGCACACGCACACGCACGCACTGGTGGTGAGGACACAGTGACCCATGGCTCTTTCTGGTACCTCTAGTTCCCCCCAATTATCTCCTCCAAACCTAGCCTCTGGCTGGCTCCCACTCGCGTACCTTCACCTTCACAGGGGCAGCCCCGCCAGTCCCGCCTCTCCTGCGTGTTCCTTCTGCCTCTTGCACTTCACCAAAGCGTCCCGGCTCTAAGCGACCTCGGAGACCTGGCACTGCGAAATGGGAGAGAAAGGCGCTCTCTTTCCAGCCTTGTGCGCAGTCAGCATAGAGTGGTCCAGTAGAAGTCACACCCGAGGTGGGGGCGGGGAAGGTGGGAGTGGCACGGAGAATGCCTTCAGTGGCCGGACCTGAGTTTTTCTCCGGGACACGGTGGGGAGAAGCGAGTGTGACCCACCGCACTCCAAAAGAGAGAGAAAAGCAGGGGGAGAAAGAGAGCGCGCGCAGGAAGGAAGGAAAGAGAGAAAGAAAGACCTGGTGTTTGTGTTCTGACCAGAGAAGGGACCAGTGCACACCTGGGAAGACCTCACGCAATTCTAGAACTTAACATCGTGTTAACCAAGACACACAGGCTCAGAGTCGTGTAGCCACTTGTCCAAGGTCACACAGCGAGTTGGAAGACCCAGGGACTAGATTTGGAGCTCCCTCCGGATTTGCACTTCTGAGCATGGAGGGCAAGATGTGTCAAATAAACTCTCTTCTGAGTCCTAGCCCTTTCTTTGTAAGGTCCTTCACCATGCTGGCCGGCTGTGGTAAGGGATTTGTTGTGTAAGAGATTACTTTGCCTTATGCAAACCTTGGGGTGGAGGTGGGAGCGGGGAAGGAGAGGAAAAAGGAAGGGGACGTGGTGAGAGGGTCAAGCAGGCAAAGGAGGAGGAGCACAGACTGTGAGGCTGGCACGTGGAGGGTGCGCAGTAAACATTTTTTGAGGCCTGATGGAGAGAGATCAGCTTTGTGTAGGTGTGTTCACATGGTCAGGGTCATTAAGTTTTTTATTTTAAACTGCGAAGATGCTTTGAGGACCACTGGGACTGGGTTTCAAGTGTCCGGGACAGAGTTGAATCTCAAAAAATACACACACACATACACACACACACACACACACACACACACACACACACACAGGGGCTGCTACTGTGGTTGCTGTTTAGGAGCAGATGTGTCCCATGGAAATGCTTCGGAGGCGGCTTGCTAGGTGACGCCCCTGGACGCGGCCTGTTATGTCCTTCTTCCCAGAGCCAGGAATCCGACAACCTAAGACGTGAGACTGGGGACTGCCAGCGGTCCCACCAACCAGCTGGGCTTCCTCCTGCCAGGCATCTTGGGAACAACCTGAGGGTGTGTTCAGCACCGCGGCCAGCGACTAGTCCAGTCCCTGCTTCTAGCTCTCCACAGCTTTCAAGGACCGCTGCCAAGCCGCCCTCCCCTCTTTCCACTTGTGCCTCAGCACCTCAGTCCTCCTCCACGCGGAAGCAGGGGAGATTCCTCCCAAGAACAAAAGGCATTAAGCCTCTCACTGCACACCTGCCCCTGGCCTAAATGAGAATCCTTTCACTGTGTGTAAGAGAGGGCTTTCCGGAAGCATTTTACTGTGTTTGCATATGACTTTGACAGGTGTTTTGCATCACATGTACCATCTAAATTGTTGATGCTAAAAAGTCCACAAAGACCTACGGCTGAATGAATCCACACATGCATGAAAGATTTCAAACACAGTGACAGACTGGATGAAGGAGGTTTGACATAGGTAACCTACTAGAGAATACACTACATAGGTGATTAGTGGTGTGTTACAGATTTTGTACCAAATTGACTTTTATTATTATTTTTATCATTTATTTATTTTTGAGAGAGAGAGAGAGACAAAGAGAGAGAGAGTGAGCAGGGGATGGGCAGAGAAAGTGAGACACAGAACTGGAAGCGGGCTCCAGATTCGGTGCTGTCAGCACAGAACCTGAGGCAAGGCTTGAACTCATGAACTGTGAGATCAAGATCGAACCAAAGTCAGATGTTTAACTGACTGTGTCGCCCAGACACCTCCCCCCATTGACTTAAAAGTTTTTATTTCAAACTACTATTATTTTTAAAAAGATTACAACTAGGTCAGGCAAACAGTTACAGTTGACTTTAACACTTCTTGCCCTACATTATCAATAGATCTATGTGTGCAGACAGATCTTTAGTACAGAAAACAGACTGGGATTAGTAAAAATGCTGTATGAAGTTACTGTCTAAGAATAAAAATCAGAAAATAATTGTGGGGCATATTTCTAGTCTACTTAATGCTAAAGCAATGGATGATAGAAAAAAAACTTTAAAAAAAAAACCTATGGTGATAAAAATTGGGGAAGTTGGCTAAAATAGCCAGGTATTTACCTGCATTCAATCATTTTCTAAAATATAGACAAATGTGTATTGTGTGATGAAGAAGAAACAAGAGGTAATATTGAAATTGGTCCATTCATTTACAACACATAATGATATGCAATCTATAAAATTGTCTGTAAGTATATGCTAGGCATTGTGAATAACAAAATAAATAAAACCCAGACAGGCCTTATATTTATAAACTTACAGTCTAAAAAAATAGTTAAACAAGCAATTCCAGTAAAGTATGATACATGTATTTGAAGAAGCAGATACAATGAACTCTGCTGAAATATGGAGAAACAACAATGAACTACATAGAGGTTAAGGGATGGCTTCTCAGAAGTGGTATCTGAGCTGAATCTTGAAAGTTGAGTTTTGTCAGATTAAGTAAAGCATGCTCAACTGTTCAGACAGGGGCACAAAGGCACGTTAGAGCAAATCAGCCCATCGTGCCTTGTCCTTTGAATGGTGTTGGGAGTATTATTATGGATTTATGGATTTTTATATAGCCAATGCATATCAGTCAATCTTTTTTTCTTTTTGATTCTCCAGTTGTCCTGTCTTTGGCCTATGATATCCCTTTCAAGCCAGCTCCAGAGTCTTTTGACACGACTCAGACTTTGAGAACGTCCTTGCTTTGTGGTACAGTAAGATACCCCTAGCTCACCCTGTAGATTGCCTACTGTAGACCTAGGGTAGCCATTTCTCCAGGAATTCCTGGTACCTTTTATTGGGAATGGCATTTAGAGACCTGAAATTAGGTAGTAGGGCAGGCCCCTGGAACATGTGGACTAGACCCTGTCTGTGGACAGAGCTAGAATATTTTTTTTTAAGAAATCATGGGATAATGATGATGATGATACAATAGATAAATCAGAAGTACCCTTATCAAGTGATCAAAATTAGTATCACTCATGTGATACTCTGGGAAGAACACAATATCACTTATACAGTAGAATGCACAATCTCAATATAATCACAAGAACATCAGACAAATTCAAAATGAGGAATATTCTATTCTAAAATTTCTCTTTGTTTTATAAAACGAAGAAAGATTGAGAAAATGTTCCAGAATAAAGGAGACCAAATAGGTGTAACCTCCAACTGTAATTCCTGATTCTAGACTGGATCTTAAACTGGAGGGAAAAAAACTACAATGCAAGACAATATTGGGTCATTGGCAAGCTTAGGATATGGCACACAGATTAAATAGAAATATTGAATCAGTGTTAAGTTTCCTGAAGTTGGCAATTGTGTAAGAGATAGTATCCTTATTCTTAAAAACATTCACTCACCATGATTTATGCACCTGTTTCTGAAAAATAATTATGTGTGTATAGATAAATAGAACAAATGATAAAGCAAATGGAGTGAAATAGTAATAATAAATGAGTTGAGGAAAAAGGTTAAAAGATTCTTTTGTACTATTCTTTCAACTTTTCTTTAATTTTGAAATTATTTCCATGTAAAAATTAAGAAGTCATAAGTTTAAATAGGTACCTAATTTCCAATTATTTACTCAACCTATTTGATTTTATATTTACATTGACCATCCTGGTTTCTAACCACATACCCATAATTATTTGTTACAATATTCACTAAATGATTTCAAGCTGATAATATCAGCATTGCCACTAATAGTAAACTTCACAAATAAAGTTTGAGGTTTTCTTGCAGATCTCTTTTGTTCTCAGAATGTATCTACTAAATGTTGATAGCTATTATGTTCTAGAATTACTTGAAATAATGCTTTTTTATGTTTGGTTATGTTACCATTTTGACAAATAGGATTTATTTGTTTCAGTTAATCTCACTTTTAGTATTATTTCAAAATTTTATTTTTTAAAGTAAACTATGGCCATTGTGGGAGTTGAGCTTACCACCCTGAGATCAAGAGTCACATGCTTTACTGACTGAGCCAGCCAGGTGCCCTAAATTTTATTTTTTAATATCTAAAACATTTATATGGTTTGACAATTAAAACTTTAAAGCAAAGTATGGTCCTAAATTTAAAACTTTAAACTAAACAATATGCAGGGGGAAAGTTACTTATTTTTCATACTCCCTAATAGACATTTAAAACTTTTAGCTTCTGGTTTGCCTGTCTTGTTTGTGCTTCTATAAACGTGTGCGTGTGTTTCTGTAGCTTGAATAAATTATTATGCTATATGCATTGCTTGCTATCTTGATTTTTTATCATAACATTACAGTCTAGAGTTCTCTCATATTAATATTTGGTTTTATAGTATTCCATCTTGAGAAAGTTACGTAGTTTCCATTATGGAGATGTACTTTGCTGTCATTCTTCCAATGTTTTAATGTTTTTGTTTGTTTGTATGTTTTAATAATCTTTTACTGTTATAAATAATGCTGCCACATATGTCAGGTATATTACAAAATGCATTACAGAATAATATAAAATAAAATTACAGTTTAATAAAAGAAGAACTGGCATATGGCATGTGAAACTTATTGAATAGCACAAATAAAGAAAGGGTGGAGAGACACTATGTACTGCCTGAGTGAAAATGACTATGGAAATTTAGTATAAAATAACAGGTATAACATTAGATTATATTTTTAGAAGTGGAATTGTTGGATCAAAGAATAAAAGTGCCTATAATTTTGTTACACAGTAGTCCCCCATTATTCATTCCAAGACTCCCAGTGGATACCTGAAACCAAGGATAGTACTGAGTTCTATATATATCATGTTTTTTCATATGCTTTACATACCTATGATAAAGCTGAAGTCATAAATGAGGCACAGTCAGAGATTGACAATTACTACTAATAAAATGAAACAATTATAACAATATGCTGTAATAAAATTACGTGAATGTGGTCACTCTCAAAATATCTTATTACACCATTGTCATTCTTCTTGTGATGATGTGAGATGACAAAATGCCTATGTGATAAGATGAAGCGAAGTGAATGTGGTGGGCATTGTGATGCAGCATCAGGCCATTATTGACTTTCTGCCAATACTCAGAAGAAGGATCATCTGCTGTGGACTGCAGTTCATCATGGGTAACTGAAACCACAGAAAGTGACACTGGATACGGGGGGAGGAAACACTGTATATCACCACATTTCTCTCCCTGGGTTTGTACCAAATTGTATCTCCATTAACAATGAATAAGAGTGCTTGTTTTCTTCTAACCTCTACAACAGTTTTGTCAACTCTTAGATTTTTGTCAACTTGTTAGATAATGGTTTCTCAGTGTATTTTTAATTTACATTCTTTTATTAAGAGTGAGGTAGAACATCTTTTAATATGTTCAAGGGCTATGTGCCTTTTTTTGGTATGAGCTTCTAATAACCTAGAAAAAAAAGTCATAACCGACGTTTGCTCATTTTTCTATTGGGCTGTTTTATTTAAAATTGATTTTTATGAGCTCTTTTTATGTTAGGGAGACATCTCTTTGAAATAACAAAAAATGAAAATATTTTCTCCAGCGATTCATTTGTCTTTTTAATATTGCTTATGGGGTTTTTATTTTGATATTCAAAAGTTTAAAATTTTGGTGTCATCAAGTTTGTCAGTCTTTTTTGTTATTGTTTCATATTTTTAGTTTTATTTGTAAAAGCTATACTCATTGTCAAATTATGAAATATTTCATCCATGTTTTATTGTATTACTTTCTGAGTAATGCTTTTGTTTTTTTTTAACATTTATATTTCTAATTCACTTGCAGTTTGTCTTGGTTCATGAAGCAATATATAGATCCAATTTTATTTTTGTTTTTTTTTAACATTTATATTTCTAATTCATCTGCAATTTGTCTTGGTTCATGAAGCAATATATAGATCCAATTTTATATTTTCCAAATGATTTTCCAGTTGTTTCAACATCATGTATCAAAAATTCCACTTTTTCCTATAATTTTAGGTGTCCCCTTAGTCTTATATAAAATTTCTCTATGTATTTTCAGAGCCCAGACTCAACACTTTGGATACTGTATACTGCTTTTCTATGCTTTATTTATGCTTTTCAATAAATAGTGTACTGTCATGTGCCATTTCTTCTTTTATTAAGCTGTAGTTATATTTTATATTATTCTTGGATAAGGCTTAATTATATCTTATTTCCTGTATTGATTAGAATTAGAATTGGATACATCAGGAACTTGAAAAGAGAGGGCAACTAAAACATGACTAAAGTTTGTGGATTTTTTTTTTCTAAAAGAAATCAGAATATAGGATGTACAGGGCTGGTATGATGTGATCAGGAACAGTGCTCCTTCTGCCTTTCTGCTTTACCATACCTTGTGAGTGGCTTTCAATATCAAGATTCCTTCATGGTCCAAGATTGCTGCTGGAACTATAATCATCCACATGAGTTCTAGGCAAGAAGAAATAGAAGAGGAGATGGAAAGGGCTTTCTTAGAAGCTCAGCTCAAAAACTCCCTTTTAAATCACATTGGCCAACTCCTCTGCAGGGGAGGCTGGGAAATTTACCTTTACAGCAGGGCACATTATCACTACCAAGGTTCTAGATTTGACAAAATAATTTGTAATCACTACCATATTTCCCAGCCAAAATGCAATTGGAGAACAAAAATACTTCTTTCCTTCAATGATCCATAAAACTTAGTATAGTGTCTTATAGGTAGTAGGTCATTTAAAATAAATATTTAGTGGTTTGATTAAATATCTATTTCATTTGAAATCACATATGCAAGCATAGGACATATAAGAAGATTCATTAAGAAACTTAAGTGTTACATTGTACCTTTAATAAAAATACATAATTTATTTTCATATTTCATTCAAACCTTGTACATATATTTGACTTCATCACTTTTGCTTTTTTTATCACATCATTTAGCATCACTTTACAAAATATCGTACACATATTTCCAATGAAAAATTACATATTTTTTCAGATGGGCAACCTGTAAGAATCCAGATTTAATATCAAGTACATCAATGGAGGAGAAAAATTGTATTTCTACAAAAAGAATTAATCTTAGCATTCAGGCATTCAGGCACCTAACAAGCATTTTTTAGCTAAAAAGATACATTATCATGAATTATCACTATGAATAATTAAATAATTATGCATTTTAGAAATGCATTTAAAATATTTATGCTATATAGAAGTAACATATATTGCTTGATATCTTAAACATGGTAGAAAATCCCAGATATCCATCTCTTTCCAAAGTTTCCCCCATAGATATTCAAGTAGGAATTTCCATATTTTCTATTGCTACTCATACAACTAATTTTACATCCGATGTTAAGCATTATGACTTTCAACATAGTCATTTCAAACATAAGTAATACCAAAATTTATTTATTAAATTTATCAAAGTTACACATTGGTTTTTAATTTAAACAGTTATACAAAGCTAACTGACCATGCTCACACTGGTTTATGTGTTATTATATATTGATATATTGTTATGGAAGAAGAGTATTTAGCTCTCCTATATTCCCAACCCATGATTCACCTCTATTCAGGGATGCATGCACACACACACACACACACACACACACACACACACACACACAACTTTTCCGTCTTCCAAATACAATCACACTATAATTTTGGGTTAGATCTCTGTTCAAGCACTCATATTTTAGGTGGATATGGATATGACTAAATCTAAATGTAAGACAACATACTCCATTATTGAGCCACATTTTGTTTTCTTTGCCTGTGCGCTGGAAAAGTATGGATTGGCCATTAATAGATACGGGAAAAATTGGAAGTGTAGCAAGTTTTGAAAGGAAGATTAAGGGCTTAAATTTAGATGTGCAAAATTAGAGAAGCTTACTAAAAAGTTAAAAAGACAACTGGAGAAGGGAGTTAGATATACTGGTATGGAGTTTAGGGTTAGAGATACAAATCTGGGAATAATTAGCAATAGGTAGCATTTAAAGTCAGGATGCCAGCTGTGATAACCTACGGAATGAGTTTAGCTAGAAAAGATAAGAAGTCTAAGGGCCTTGAGATTTTGAAGCTCTTCAACTTTTGGAGGTAGGAGATCATGAGAACTAGCAAAAGATACTCATAAATGGTCAGTAGAATAGAATTACAACTTTGGAAGATGTGACAGTCTAGAAGACAAGTGAAGAAAGTATATCCAGAAAGAAGGAGTGATTTATTGTATCAGATGCTTCCATGGGTCAAGTAAGATGAGAATTGGCCATAGTATTTAGCAACATGGAAGTCATTGTTAATTGATGATCTTGGTGGCATGTTGAGGATAAACCTATCTGGTTCAAGTAAGCATAGGAGAAAATACTTTGGAGAGAGTGAGGATAGACAACTTTTTAAGGAGATTTGTTATAAAGGGAAGGAAACCAATGAAGTGGTAGGTAGAGGAGGATGTGGGTCCAGGGAAGTTCTTTTTAAAACAGTCATAAATAACAGTAGTTTGTGTGCTGTTGCAAATAATATGCTCTAAAAGGGAAACTTTAAAGTGTGATTTAAAAAATGCAAAAAAAAAAAAAAAAAGAATGGCTGAAGTGGTGTTTCTAACAGAGGGTGGACCTAGAGATGGCTTCTGTAGGAGTGTGGCTAGTTCATCCCCAAGGACAGGAGAGAATGCAGAATATCTGAGCACAGATGTAGGAGGGTAGATAAGTGTTCAGGGTGGGGCCTGAGGGAATTCTTTGACAGCTTTGGTTTCCTTAGCAGTATAGGAAGCAAGGGCAACAGCTGAGAGTGGATGGGGAAAGAGATAGTTGAGGATGGAGGAAAGAGATGCAAGTATGAGATAGTTGTCTAGGAAAGTCAGAAAGAGAACACAGGAGGGTAATATCTGATTGCTGGGCAGCAGTAAGGGCCCACTTGAGGTTAGTGATCATTAATCTAATCAACACCACTGTTGATTTTCCCATCTCCATGTTCATTTGCTCTGGTGCAGAAATGGAGTGGAAGGAAAATTTAATTTAACCAGGGTTATGATTTTGTTCAGAAAATATGAGAAAGCACGAGAGGAACAAAGATGTGGAGGTTCTGCCCAAGGAATTGATTAGAGTTACTGACCATTGAGTTTAAGCTGAAAGAAAGAAGAAAGTACATGAGGAGAGTAAGGAACTGAGAGAAGGTGATTAGATCAATGAATTGTCTGTTTCCAGGCTATAAAAATTTCCCAAGATGTGCCTAGTGTGAGTTTTTCTCCACTCATTATGCTCCATGATCTTTTGGATCTTCAATTTATGACCTTCAGTTCTGAAAATTTTTATTGAATTATTTTTTGTTATGTACCTCCCCTGCCACTTTCTCTAGTCTCCTTTTTAAGACTCTGGTTATTCATATACTGTACATTGTAAGTATCTTTTGTTTTTTCTTTTTCATTCTTATTTCATGAATGCAATATCATCTCATAGAGTCCTGGAAATGTCTTCCCAAGAATGATCTCTCAATTTTCTAATTATAATTTTTGGAAATTTTATTTTGCTCCTTGTGCTTTTTTTTCAAAGTTCTTATATTCCAACATAATGTAACCCCATGCACCCACCCCCACCCTCAAATATTATCAATATTTTGCCAATTTTGTTTCATCTATTCCATCAACTTTTGCATATATATCTTTTTTTAAATTTTGTTTTATTTTATTGTTTTACTTTATAAAGTTTCATATTTTTTTAACATATGCAATTATTTTCCATCATTTGCAATACAGTAGTTACAATGACACTCCAAACAGAAAAGCAAAGTAAAAAATCAAAACACCAACTTCTGTTTCATGTAATTAGACTTATACAGAAATTAGA
>NC_043704.1:92482625-92487139 GCF_006229205.1 Suricata suricatta | reverse complement strand
CAATTATCAGATGCCTTCTCTGCATCCTTTTGATTCTAATTGTGGTAAAATATACTCTGTGGGTATGTGTGTGTTTCTAACTATTTTTGAGTTTCCAGTTCAATGGCATTGAGTATATTATCATTGTTGTGCAATCATTACCACCATCCATCTCCAGAACCTTTTTCATCCTAAATGGTAACTCTAAACCCATTAAATAACTCCCCATTCCCTGCACTCTCCAGCACCTGACAGCCACCATTTACTTTCTGTCTTTATGAATTTGACTTCCCTAGGTACCTCATATCATTGTAATAGAACAATATTTGTTCTTTCATGGCTGGGTTATTTCATTTGGCATAATGTCCTTGAGATTCATTTATGTTGTAGCATGTGCCAGAATCTCCTTCTTACTTTTCAAGGCTGAATAATATTCTATTATATACCACATTCTGTGTATATACCACATTTTGCTTATCTGTTCATCCATCAATGGACATTTGAGTTGCTTCCACACTTTGGCCATTGTGAATAATGCTGCAGTAAATATTGGTGTACAAATATCTGTTTGGGTCTCTGCTTTTAATTCTTTAGCTATATATCCAGAAGTAGAATTGCTGGATCATATGGTAATTCTATTTTTATTTGTTTGAGAAAATGCCATATGGTTTTCCATAGCAGCTACATCATTTCACATTCCCACCAGCAAGGCATAAGGGTTCCAATGTCTCCACAGCCTTGCAAATACCCATTCTCTGGTTTCTGTTTGTTTGCTTTTCTATTTTGTAATGGCCATCCTAATGAATGTAAAGTGGTATATTATTGTGGTTTTGATTTGCGTTTCCTTATTGGTGATGTTGGGCATCTCTTCATGTGCTTATTGGCTATTTGTATATCTTCCTTGAAAAAATTTCTGTTCAAGTTCTTTGTCTACTAATCAGGTTGCTGGTTTTTTTATTGTTGAGTTGCCCCTTTGACTCTTGAGATTGTATTTTTTCTTACTAATTTATCTTCTAATGATTCTAAAAACACTGGAAAATAAAGGGTAAGATGAAAAATTAGTAAAAAGTAGTATTCCATTTCAATAGAAATGATTGTTACATCCGGTTCTATATAAGCAAGTTAATTTCAAGGCCTCAACAGATGGTGCACAGCAATTGTGCTTTACCAATGGAGTTATAACAAATTCTGTTAAATTAAAAATCCCACTTAGCAGATGCCTTCAACAGTTGTTAACCACTCTGAAGCTAATTCCTGTAGTGAAGACATTGTTCTTTTGGAGTTCTAATTTGTAGTGTGTTTGGACTTTTGAAATTTGAGGTTTTCCACAAAACATTCTATTAGTATTTTGGTGATAGTTTATTTCAGGAGAGTTGAGGGGCAGGAGGTTGGAGGGATAAAGGGTACTTTCATCTCTGACAAAAAGGCACAGTGAAGGTGGGTTATTAATAAAGTAGAGATTAGTAAACAAGATCTGATTGTCTGAGTTTCTCTATAAATATGAGCAATACATCTTGAAGCTGTTTTGCTACAATATAGACTACAATATACATTAATTTTGGTGGAAGTTAAATATAAGTTATTTTTTTATCTCCCCAAGCTCCCTAAAATAGGATTCTATTTATAGGTCAAACTTTGTAAGAGTCAGTAATTATGAAAACTGGTAAAGAATACAAACAAGTCTATGACTGCTTGGGTAGTTCAATTTTATTATGTTAAAATATTTGATATGAAATTAAAATGGTATCTTAACATAGTTCATTCTGCAAAGTCTTGCCAAGTACTTCAGAGAGCGGAATTTTTCCTTTGTGCAAATCACGGAACATTCCTTCTGGGAACACTAAAGAGGAAAGACAATATGGGATTGTAAACAGTGTAGAGGAATGCAAAGAAAATCATCCAGTCTTTATTGCCTCTGGACATTTAACTTCAAGCTCGTCGTGTATCTAAAGCAAATTCATCATCTCCAACCTATTGGATGGGCCTAATATCTATTCCTCACCCCCATTCCTAATTGCCACCACCTAAACCCAGTCAACCATTCAACAACCATGCAGGTAGCAAGGATTTCTCAATCTAATTAGCCACAAGAGTTCAGGTAAGCTAAACTTTTAAAAATGTTGCCTTCATCTTGTATGCTTCCCATGTAAACCATTTGTGGTGGCTCATTCTTTAATCTCACATCAAGTCTTTAAAATTCTGGCCATTTCGAGTTCTCATAATTTGGCCTTACCTTGCATATCCAACAAGATTTGTTCTTCCCCACAATGTGCCATATCTCTATAGGCCTCTCCCCCTCGTTGTCCTGCCTCTTGTGGCCTCTTGCTTCTCTCTCTAAATTCTAACCATTGAAGTGCTGACCCATTTTTCACTCTCAATTCCTATGTCCCTCAAAGTTTGAACTTCTCAGCTTACTTCCTAATTATACACTGTTTCTGTGATTTCAAACCTGTGAGTCACCTCTTCAGTTACGTTATCAGCTCCTTGAAGTGTTTCACGGGAACCCCAGTTAGCTCAGATATGGTTCCAGATACTTATCACTATTTTCTCTGCTCGTGCCCTAATTTGAGCTTCCATAATCCCCCACCAGAATGGCTGCAATAGCCAAAGGACTGATCTTCTTGTTTATTCTTCCTATCTCACAATTCATTTATCATCTGCAGCCAGTGATCTTTCAAAAATGCGAATCTAATCCTGATACTCTTTTGTTTAAAACCCTTCACATGGCTCCCCATTCTTAGGCTAGTGTGTTTTCCCAGGATCTCTTGGAAAATAGATTTCCCTAAATTATAAATTTCATCTCCTTCTTACTCCCTGCAATTCAGATACAATGATTATCTTTCAGTTCTTCTCAGGAAGTGTCCATTTTCTATGCTTACAAAGACTTTTATTTCTTTCCTTCTGTTCCACAGTTACTTTTGTACTCATGTGTGTAATTATTTGTTTAACTTCTATCTCCCCCACTAGAATGTAAGGCTCAGGTGAGCAGGGCTCAGGTCTTTTGTAAGTCATTATTGCCTAGAACTTAATAGGTGTTTATTTAATCAAGTCAGAACACTTGATTCTTGTACAGTGTTAGCTATGTTCTCTTTTATTCATTCACACACAGGAGGTTTACATAAATTTTACAATATAAATACACTTACAGTTTCAGATTTGTTAAGAGGAAAATATTTTGCTTTCATTATTTCATCTACAAAATTTATCTAAGAAATGTTTTCTTAGGGAAAAAACCTATACATATCTATGTATAATTATTTATTTGTTTGTTTGTTTTTTAAGTAGGCTTCACATTGGGTGTGGGGCTTGAACTCAGAACCCTGAGATCAAGACCTAAGTTGAGGTCAAGAGTCGGATATTTAACTGACTGAGACACCCAGGAACCCCTGTATAAATTGTTAAAAACTATGTAAAATATTAAACACCTTACTATGTGACTTCAGTGCAGGAGAGATTGAACTGACCAATTATTTCGGATTATAAATTCATTTTAAACTGATAATGTATTGGCAATGTTCTGATCACATATAGACACTCTCTGTCATCCAGTTATATGACAGAAATAGATATGTAAGATGTTCTAGGAATTGCTGAAGCCATGGTGTGCTGGTAAATGTTTAACAATCAGATGTTCAGGGGGAAAAAAACAATCCAACAAGCCCTGTTTGTAATGTTTGCCAATTTCTGTGGTTTAACTCTTCCCACTACCCTCAATTTTATACTACCAAGATCACTGGAGGCAGTTTGAAAGTAATGCTAACAATTGACTCTTACAAATCAGGAAAAACTGGGCCCATCACACTGGTTGGAACACTAGTTAAGCAGCGTGACTGTTGGGGAAGTCAGTGATTTGATTTTATGTAGGTATGTTATGTAGATTTGGAAAAATCACAGGGGCAATTGGTAAAATATATCTAATCATGTAACTATGCATGAGATAAATTTAGATTTCACTCTAATAGTCAAGGTTCTCCAGAGAAAGAGGGGACACACACACACACACACACACACACACACACACAAGTTCTGTTTCTCTGGAAGACATGTGTATGTGTGTGTGTGTGTGTGTGTGTGTGTGTGTGTGTGTGTAGAAAGAGAGAGAGACTTACTATGAGAAATTGCCTCGTGTAATTTGGAAGCTAAATCCCCCAATCTGCTATCTGCAATCTGCAAACTGAAAAGCCAGAAAAGCCAGTGGTACAAATCAGTCAGAATCTGAAAACCTGAGAACCAGGGGAGGAGATGGTATAAACTCTGGTCCCAGGAAAGGAACAGATAAGATGGGATATTCCAGCTCAACAGTGAGGCAGGAAAAAAAGGGTGAATTCTTCCTTCCTCAGCCTTTTCAGATCCTCCATGAATTGGAGAATCTCACCAGCTATGGGGAAAGCAATCTACATTACTGAAAACATTTTCCAATGCTTTTAGAATCATTAGAAGATAAATTAGTAAGAAAAAATACAATCTGAAAATAGTTTAAAGCAAATAAAAAAAAGTACTGTAATTAACTCTAGATTAGAGTTAGCCAACCTTTT
>NC_043704.1:92425419-92482525 GCF_006229205.1 Suricata suricatta | reverse complement strand
CTTTGAACCTTACCTCGAGGAGCTGTGACACCTGGAATCACTACAGCCACCAACCCGAGGATGAAGCCAACACTGAAGAAGGTAGAACCAAGAGATGGAAAGCGCCTCACCAACCAACACTGGTGCCTGCCATACCTCTGGATTTTCTCTGACGAAAGATGAATTTTCCTATTTCACAAATGGGGTTTCTGTGCTTCGAACTGAAAGTGTTCTAGTTGATTCAATTGTTTCCCCCAAGATTTCTTTAAACAAAATTTTTTTAATGTTTAATTTTTAGAAAGATAGTGTGGTGTGATCAGGGGAGAGACAGAGAGAGAGGGAGACACAGAATCTTAAGAAGGCTCCAGGTTCTGAGCTGTCAGCACAGATCCCAAGCGCCTGAACCCACAAACTGCAAGGTCATGACCTGAGCCAAAGAAGTCAGTCGCTCAGCTGACCAAGCCACCCAGGTGCCCCTCCCCAAATATTTCTTTTAGTTATAAATTTAATACTGAACCACTGACTCCTCCATGTAGGGAATTTCTTGTCTCAAGAGACATAATCACAGTATTTTATCTTTCCCTAAAAAAAAATCATTGGGGGGTTGAGATTGCCATATCAAATCAGAAACAAAAGAATAGTATTGTTCAGTTATTCTCTAGCTTTTATTCTCCTCCCACAAGGCAAATACCCTGAAAACACCAGCCCTGCTTTTGAACCAGATTCCTTTTCTGCTCTTCCACTGACTCAACGCAGCAGTAACTGTTGATCACCCGCCTTGCAGTCAATCCATCCATTAACCAGCCCTTCGATCGCAACCTTGATTTTGTTCAGCTATTAGGAGACCACATAGTTTAGAAAAAGAGGATAATTAACCTAATCCAATCCTGAAAATTCCATTTGCCTTGCTAGCAAATTATTTAGGAATGAGCATGTCTCTAATTCTGAATAGTGAGTGGGGAAGAGTTTTTCTCAGTCTTACAGAGGGGCACAAGGAAGCCTTTTAAAGTTGTGAAGTTGACTCTTAAACAATGGGGCGGGGGGAGGAGAGCTAGGGGCAGCAACACTCTGGGCAGTTTAAAATCCATGTATAACTTTTGACTTCCCCCACCCCCAACCCAAACTAAACTACTAATAGCCTACTGATTATTTTTTTTCTTTTTTTTTGTATCTTCTTTTTTTAAGCTTTATTTATTTTTGAGAGAGAGAGAGAAGAGAGGAAGAGAGAGAGAGAACACACATGTGCCAGCAAGGGAGGGGGGCAGAAAGAGAGAGAGAGAGAGGGAGAGAGACAATTTTAAGCAGGCTCTGCACTGTTAGCACAGAGCCTGGTGTGGGGCTCAAACCCCCAAGCTGTGAGATCATGACCTGAGCCAAAGTAGGAGGCTTAACCTACGGAACCATCCGAGTGCCCCTAATAGCCTACTGTTAACCAGAAGCCTTATAGAGAATATGAACAGTTAATTAACACATATTTTGTATGTTATATGTATTATACACTGTATTTTGAAAATAAAGTAAGCTAGAGAAAACAGAATGTTATGAAGTAAACCATTTGGAAGAGAAAATACACTTACAGTAGTGTACTGTATTTATATAGTGAAAAAAAGAAATCCATGTATAAGTGGACTCATGTAGTTCAAAGCTGTGATTTTCGAGGGTCAACTGTTTTGAATCTGCTCTTGCAAGCCAGGGGGCAAAGGCCAACATCATGAGCAAAGCGCAGCAGAAGATTGAAGAGAACCTGGATGCTAGGTGACGGGAAGGAGCCACTGCCTTAACCAAGCCTGGAATCACCCTCCCTCAGGCTTTCCATGATGTGGTGCCAATTGAATTGATTTTCTGTTAAGTGCTGCTGAAACCATACCAACTGGAGCACTCACTAATAAGTCGCTTTGTCCAGACTGGGTCAGGTTCCTGCACTTGTCTTAACAGGTTATGAAGAAACAGCATAATGCTTGTACTATGCTGATCTCTCTGAGGTAATATATATATACTATACATTGGTAAATGATTTTATGGAACCTATGAAGACAGTATGGGTGCAGAATTATTTTAAAATATTAGGTAAGCCTAATGAATAAGCCAGGCTGTTTTATATTTCTAGGACAAATTCAAATTTGTATATACTTTAGGTTATAGGCTATCAAATCAATCACTTTAAGGTTCGTACCAGGAATCATATTTTTAAGTTTAGTTATTTATTTTGAGAGAGAGAGAGAGACAGAGAGGACCAGGGAGGGGCAGGGGGAGAGAGGGAGAGAGAGAATCCCAATCTCCCCTATAGGAATCATATTAAAATACTCAGGTCTCCCAAGGTGCCTGGGTGTCTCAGTCAGTTCAGCTTCGGACTCTTGATCTCGGCTCTGGTCATGAGCTCACAGTTCGGTTTGTGGGATCAGGTTCCATGGGCTGTCAGCTAGGAACCTGCTTGGGATTCTCTCTCTCCTTCTTTCTCTCTGCCCCTCTCTTGTGCGTGCATGCTTGCTCTCTCTCTCTCAAAATAAATAAATAAATACTTCTTCCCTAATGCTGTATCTTCCAAATTCTTGTTTTTATTCTTTTTGTTTGAACACACTTTAGAGCTCCCAAAATGTGGTGACTGTGACTTTATATCGCTTTGTCACAAAGAATAATAAAAACAATTATTACCTCATTAGTATAAAGAATACAGCAAAGCATCATTCTCTATAATACCCCAAGGAATGACAAATTGTCTACAATTCCTTTAGTAGCAATTCATGGAAAATTAAAAAGAATGTGGTATGTTATTATTATTTTATTTGATTCTTCAGTGAAACATTCTAGAGAGTGAAACAAAAATAATCACATACTTTTAATGAGATACAGAATAATTCATAATGACCAAGATGATATAACTATCCCATTTCTCCCTACGTATTCTTAGCTTTAAGAAACCGTTTTTCTAGATGGGGGAAGGCTTAGCTGTGGAATCAGACAAACCTAAGATCAAGACCTAGATCTTTCACCTACTACTAGCTCTGTCCAGGGCTTCTTCATATGTAAATAGATGCTTTTCCCCATCCTTCCAACTTATGGTTTTTGCAGGGATTAAGGGAACCCGAAGAAAGAGTACCCACAATGGAGAAAGTGTTCAATAAATGATTCCTCCTCCTCTTCCACATTATTATCTTGCTGGAGTGGATCTAGCAATCTCTAGAGAGAGACAGCTGCCCAAGTGCTGAAGCACCACATTCAGGTCACTTTTCACTTCCTCGCCCTGTGATGAGCTTCCTGGGGTTGGGTGGAGGGGGAGGGGGGCTCTGTGTTATCTTTCCAATCTTCATCCATTGTCTGTGCCCCTCCAGGACCAGATTGGAAAACAAAAGAGGGTGGACTGCAGGCAGACAGCATGGGGAGCTTAATAAGAAAGGGGAAAATTTATGAAAAGGGGAAAGCAAAGGATGAAGAAGGCAAGATATTGCTTCACAATTTATCTTCAGGAATCCTTCATCTCACTTCACACAGCAATCAGGAGCAAATCGAATTTAGTAACTTGAATCAAATTCTTAAGGCAGAAAGGCAAGGTACTTTTTAAGGAAGTCCATGATGATCTCTTTTGAAAATACTCTTGCAATCTCTTGAATTTATCTGTTTTATAAACTTGGGGGTTTTATACATTGATTTTAAATATTGACCTAAATAGGACTCTAGGCGATTTTAAAACAGATAGGAATCTAAAGATCAAACTGATGGTTGGCAGAGGGAAGGGAGCAGGGCATGGGCCAAATGGGGAAGAAGAGTGGGAGGTACCGACTTCCAGTCATGGAACCAAAAAGCCATGGGGATTAAGGGTACCACATGTAGGATGTAGTCAATGCTACTATAGTAGCGTTGTATGGTGACAGATGGGTAGCAACACTTGAGAGCAGAGCATAACGCATAGACTTCTGGAATCACTGTGTCACACACTTGAAACTGACGTAACGTTGCATGTCAGCCATATTTTAATTTAAAACAGGAGAATAAAGAGAAATCTGAAATGAAACTCAATAAAAAATGAGGTTGTAATACCAGAGGTTTTTTTTTTCCCAATTTTTCATTTTTTAAAAAGAGGCTTATTGAATGCTTAGAACTTGCCAGGAAGGGCCTGAGAGCTTCCCACTCTACACGAACACTTCCTCACAACCTCCCTGCAAGGTGGGTGAAGCTAGGACATAACTACTGAAGCCATGCATCTTTGTCCCCTTCATATTTGTTTTATACAGAGAAATTGAAGTCATTTGTTCTCTCCCACTTCTAAAGCAGGTCGGGCTTTTGAGGAAGCTAAGGGAACCGCGCCATCTGGTGGCTGCTCATGGGATGTGACAATAAGGTGACCCCATTCTGCGGTCAAGGAGACAGAGGTGGGAGACCTCCCCTTTGCGACTCAAGCCTGTCGAGGCACCTCTCAAACAGCTGAGCTCGCCTCTCCTGAAGTGTCGTTGTCTTTAAAAATCCCATGTTCTGCCCAGATCCTTCCTCATAAAAACTGAAGTAACACTATTTTTTTTCCTTTCTTCAAGTGAGGAGGTTTCACGGAACACGGTCCAGCAACAATGGGCCAGAACACCCTTGATCTCAGTTCATTAAAAAAAAAAAATCAGACATTCAGTGTCCATGCCTTCTACTAAGGGAGTCACAGTTGGCCAGAAAGCTGTTATTTGAAAACATCCACTTCATAATTGTCTCCTGTATCTTTGGCTTTACAGCAGAGAAAGGAACACATAGGCCTCCCTTGTTCTAAACTAGTCATGGAATTAACATGTTGCCTGTAAATTGAATATTTGAGTTTCTAACATAACAATTGTCTGGGCACATTGTTTTCTTTTCTTTCTTGAAAACTTTATTTAATGTTTATTTATTTTTGAGAGAGAGAGAGAGAGAAGACACAGAAACTGAAACAGGCTCCAGCCTTTGAGCTGTCAGCACAGAGCCTGATGTAGGGCTCGAACTCATGACCCACGAGATCATGACCTGAGCCGAGGTCAGATGCTCAACCGGCTGAGCCACACAGGTGCTTCTGGACACGTTGTTTTCTTAAACACTTAATTCATAAATCACAGCTTTTGAAATTTAGATTTCTCAACTCTAGATAGGTTCTGGTCATGATTTTCTGTCAGATGTGTGCCCAACTAGATATATAAGAATCACTTGGGGGAATGGAAACACAAATACAAAGAGATCCCAGGCCCCTTCCCAGACATTCTGATTTGGTAGGTGTGTGGGGAAGCCCATGCACCTGTGTTTTAGACACTCCCCGGGAGTTACTGAAGAACAGGGAGCTTAGGGAGCCATTGCTCCTACACCACCTTTGCTGAGGATCATAAAGAATGTTGGTGGAAAATACAAATTAGAGACTGTTTCCACCCATCAGGTTGGCACACCAGAAGAATAGTTACCGTCCCCTAACAACCACGCTATAGAAACAGCATATTCTAATTTCCTGCTGCTGCGGGTGTGAGCTGTGGCAAAAGTTGAAGAAAGCAACCAGACATTACTTTTAACATCTAAAATGCTAAATTGGCTGAGCAATCCCAACTTAGGACCCAAAGGCCAAAAAAAGATCAAGGCCAAAAAGATTTATTGTACTGTTATTTGTAGTGAGTAGGAATAAGTCGATGGTGGAATAAATTAAGATTTAGTCATTCAGTGAGGTATTATGCAGAATTTTTTAAAAAATTCAGTTAGACCTGAATGCTGGAAAGGGGTCTAAATACCATTAAAGGGTTGCTGAGTTTTATCCACACATGTGAGTGTATACAAGAAAAAATTAATAGAGCTGGAATATGAGTTATGTACACTGTGTGAGAAGGGAGAAAGATGTGAAAGCACATTTTAACGTTAGATTCTTCATGGTGGGAGGAAAGTGGTGGAGTCATTGATTTTTAACTTGTTCCTCATACATTTCCGCATTTCACTCATCATAAACAGCATGAATTTCTTTGGCAATTTCAAAGACCCAATAAAGTTTTTTTAAAAAACAAGTTGGTGGACCAAAGGGTGGTGTCTTCTCTTCCAAAATTTCTGCTTTGGCATGATTATCAATACTGCTGAGATAAAATTTACTTTATAAAATATTCATAATACATGTTCAAGATGTAAAAAATGGTAAGAGAACCAAGGCTGTGCACCCCCATCCAGATTCAGAAACAGAGCACTGCCCTCCCCTCTGCTGCTTCCAGGAGACCCTCAACACCATATATGCCACATTTTGTTTACTCATTCATCTAGATAAAAATGGACACTTTGATTGTTTCTTCCTTTTTGGGCAGTGCTGCTGTGAACATTTGTTTGAGTTTCTCTTTCCATTTCTCCTGGAGTCACACTTGGGAGGGGAACTGCTGGGTCGCATGGCAATTCGATGTTTCGCTTTTTGAGGAACCCAGTTGCTTTTCACAGCAGCTGCACTGTTTCACTTGCCTACCAGCAGCAACGTAGGATGGCGCTAATTTCTCCACACCCTCCGCAGCGTTTGTTACTGTCTGCAGTTGTGTTGTCCTTGCCGTTGCTGCATAGTAACCATCCCAATGAGTACAAGGTGACACCTCATGGTAGTTTTGGCTTTTATCCAGTTTTTAATTGTGTTGTTTATCTTTTAGTTGTTTAATTGTAAGAGTTCTTTACATATTCTGGGTATAAGTTCCTTATTAGATATATGATTTGCAAATATTTTTTCACTTTCTGTACCCTGGCTTTTCATTTTCTTGATGTCTTGTCTCTTTATAGATTATATTCTTTGATGTACAAGAGTTTTTTATTTTAAGCCCACGTTCTCTATATTTTTTCTTCTGTTGCTCATGCTGTTAGTATGTATCTAAAGTCCATTGCCAAATATAAGGTCATGAAAATTCACTGATACTTTTTTCTAAGAGTTTAATAGTTTTGCTTTTATACATAGGTCTATAATCCATTAAAATTTTTATTTAATGTTTATTTATTTTTGAGAGAGAGAGGGAGAGAGAGACAGAATGTGGGTGGGGGAAGAGCAGAGAGAGAGAGAGAGAGAGACAGAGAGAGAGAGACAGAGAGACAGAGAGACAGAATCTGAAGCAGGCTCCAGGTTCTGAGCTATCAGCCCAGAGCCTGACACACGGCTCAAATTCATGAACTGTGAGATCATGACCTAAGCCGAAGTTCGATGCCTAACCCACTAAGCCACCCAGGAACCCCCGCTTTGAATGGCTCTTTTATATGTCATGAGGTGGAAATCCAACTTCATCTTTTGCATGTGGATATCCAGTTGTTCTAGCACCATTTATTGAGGAGAGTATGCTTTCTCCCATTGAAAGACATTGGCAAATGTCTTTGTCAAAAATCAATTGGATAAAGATGTGTAGGCTTATTACTAGACTCTCATTTTTTTTAAATTTTTTAATGTTTTATTTACTTTTGAAAGAGAGAGGGGGGGAGAGAGAGAGAGACAGCATGAGCAGGGGAGAGTCAGAGAAAGAGGGAGACACAGAATCTGAAGCAGGCTCCAGCCTCTGAGCTAGCTGTCAGCACAGAGCCTGATGCAGGGCTCGAACCCACAAACTGTGAGATCATTACCTGAGCCGAAGCTGGACACTCAATCAACTGAGCCACCCAGGCACCCCTAGACCCTCAATTTTAATCCACTGTCCTGTCTATCCTTATGCCAGTGCCACACTGTTTTTGATTACTGTAGTTTCGTAATATATTTTGCAATTAGGAAATGTGATGCCTCAGATTTGTTGTTCTTGCTCAAACTTGCTTTGGCTATTCAGATCTTCTTTATCCCTTCATCAGTTGATTTTCCATAATTTTGCTATTGTTGATAGTGCTGCTATAAACATTAGGGTACAAGTGCCCCTACAAATCAGCACTTCTGTATTTCTTGGAGAAATTCCCAGTAGTGCTATTGTTGGGTCATAGGGTAGTTCCATTTTTAATTTTTTGAGGAACCTCCATACTGTTTTCCAGAGCAGCTGCACCAGTTTGCATTCCCACCAGCAGTGCAAGAGGGCTCCCCCTTCTCCACATCCTTGTCAACATCTGTTGCTTCCTGAGTTACTAAGTTTAGCCACTGTAACTGGTATGAGGTGGTATCACAATGTGGTTTTAATTTGTATTCCTCTGATAATGAGTGATGTTGAACATCTGGATGTCTTCTTTGGAAAAGTGTCTATTTATGTCTTTTGCCCATTTCATCACTGGATTATTTGTTTTTTGGGTGTTGGTTTGGTAAGTTTTTTATAGATTGCTGATATTCACCCTTGATCAGATTTCAGGTATGTCATTTAAAAATATCTTCTCCCATTCCCTGGGTTGCCTTTTAGTTTTGTTGATTGTTTCCTTTGCTGTGCAGAATTTTTTTATCTTGATTAGGTCCCAATAGTTCATTTTTGCTTTTATTTCTTTTGCCTTTGGAGACATGTCGAGTAAGAAGTTGTGATTAAGCATAAAAGTGCCAGTATGGTCTTGTGAGGCCCTCTTCTGGGTCTAAGGCTTCTCATTGTGTCCTCACATGACAGAAGCAGCAAGGAGCCTCTCTCAGGCCTTTTTAAAGAGGGCATTAACTTCATCCATAAAGGAGGAGCCCTCATGACCTAATCACCTCCTGAAGACCCCAGCTCCTAATGCCATCACATTGGGCATTAGGATTTCAACATATAAATTTTGGGAAGACACATTAAGACCATAGCATTCTGCCTCTGGTCCCCTAAAATTCATGTCCTTCTTATATGCAAAATCCATTCATTCCATCTCAATAGTCCTAAAAGTCTTATTTTAGATCTCTAGCAATTCAAAAGTCTAAAGTTCAAAGTCTCATACAAAGATATTTTAAATCAGATATGGATTACACTTAAGGCACAATTCATTCTGAGACAAATTTCTCTCCAGCTGTGAATCTGCAAAAAAAGCAAGTAATGTGTTTCCAAAAGACAATAATGGGCAGGGCGTAGGGTAAACTCCCCATTCCAAAAAGGAGAAATAGGAAAGATGTGGCTAAGCAAGTTCAAACCCAGCAGGGCAAACATCAAATCTTAAGGCTAAAATAATCTCTAATTAGGTGCTCTGCCCACCAGGCCCAGTGGGGTGGAGATAGCATCTTCTGGGAACATTGGGGTGTTCTTGCCCCCCTAGCTTTTCTGAGGGAGCCCAGAAAACAGCTCTCATGGGTTGGATTTGCATACTTGCAGCTTTCCCTATGAAAAATTGCACACTGGTGGCTCTATGGTCTGGGGTTGTGGGGGCATGACTCCACTAGGCATTTCCTTAGCAGGGGCTCTGTGCATTGACCTTGCCCTCTCTGTAGTCTTCTATCTGGGTTGCATGCCTACAGTTTTGACTGGGTCCATTCTTTGAAATCTAGGTGGAGGGAGCCACACTCCATCACTCCGCTGGGCAAGGGTCAGCCCTCTATGGCTTTGGGTGGCCCTGATCTCATAGCTGTAGGTGGCACCACTCTTACAGCTATGAGTAGGGGTTGTCTGGTCTGCTGAAGCCCAAGGGATAGATTTCTTCTTTTTTTATACAAAGGCAGCAGCCTTAATAATCTTGGGATCATTTTGAGGTTTTTCTCTTATCTTGAAAAACACTGTGTATTCATTCACAGCTTAATAACTCTATATAGTCTCATCCTATAAAATCTAAGAAGTCTCACAACTTTTCTTCATTCCATTTTATCTCTTTCCCCCTTAGTCAAATTGGCTGTTTTCCTTTTGGGGTGACTGTTGTTTCTATTCACATGTTCAATCTATGCTTTTTGATTGGGTAGTTTAATCCAATAAATTTAAAAGATGCCATTTATTTGTTTCCTAGATGTCTTAAGGCTTTTGGTTCTTTACTTCCTCCATTGTGGCCTTCCTTTATATTCAGTTAAATTTTTACAGAGGCTTGTTTTGATGCCTTCTCATTTTGTTTTATGTATATTCTATAAATAATTTCTTTGTGGTTACCATAGGGATTATATTTGACATTCTAGAATTATATCAATCTAATTGGATTTGATGCCAACTTCACCTGCATACGAAATTTACTCCTTTATAGCTGTCACCCTGCTACTTCATGTTATTGATATTACACATTGCAACTTTATATATTTTATACCCATTAACATAGCTTTATCATTGTCTTATGCATTTGACTTTAAATACTATAGAAAATAAAAATGAGTTTTACAAACTAAAATTATAATCATAATGGGTTTCATATTTTACCATGTATTTTCCTTTAATAAAGAAATTTATATGTTATTATGGCTTCAAATTACTGTATAGTATTGTTTTACTTCAACCTGAAGCATTCCTTTTAGCATTTCTGGGAAAGCAGGTATAGTGGTAGTGAACTCCCTCAGCTTTTGTTAACCCAGGAATGTTTTAATTTCTCTCTCATTTTTGAAGGACAGTTTTGCTGGATATAGAATTCTCAGTTGACATTTTTTGCTTTTAGTGTTTTAAATACACCATCCCAACATCAGCTTGGCCCCTACTGTTTCTTTTGGGAAAGTGACTCATAATTTTATTGAGAATTTCTTCTGTGTGACATGTCACTCTTCTCTTACTGCTTTCAAGATTCTCTCTTTATCTTGAGTTTGATTTTAATGTGTCTTAGTATGGTCCTCTACTTTATCTGGTTAGTTCATTGAGGCTTCTAGGGTTATAGATTTGCATCTTTCTTCAATTTTGGGAAGTTTTTGGCCATCCTTTCTTCAAATAATCTCTTCACCCCCTTGTTTTAGTCTGTTCAGGCTGCTCTAACAAACTACCACAGCTTATAAACAACAGAAATTTATTTTTCACAATTCTGAGGTCTGGGAAGTCCAAGATTAAGATACCAGTAGATTTCATGTCTGGTGAGAACCCACTGTCTGGTTCATAAACAGAACCTTGTTAGGGTCACTTCTCTACCCAATTAACTACCCTAGCCAAAGTCCCTTTGACATGTCATGTTTTTACAATTTGCCATTCCTTGTCCAACTTATATAAGTGTTCAACTCTAACTGCTTCTTTGGGTCTTCATTTCTCTTGTGAAAGCTCCCATGTATATTTAAGGAAAAAAATAAAAATGAAAATTTGTATCTTTTTCTCCTGTTAATCTATCTTATGTCAGTTTAATTCATAAGCCTAGCTGGAGAACTTAAGAGGGCAAAAAGAAATTTTGCCTCCCCTACACTATGAAAATGAAATCTAAAAGATTGTGTGTATGTTTGCATGTATGTGTGTGTGTATTCATATGACTTCCAGGCAGTTTCTAAATTCACAGGGAAAGTAAGAGCTAAGAATAGACCAGATTATTTTGTGTCTTATGTTTATTTGTTTATTTTCAGAGAGCGAGAGAGCAGGTGCATGCATGAATGCAGAAGGGACAGAGAGAAAGAGAGAGGGTAAAAGAAAACCCCAATCAGGTTCCACACTGTCAGCATGGAACCCGATGTGGGGCTTGAACCTATGAACCATGAGATCCTGACCTGAGCCCAAACCAAGAACCTGATGCTTAACTGACTGAGCCATCTAGGCACCCCACTTTTTTAAACTTTATTTATTTTGAGAGAGAGAGTGGACCATGTTATTTTTTGAAACAGGACTAAAGAAGGTGTACATACTGGATATCTAGATTTGTAGTAAGGCAAATAGTAACCATTAAAGCTGGATGATATGATTGACAGGTAAATGAATAAACAAAATATGGTACATATACACAAGACAATATTATTCAGGCTCAAAAAGGAATAAAATTCTGACACGTACTTCAATATGGATGAACTCTGAAGACATTATGCTAAATGAAATAAGCCAGACACAAAAGGGCCAAAATTGTATAATTCTATTTACATGAAGTACCCAAAATAGTCAAACTCAAAGAAAGTGGTATGGTTATTACTAGGGGCCGGGGGAAGGAAGAATAAAAAGTTACTATTTAGCGGGTAGACAGTTTTAGTTTGGGATGATGAAGATGTTCTGGAGATGTAGAGTATTGATGCCTGCACAACAATGTGAATGTACTTAATGCTGCTGAATTGTATGCTCAGAATGGTTCAGATGGTAAATTTTATGTATATTTTACCACAATTTAAAAAACTCAGATGATATGGATATAAAGATGGACAACTATATCAATAAGGGGGAGGGAAAGTAAGCATAGAGAAAGACCTGCAAGTGCTTAGTATATGATAGAAGAAAAATTATAGTCAATAGGGAAGAAAATGAACTCTCCAATGAACAGTATTATACAACCAGCTACTACTATAGTAAAAGATAAAATTTCATCCTTATCTTACATCCCACATAAATTATAGTTGAATGATGCTATCAAATTGCAAAAGACTAGACCTTAAAGCTTTTAGGAAAAAATATATGGCAGTATCTGCATAGCGGCTGTAGAAAAGATCTCTTGGGCATAGAATGAAAATATGTATTGGCTTTCTAGGGCTGTTGGACCAAACTGAGTGGCTTTCAACAACAGAAATTTATTCTGTCACAGCTCTGGAGTTCAGGAGTTCAAAATCAAGGTGTCAGGAGGTTTCTGAAACTCTGGGTCTCAGATCCTTCCTCTGAGACTACATGTATGTAGAATCGGTCCTTTGTCTCTCCCTAGTTCCTGGCAATGGCCATCAATCCATGGTGCCCCTTAGCTTGCAGCTATATTGTTCCAATCTCTGCCTCTGTTATCACATGGAGTTCTCTCTGTGTGTCTGTTTCTACATTTTTTTCTTTGAATATCAGTCTTGGGGCACCTGGGTGGCTCAGTCGGTTAAGCCTCCGACTTCGGCTCAGGTCAGATCTTAGTTCGTGGGTTTGAGCCCCATGTCAGGTTCTGTGCTGACAGCTAGCTCAGTGCCTGGAGCCTGTTTCTGATTCTGTGTCTCCTTCTCTCTCTGCCTCTCCCACTCTCCTGCTCTCTCTCTCTCTCAAAAATAAACAAAACATTTAAAAAATTAAAAAAAAAAGAATATCAGTCTTATTTTATTAAAGACCCACACTATTCCACTATGGCCTCATCTTAACTACTTGTATCTACAACAACCCTATTTCCAAATAAGGTCACATTCTGAGGTATTGGGGAATAGGACTTCAACATACCTTTTTTGGGAGACCAAATTCAACCCATAACCAAAGCATTAGCTGTAAAGGAAAGGACTGATATACTTTATCACATTAAAAAAAGGGAGCAATTCATTCATTTCTTCTGTAAGATACATAAGATAAACGATACCATGAAAAAGAGATTAGAAGTCCTCCTCCCCCAAAAAAATCCTGTTTCCCAATTTTAGCAATCTTGGTACTATAAAACAAATGCAAGTACTAGATCAACAAAAACTATTCATTTTAACATGTCATTTTTATTGAAAAAGTAACACTTAAAAATTTTAGTATAAAAATATAGAGTAAAAATTGATATTCTTTTTCATTTTTGAGTTTTATATTCACAATCATTACAGTTTCTTACTTTGGGCTTTAAAATCTTTGTTTAGAAGTTCTTCAGGGCTCCTCGCTGGCTCAGTTGGTGGAGCGTGGGAGTCTTATCTTGGGGTTGCAAGTTTAAGGCCTACGCTCATTAAGTGTAGAGAGGACTTAAAAATTAAATCTTAAAAAAATTTTTTAATAAAAAAATAAAAGGTCTTCTTCACCTTGAGGTTACTTTTTAAATGCCTCGAAGTTTTTTTCAGTGTTAGGGATAAGGCAGAGGACATTTTAAATTTTTTTTCCCATATGAGTAAGTATTCATTTGCTCAGTCATTCATTTATTCACAAATACATTTTGTGTGGGTACCATATTAGGGTACTTGTCCCAGGTATGGAGGTTACAGATATGAATAGGACTAAATGTTCCCCGCTATCACAGCCTTATATTCTAGAGAGATGAAGCAGGCTTTGAAAAACAGAATAACAAGCGAATTTGTCAGTATGTAAGAACTTGACTAGTGTTATGGAAAATAGCGTAGGAAGGGCCAGAAGTGCCAGGTATCAGCAGCATGTTGTAAATTTAAATGTAAATAACCATTTTTGAAAAAGAGTTTTGTGATCAGACACATTTAAGTGAACATTTGGGCACAAAACTCAAAAGGATAAATTAAACTGTGTTTAGGATAATAATTAGAAGAGATTAGACAAATACACCAACTAATTTTTTTCTCCAACTGGTTAGATGAAATGGCAAATAAAATGCTTTGTGCCATAAGTTTGGAAGATAAAAGCGATTGCTGCTCTTCTGGCAGAGGCAAAAAAATAATACAACCTTAAGGAGATGATACTAGATAAGACATTTGGCAGTGGAGGATGGGGTGGGAGGGTAGGGAATGGGCATAGGATCTTTCTTTGGCTCTTTTCTGCTGATGTTCCTGTGTTTGTCATTTCCACTTTCCCATTTCTACTCTTGCCCCCATAAGATCAAATTCCCTGATTCACTTA
Source organism: Suricata suricatta (assembly GCF_006229205.1). NCBI lineage: Eukaryota > Metazoa > Chordata > Mammalia > Carnivora > Herpestidae > Suricata > Suricata suricatta. The sequence continues at coordinate 92,468,171 of NC_043704.1, read as the reverse complement.
TCACAGTGTCCTTTATCAAAAATATTAGTGCTTTTGGCCAGTTTGGCTTTTGGTAGGGAAAAGCACAAGCCATTCAGAAATAGCTCCTTATTTCGTCAACATAAATTTAGTTTGTTTTTTTTTAACAACATGATATTATTTTGAGTAGAATGTTCTTCTTCCCACTAAATCCAGATGTGTGAGATACCTCCTGTGACGTCATGTACAACACAAATTGCCTTTGCACATGGAATGTGTCAGCACAGGCTTGCTTCCTAAGATCGTAACCTTTTTTTTACTGGTTCCCCTTTCTCTTCCAACTTGGGGAATGTCGTCCCTTAGGGCAACCTGGAAGTGACCAAGGTGATATACTACTTAAGAGATGGATCATTAATCGTCTGGGATCTTCACAAGAACAGATAATAAAAAAGATGTTTATAGTATGCAAGTGTTTGGAAACAGAATCTTCTAGATTCCCGCTAGCAAACTGATATCAGGTAGTGCCGTGATTGGTCTTTTGGCAATTTCGCTTTCTTACAGATCTTTGTTGCTTTCTTAGACTTGGTCACTCTCACAGATATTAGAAAACCGTGTGTTGCTCTTTTGGTTTTGTGGTTGAGGCAGCTCTGCTCAGGCTTCCTTGCTTTGTTGTGAATGGTCACTTTGAGAATACTGTTTTATCTTTGCAGGTTATTTAGCCAATTAAAAATGCCCCGAAAAAGCTGGCTTCTTGGTCCATGTCAATCAATTGTTCGTTATTGACAGAGACAAAAATTCTGTCATTTTCCTTCAGCTCGAATATCCCACCTTGATAGATGGAATAGAGTCCGTATTCTGAATCCTTAGACCAACAACTATTTCTAGCACTTTTCATCAGCAGTATTGGCTCAGGATAACTTGTATATTTGTAAATATATTGTACCATTTGTTTGTTTCTCTTTCTGTTCTGTTCTGTTTCCTCAGGTTCCTGAAATCGAAAGTATGTTTGGGAATAGATGTAATAAAATCCCCTCTGATGAATAATCAGCTCTCCATTCCTCAAGTGCAAATTATTCAAGAATGAATGTCCCTTTCTTGATGACTCCCAGGAGTTTATTTTCTGGCCCAAAGCTTTTTCATTCTTGGAGCCTGGAGAAAGTGTAGAGAGAAAGAAAGTTAGAAGAAGGAAGTTCTCAAAGTTCTCAAAGGCAAGAAATATCTCAGTAACTCGCTAGCCAGTTTTTTGGTAGGGATTATAAAGAATTTTAATTTAATACAAACCTTCTTGTTCCTTCAGTCTTACAAGATACTAAATTTCTTATAGAAATCTGGAGACTACTGTGTCATTGTGACCTGTCATAAGTCCCTTTCTTTTCTGTACCCCACCTGCCACTTAACATTATATTTGCCAAACTTAGCTCTAAACTGTAGTACAGGGAATGATGAACTCAGAAGACAATCCTCCTGGGCAGAACTTCTGTCCCAAACCCCTGCCTCCCTTCCTAGGCGGTTGAACTCAAATAAATAACATGTAAGGAAACTTAAAGAAACATATCTATTTCTTTAAGTCTAGAGCTCTGAACTTATGGCTCTTCCTTTGGGCCATTTTGGGTTCCTTCTTGGTCTTTCTCAGTAGTCCAGAGTCAAAGGCACCATTCATACAGAAAACCTCTCTAGTACACAGTGAGACAGGGCATACAGTTTGGCAAACAGGCCCAGATTTAAACCCTTTAGACCCTTGGATCTTTAACTACCAAAGACTTGGAATGAAAAAGGGCCCTACCAAAATATATTCCTTTAAACTTTGGGCTCACCTCCATGATGGGTGGAAAGTTTATTTTTTCAGCAGGGCAAAACAACTATTGTATTTCTTGATAAATAGTAAACAGTAGCATTATAATAATGATCTCACTCATAGGCAGACTGTGTCTCTCATTCATAAAACATGAGTTCAGGAATACCAGGAAAACAACTGCCCAGGAAAAAAATCTTTTTTAAAAAATCGCACAGTCATAAAACAAGAGTTCAGGAAGACCAGGAAGGCAATTGCCCAGGAAAAAATAAATGAAAAAAAAAATCCCAAATCTTTTCATCTTTTAACTGATACTTGAAATTTCTTTAACTTGAGATAAAACCTTTTGTAATAATAATGACAACTACTTACTATTTACAATGCACAAAAATTTTGCCTGTGCTAATCTTCACTATTTTATGAGTTAAAGATTATCTCCACTTTATATACAAAGCAACTGAAGCTTCATTTGGTTACATAATTTGCTCAAAACATATATCTAGGTAAAGAGGGGCTGGTGTTCCAATGTGAGTATTTAGATTGTAAGACTTTTGCATTGTTATAACACTGTATGGACACCTGTTCTTTAGTTATGAAGTAAGCTTACCATATTGGTTAAAACTATATGAAACTGACATTTCTTTAAGTGAAAAATGGTCAACTATTGGCAATTTCCCATAGTTGAATTAAGTACAAATGCCACAAAGAGTAGCTCAGAAGAGAAATTACTTTGAAGAAGGAGAAGAAGAAAAGCATGTATAGGGGCAGGGGAAACTTTAAGGCAAAGTTCTCCCGCCACAGGTTTCTCCTGAGAGCAATTATGCCAGAGTAGTTACTGAGCTATTTGTCTTGTAATCTTCCTTCTGAAAAAGAGCCAATCTGAGCCCCAGTTACTGCTGAGCATTTCGTAGATAGACATATAGACATTGAATGTGGAAGTTGAAAAAACAAATTATTTGTAACAAATTTTTCCATTGCCTTCCTTGAAACCACAATAGATTTGTTATTTCTCTTACTTGACACTGGGAATGCACTTCTTCTCCGACTGGTTCCAGTAATGTGGGCTGCTACTCTCTGAGGACCTCTTACTAGGTAAGGAATATTGATCTGTTTTTCTAAAAGAAAAATGACAAAGAATCTTCAGCACTTTTCAAACTACTTTTCAAAAACATTGCTATTCAGAACTGTTGTTGATCAGACATCATAAGCACACTGGGCTTCCAAAGTTGATTGTGTAGTCATTCATAAAAACAGGCCACATTTTCATATGATGAGCCATCTATTCCAGCTTAGGTTTAATTTTCAAAGTATTTTAGACAAGAAGAATAAGCAGCAACTTGGATTATAATTTATCGGCATCTCAGAGATAAGGTCCAACCAGAATACAACAAAGTGAATATTCTGGCCCTTTCCCAAAACAAACAAACAAAAAACAAACAAACAAATAACAATGGGCATGTAATAATTCTGCTGAGGCACTTAAAATGCACAAATAACCAAGTATTGGCAAATTTCCACTCTGAGTTATATATAGAGATAATCAGAGTGATCCTGATTCTAAAGGAGTAGGACAATGGTCCAAAGATGCTACAAACTGGTATCCAACAGTCATCCCTGCCGCCCTCACCACCCCTCCCCCAAGAGAAATGTGAATTGGCATACTGGTCATGATCATCAGTATGAAAACATAAAAATCACTGGCTCACTAGATCATAATAAACAAATAACACTTACTAATCACATTCCAAAGTACTTTGAAACAGACTTGAAGTATACAAACTCAACATATTACCCTCTAATTTTTATTTCGAGAGAGAGAGAGAGAACATGAGTGGAGGAGGGGCAGAGAGAGAAGGAGAAAGAGAATCCCAAGCAGAATCATGCTCAGTGAGCATGTGTCCCAATGTGGGACTCCATCCCACAGCTCTGGGAGCATGACCTGAGCCAAAATCAAGAGTGGGACACTCAACTGACTGAGCCACCCAGGTGTCCCAACAAACTACCTCTTTTTAAAAAATCAGCTCAAACTTCCCAACTGTGCTTCTACTGGTTGTTAAGATAAATTATATTCTTTCATCAAGCAAATATTGCCAGGAATGAGGTAGTGCACTATGCCGTATATTGCAAAGATTAGTCACTGATTACACTGACTGTGCCCTCATAGGACTTATAGTCTTTTAGGAAAGATATAAATTAGAAAGTGAAAATTTACCTGTGAGAAATATAAATAAAGGGTGATGGGTGCTAAGAAGAGGGAGATATTTCTACTTATTGGAGAAATGAGGTCAGGGGTGGGTTAGTGCTAACGCTTGCTCCACAAACCAAAGTGCTCATCACATCTATGCCAGACACTCTTTTAGGAGTAAGGAGAAAGAATATAAATAAATGAATGCAAGCAAATATTTGAGGTGCAAAGATAATGATCTGAATAGAATGAGGGTGGGCAGGCTTGGGAAGGAGGGCTGGAAGAAGGGCATTCACTGAGTTTTAGGCCAGAAGCAGGACTCACAAAAAATTCCTGGGACACAGACATGGGAGGAATTCAGTTTTAGGCTTGAATGAAGAGCCAAACTATAGGGGATGTGAATGTTAAGCTAAGAGATTTGGATTTTACAGCTGTGGATTCTGAATGCTTTGGGGCAGGGAAGTGAAGAGATGATGTGTTGTGCTTTAGGCTATCCTCAGAGTAAGGTTTGATGGTTAGAAAGTGGGAGGGCTGGAGACTGGCAAGTACATGATCAGGACTGAGAATAGGAGGCCTTAATCTAGGCTAGTAGGTGGGGGAACTGAGAAGAGGTGGTAAAAAAGGGAAGGGATAAATAGGAATTGGGAACCACCGCCATCTATCTGGTATGAGTTGTTACTTATTCAGGATGAGAAGGCATTTGTACAGTACTGGAGACCAAATATATCATGAGGATGCATGATCAATGATATAACACTCTCAGAATGCTAAGCTTTCAAGGTTGATGTGTCCATTCGCCTTTAACTCCCACTGTTAAATAATTCATAATGGCTTGCCTGCCCTCAGACCTTAACACTTTGGTTTAAAATATTCAATAACTGAATCCAATTATAAATATCTTACATTTGAGGTCCTGGCAAGGATATGGGAAAGCCTAGATATAAAAGCAAATTCTAGAGAGATTTCCTCTTCAGAGACTATAGCAAACACTTCCTGGAAAAGAAACCTGTGAATATGTCTATTTGGGTATCATCCATACATCTAGGTATATTGATTAGTATATGATTTCTACATCTTATTGGAATGAATAAAAAGTATTTTTCTTACAACACTGTACATACATCTACTATAGATCATAGATCTGTTGTGTCTCATCAGAACAGGGAGGGTATTCAATGTTCTAACCACCACTTTTGCTTTTGGGGAAAGAATGCTTAGACCCTGAGACCAGGCCTTATCCTTCATGTTTAATAAAACCTACTTAATAAAGAAAAATGGGAGTTGTTAAGTAATGAGGAAGCTTATCATATTGAAAAAGGATGGTTACAGGGCACTTGGTTGCCTCAGTCAATTGTGTCCAACTCTTGATTTCAGTGCAGGTCATGATCTCCCGATTCATGGGATCAAGCCCTACATTGGGCTTTGCACTGACAGTGAGGAGTCTGCTTGGGATTCTCTCTCCCTCTTTCTCTGCCCCTTCTCTCTCCCTCTCTCTCTCTCTCTCTCTCTTGCTCTCTCGCTCTCTCTCTCTCTCTCAATAAATAAATAAACATTTTTTTTAAAAAGGAAAAAGAACAGTTGAAACATAGAAAGACATAATTACAACACTTATATTGAAGAACATTTTCTTCTCTGCCAGGCTGGTGTGGCCTAGAATGTAAGTCTCTGGTATATGTGTTCAGGCTTCTATGGGCATTAATATGGGAAAATGGGGCTATGATGAGCCAAATGTGAAGAAGTAGAAAATTGATTTAATGGTTTTATTAACTTATGTATTCATTTAAAAATGTGTATTAAGAACCCCATTTTTGAGAGAGAGAGAGGGAGAGGGAGAGGGAGAGGGAGAGAGAGAGAGAGAGAGAGAGAGAGAGAGAATGTGCGCATGAATGGAGGAGGGGCAGAGGGAAAGGGAAGGGGAAAGTGAGAGTCTTAAGCAGGCTCCACACCCACCACAGAGCCTCACTCAGGGCTCAGTCTTAGGACCATGAGATCATGACCCGAGCAGGGATCAAGAGTCAGACACTTGACCAACTAAGCCACCCAGGTGCCCCTGTATTAAGAACCTTCTATGTGCAGAGAGATGGTAGTGGCACAATATTGGGAATGCACCATCTGCCACTACACTGTGCACTTCAAAATGGTTAATTGTAAAATTTTCGAAGGTAGTAGAGTAGGAGGATCCTGAGCTCATATCCTCCCATGGACACACCAAGGCTACAACTACATATAGAGCAATGCTCTTTGAGAAGGACCTGAGGACAAGCAGAACAGCTCTTCCACAGATAAAGATACAAAGAAAGAGCCACATGGAGAAGAGTTGAAAGAGGCAGAAACAAGGTCTGGTCTGGACGTACATCCCAGGTGAGGCAGTCTACAAGAAGAAAATGGAAGCCTACTACATAATTGGTAGGGATGTAAATTGGCGCAGTCATTGTGGAAAACAGTATGGAGAGTTCTCAAAAAATTAAAAAGAGAAAAACCATATGATCCAGCAATTTCACTTCTAGATATTTAACCAAGAAAATTAAAATGAAATCACTATCTTGAAAAGATATATCCACCCTTATATTCATTGTGGCATTATTTACAATAGCCAAGATATGGAAGCAACCTAAGTGTCTATGAAATGATGAATGGACAAAGAAGCTGTGGTGTGTGAATACACACACACACACACACACACACACACACACACACACAATATTCCACACACTGGAATATTATTCAGGCATAAAAGAGAATGAAATTTAGCCATTTGAGACAACATGGATGGATGCAGAGAGTATTATGCTAAGTGAAGTAAGTTAGACAGATAAAGATAAATAATGTAAGATTTCATTTATATATATGGAATCTAAAATCAAACAAATAAATAAAACCAGACAAATAGACTCAAAAATTCAGAGAACAAACTGATGGTTCCCAGAAGGGAGTGGTGTGAGGAGATGGACGAAATAGGTGAAGGTGATTAAGAGGTACAAACTTCTAATTTTAAAATAAATAAGTCACAGTGATATAAAATACAGCATAGGGAAGATAGTGAATAATATTATAATAATTCTGTATGGTGACAAATGGTAACTATACTTATTATAGTGAGCATTTTGCTATATATATATATATATATATATATATATACATACATGTCAAGTTACTATGGTGTATATCTAAAATGAATATATTACTGTATGTCAACTATGCTTCAATTAAAAAATAAAATGAGAATGATACCTTTTACCCCTCTCCCCCCAAAAAGATTACTTGTATGTTATGTGAATTTCATCTCAATCAAAATAAATTTGTCTACCAAAGGTGATCCACCTAAGGGCCAGGGGAATAAAAGAATCTACTAGATTCTGAGCATAGAGTTAGGCGCGATGAGAGAAATAGATAGACACGTGTTCTACCTTTGTAGAACCTCGGAAACTTTGTATTTTTAATGTAGTGGGGAATCAGCACACAGATAAAAAACATATAAAAATGAAAGGAAATGAACAAGATAAATGTAAGTAAGGTAGCTGGGGACATTCTCTCTGAAGAAGTAACATTTAGGTGATAGGGTGAGAATGAGAAAGGGCCAGTTGTATGAAAAGCCAGGAAGCGAAGAAGCCAGCCTGGGCAGTAGCCCTTCAAGGGGGTGTGGGTTAAGAGCAGGGTACTGGCCATGAAGAGGAAGGAGGATTGTGGTAGGTGGGCGGGTGGGTGAAGGATTGCTGGGAAAAATGACAAAGTGAGGGACTTTTGCATAAAGAAGGACATAGAGCTTAGTGGTGGTCAGAAGCAGAGAAGATGAGTTACTTTGGGGCCTTTATTTATCTTACTTCCAGCCATGTTTTGGAAAGGATTTAGATGAAACATTCGCAAGTAAAAAATAAGTAATTGAAGAAGTTGAGGTGAAAGGAAAATCCACATTGGAAAAATAAGATTCAGATGAAATAAAGATTTGCCCATGGGTAGGCCACAGATTTGGCCCTAAGTGTTCTGTCAGTGCAAATAAAAAATAGAATCAAGTGGCTTGAGACACATGAGAAGGAGTTGGAGGGGAGATGCATGGATACAAGCAGAGAAAAAGGGCTGGAGAGCTAGTCACCCTGGTATGAGGTTGACAGTAGAAAATTAAAATAACAATGAAAAAAATACTACCTGGAACTGTAGGAATGGTTTCCTCATAGGTTCTCAAAATCTGCAAACAGTATTGAATAAAGCTGTTAATTTCCCTAAAAATATTTAAACTGACTACAGAATGCCTATAGCTCTTCTTGTGGGTATCTGAGATGAAATTTCTACATAGGACATCAACCTCAGAAGCTTTAGTTGTTCAAGCACAGAGTTTGTGTGGGGAAGGGCGGGCGATGGGGCAAACACTGAGGCAGAGGCAGCTGTCCCCGCATGGTGACTGAGGATGGTCCTCTTTCTGGGAAAGTTCTGTTTCTGGATGAAGTCTTTGAAAGACCACACCTTGAGCAACATAAGAGGAAGGTGCCAGCTGCCAAGTTAGGACAGGCTAATGTTCCCCAAGCCCCCTGTAGCTAAAGGATGTGGCAACCATGTCACCTCACTCTCTGTGTGGGTGTGTGTCTGCATGCAAGTATGTATACACATGCACTACCTAATAGCATTCAAGGGCTTTGCATCGGGTAGACCCAAGTCTCAAGATGTAAGGCACACTTCCTCTCTCTCGGGATGCCCATGGACATACAGAGCCCCTCAAGCCGGGATCTGCCACACTGTGTCATCCTCTCATTTCTGACACATAACTAGAGCATTCTTCACATCAGCATATTTTACTAAGTTCCAATATCTTTATTAAACAACTAGCATCACTTTCTTTGTACTAACTGGTGGGGAAAACCATTAAGAAAGAGTGAAATCTTAGCCTTTCTATGAGATGGGCTAATGCAGACTGTTCATCCACAGCTTCTAAACTTCCCTCCACCCAGCTCTGCTACCTGGGCCTTTATCCATCATTGCCTTCCTCTCCTGCACTGTTGTTAATTTTGGAACTGCCAGAAACTCCTTTTCTCTGTACTCCCATTCCAGATCAGAAGCTCTCCGCATTTCCCTTGGCCTCGAGCCCTGACCTGATAAAGGAGGGTCTGCCAATAATACAATGGACATCGGCATATGGAAGGGAAAGGAGATGTGGCCTCAGCATAGTTTCTGTGTCTCTCTCATTCTGGGACAGAGGGAGGAAGGAAGACGGAGGAGCAGCAGAAAAGAGAGAAGGATAATTCCTATAGTGTGGGAAACAGATTAAAAGAATAATGACAGTCTGGTCAGATGGTCCAGATTCAAATCTGTCAATCACTGGCTCTGGGAAACTTTGCTTAAGTTATTTAACTGAGGTGAACTTTAATTTCTTCATCTATTAAAAAAAAGAGGAAGATAATAATGTTTCCTTTCTCACAGAGCTGTTATGAGGACTTAATGAGATATCATATGTAATGGGCATAGGATATTTACTGGAAATAGCCTGTTCCATTAATGGTGCCTGAAAAATAAAGGGAAATCTTTCCCCCCTATACTCCCACCACCTGTCGGTATTGTCTCCCAGCTTCTGTCTGTCCTAGTTAGTGTGAGGATGGGAGGGAGGGAGAAAACAGCAGGAAAAAGATATGTGAAATCTATCCCCACTGCTTCTCTAATCCCCCACTCCCAGCCCGGGCATCCAGTCCCCTTCCCAGTCTCCAGATTTCTGCCCTAATTCTGAGTTTCTCTTGCCTGCCACCTGTGGGTTTGCCCCCATCAACTCTAGGGCCTGCAGAGTCCCATTCCTCCCACCCCTGGGCCTTTCCTGGTCTTCGCCACTTGGGGCCACAGAGTCACAGCTGCACCACTATAGCTTGTGCCTTGGGCTGGTGGGCACCCTTCGCTGGCCTCCAGGCAGAGACAGATTTCATTTCTCATGAAAATGGCATCATAGGTGATGTCTGGGGTCTATTACGAGGACTGCTTGGGGTTCTACGCTGGAGCTCTAACCACTGACATAAACTGTTTCTGTGGACGGACAGGGCACCGAACAATGGACTTGCAATCATATCTTTAAAACACATCTTCCTGCCTTGGGAATGTCCCTGGTATTTTTTAAACAATAATGGTGTATCATAGTTTACAGGGTATTTTTATATCCATGTTCACATCTGACCTTTCTGGAAGGCAGAAGGCAAAACTATGAAAGCAAAATAATGTAATTTAGTGAAATAAACTGCCAGCTAACATAGTGTTTCTGCTAGTGATCCTGCGCCCATAAACAGATCATATTTTGTAATTTGTCACTTATTGACTATACATTGAGATGTTATCACCTTCAATTTCTCAATGTGTCTCTTTGTTCCCTCTTCCTTTCTTCATCTCTCTATGCATACAAAAATAAATATATATTTAACTCCAGACATCAACAAGGTGTGAATAAATAAAACACCATTATTTGGCTTCTTTGGCTTCTGAACAACAAAACTATACACATCTTTTAATCGTTGTGTGATCTTGAACACATTGCCCAGTCTGTGTCTGATTTCCCACAATGGGAGATACAACGGGTAGCCTAGATGGGGAGGCTTTCTAGAGCAGAGGCGTGAACTCTAGACCAGGCATCAGCCAGGACCCCCTGTTTGGTGCTGTTCCACTTTCTCTAGTTTTAGGAATTTGGGGGAGATCGCTTAAACACTCCGGGCCTCCATTGCCTCCTTTGCAAAATGAGACATCTACACTTGATGATCCTCAGTGTTCTTTCTCTCCCAACTTTCTGTGTCTGCCGGCAGAGTGAGCTGGTGGTCCACCTACCTTTCTAACAAACTGACGGAGCTGCCACTTCAGTTGCCAGCATGGGTTGTTCATGCTGTCTTCATCGTTGGGGTCCCAAGAGTTATCGTCTTCCTTTAAGAAACAAGCAATGCCACTTTGGGAGTATTTGTCCTGCATCTGGGTTAAGATGGAATATAACAGATTATTATACACAAATGGCTTTTTATTTTTGTTTATTTACAAGTTAAAACAACAGCAACTGATGACAGATTCAGAGAAGTCTCGGTACCTTGGATAAGCTCATGGCTTGAAATAAAGGCAAGCCTGCTGTCCTTTGTCCTGTGAATAAAAGTAAGCAGTCAGACATGGTGGGAAGGATACAGGTGTAGGCGAGAGGCCTACATCCTGGGTCACAATGCCCTGCACTGATCCTGCCGTTAAACAGCTGTTTGTCCCTCAACAAATTGCTTTTTCTCTTCTGTGTCTGTTTTTCATTTGAGTTTTGAGCTGGTTCATTGTGGTGATCTTTGAGGTCCTTTCCACCTCTGAGATGGTGGGGGTCCCATTCTAAAGCTGGGAAGCTGTCTAGGTACAAAGTAGGCAATAGAGTTTATTTAAATTCCAGTATCCTAAATACAAAATTAAATCCTTTGGGATGCAGGAAATGTTCTGTTTCTTGATCTGAGCTTTGACTGTTGAGTAAATTCTAGGTATTGTTGTGATTTCTAGTTCTCTTGATGGCCAAATCTGGACCATATTGCTACTGGAAATCTTAATATTGTCTCATTAAATGTCCACACTAGCTAGGAATTTACCTGCAAAGACTTGAAACATCATTTGAAGTTTTTCCCCCTCCTTCTGAGAACAAACATTTATAATGGCCAGGTAATTTTCAATAACGTCCTAGCTTGATATTACACACACGCACGCACACACACACACACACACACACACACACACACACACACACACGTGTGTGTGTGCATGCACACATACATTCCAAACGAGTCAGCACATTGCAGGCTGATAACTGGTTAATTTTACAAAGGAAAATGGGAGTCCATGCAAGGTCAGACACTGGTTTTTTTTTTCTTCCTGTTTTTGTTTTTAGCACCTGGGATGGAGGATATGTGATTTCTCTGTACAAATCTGAATTGCCCTTCTCTGGGGAAATAAACGGAGACATGGCCATTTTTATCTGTTGTTTGGACTTAGGGGACTCCAAAGCTTGAAGGAAAGACCAAACTTAATATACTCCTTCTCATAAAAAGACAATTTCATTCCAGATTAAAATGCCTTGTTTCTGAGAGGTCCCAGCCAGAGCACCCGGTTTTATGCTCAGCCATGCACTCCTTGGACATTTGATCAAGGTCCCTCAAGTGCAAAAGTACAAGCCTGAGCTGATTAATTCCTTCCACATACTCTGGCATAGAACATTCATTTACTTTTAAATATTTATTTTCTTTTTTCCTGTTTTAAATTACAAGAGAAAAACATTCAGCCTAGTGGATGTCGGAGGGGTGACAGCTCGGGCCACCTGAATAGAGCCATGAGTGGCAGTGGAATTAGCCAACATTGCTTTGCCCCACCCACCCCCATGCTCTTCTCCTGTAGACTTCTATTTGCATCTCCAGCATATGTGGGAGCTGAAGAGCATTTCCCAGAAAGGCACTCAATTACGTATGGTTTAGAAATAGGAGAACTTATCTAGCAAATCGGGGCGTAGGATTGGAGAGAAAGAGCTGGATGCGGTACAAGCCCTGCGGGTGGTTCCAGGAAGAGCAGGTTAGCCTCATTGGACACTGTCCCAGTGGGCCCGGCATGGGTGTTCTCTGGCCAGACATTGGAATGATAAAACTGAATAAACAGGCTTAGAAACTTCTGTAACATGGTGAGAGGAACAGATGTGCGTGACACAGAAAGGAAGGAGTGATTATGTTCTTACTTCACAGCAGTTAGAAGCTGTCTCAGCAGGAAAGGATGAAGAAGGTGGAGGGTAGGGCCAGGGGCAAGAAAGGGCAGGGCTGAGAGCTGCCCGGGACCAGGCAGCCGTGGTTGCTGGCAGCTGCCTCCGAACCTAAGAGGGTGGAAGCAGGGACTAGCCCAGGCCAGGACCAACTGCAGCCTCTACAGGCTCTGGATGCCCTCTGGGGATTTTCCAGACACCTCTAGGAGGTGGGAGGGAGAACCCTGAAAACTGAGTAAGATCCTAGGTCTACATGGGAAGGAGGTTGACAAGCTAATGTGACTCCATTGTTACCCCCATATTTACTGAAACCTAGAAACACTGTTTGTACACAGGCAACCTGGAAAATACAAAAAGTTAAAGAACACTTTAATGAAAGAAGACTTCTAAATGAAAAATTCAACACACACTAAAATAACCCTAATCCTACTTCCTAATTAATCTCAGGATGATCTCTCTTGTTTACATGGTTGTCTGTGGGCAGTTTTGTGTAGGATTGTTTTCTCTTCATAAAAATGTCATGTTCTTTAAATGTACATGAAAATCATATATAGATAGCATAGATACTTTTATGACATTCACTATAGAAAATTTATAAAGTACAGAAAAATAAAAAGGAAAAAAAGACACCCATAATCCTATTATTTAGAAGTCACAATGACCAGCATTATGGTATTTCCTTTCTAGAAACCCGGAGAGAAAGCCCCAACCACCCTCCCCATCCTCATGCTTTCTTGCATTATCATATTTGGTGGTTTCTTCTCCAGACTTTGAACAATGCTGGGAACTAGATGCGTGAGTGAGGGGTTGCTGTGGTTGTTTCAAAAATGATTCATGAAGATCAATGTGATGTGTCTCTCTTTCCCCTTCTTTCCCACATCCTTTCCACTTCAAAGCATGAATTTCCTGCATCACACCTCAGACTAGAGCTATTCTCTCTCTAACCACCTGTGGGTGTTAGGGCAGGGGTGTGTGCATGCTATTTTCTCAGGGACACAGCTTTTGCATCCAGCACCTGCCCTTCTGCTCCAGAAGTCCTTGGTTCTGACAAGTGGATTTCCACTGTGACTGCTGTTGGTGTCATTGCAAACATGGCGGTTGTGTAGGCCAGGGCCAGCCAGTCCTTGGCAGGACTTGTGGGCTGTAGGGTGGACTCCTTTGCCAGTTGACTCAGAGACTTTAGGGCAGCAGCACTGACCCTCTCTGCTGCCTTGACATTAAATTCTAATAATTATTTTCTGCAAACCACAAATACCATAAAAAACATTTATGGAGATTGGTGGATAAGGATCCTCTTCTCCTTTGTTTTTCCCAAATATGATGCCTCAATGATAGGCATCCCCCTTGTCAAAAAATGTTCTCAGGGAGATGTAAACGTTAGAGGCTAAGCCCGTATTCATTGTTCATGCTTGCTAGTCTGTAGACTTATTTGTGAAGCTCCAATCAGACATTACTCAGCCTTCCTTAGACCACATTCCCTAAAATCCTTGCTCATTCTCTCTTATAGAAAGTTTCATCAGCCAAAGTGGAATCTGTGATTTGTTTTAGAAAATTAACACTTATGTTAAATATGATTTTCCAAACTCTACACAGACAACCAAAGGGACTCAGATTCATTTTTCCCTGCAAGCATTCCTGATGAAGAGGGTGACAACTTCAAGAGACTTCTCAATAATAATTAAAATGGCCACAGTTTATTCAGCACTTATTTAATTCCAGGGTTCAAAATTGGGCTTTCTCTTTAACCAGCTTTAAAATCTTGGACAAATCACCTAATTCTTTGAGCCTTAGTATATTTATCTGTAGAATGGGTTATGATATTTACAAGACTATTTTTTTAGAAAGAGAAAGTGGGTGAGGGGCAGAGAGGGAGAGAAGGAGGGAGGGAGGGAGAAAGAGAGAGAGAGAAAGAGAGTATCCAAAGCAGGCTCCATGCAGAGCCCAATGCAGGGCTCAATCTCATGACCCTGGGATCATAACCTGAGCCAAAATCAAGAGCTGGACGCTCAACCAACTGAGCCACTCAGGAACTACTACAAGATTTTTATAAGAATCAAATAAAGCAGTATTTTGCAAAGTTTCTGGAACAGTATTTGGTCAATATCTGCTCATTCTCTTTCCTTTCTGGCACTCTCAATGAATTCTTCTTCATGCCTAAAAAATATACATATGCATATATAACTATGCAATTAAGAAAAGTGTATGCACATGGGGACATGAGCTTTATTTGAAATCTCCATTTTTATAGTAGAATTCAAAAAATTACTTGATCATATATACAGACAATTGCATGAGTCCACTCAGTCAAGAACTAGTTAATATAGTCTTAAAATTAGACCAACTTGTAATGTCAGCGAATTGAGGGAATGATTTTCTTTTGTAATAAAGAGACAGACTCATTCTGTTTATGTTGCAAAGTGAACAAAGGTTAGGACATTCTAGCTCCAAACATGTACACACAGCATTATTCTAGCCTCTCATGCAGACTTAGGACTAGAGGCACGCTTATAGTTCCACTAATGTTTTAGTTACAGATATACATGCTCTTCTGAATGTGCCCTACAGCAAAGCTGTCTTTACTGGTCACCTAATGGTAGCCACCACTTTCATAATTACTTGCAAGTCAAACAAGAGTCTACTTCATCCAAATCCAAAGGAAAAATTTGCAAGTATTTAAGATAACCAAATTTATACTCCACAGGGTATACAAACTGCATTTCCTTAACAGATGCTCACTCTATGCCATTTGGATAGTTTATATTTTTCTGAGACCCCTCTACTTGCATTTCCTAGCCAGCTGGCAGATGTAATATTGCCTTATCAATGTGCATCACAGGGTGCAAATAAATTAACCCTGTGGACACCATGCGGTGAGGGGAGGAATGCTACTTAGGTACCTGAAGGCCTGATTTCAGCTCTGCCTCCAAAGCTCTGTCTGAGCTTGGGTAAGTCATTTTGTCTGGGGGTCTCACCCCTATGAAATAGGGGTGTCCAAAGTTCCTTCCAGCTCACAGTTCTCTACTATATAATACACAGTCAAAATATACATAAGAAGCCAAAAGCTGACTTGGTTTATTGTCAGCAATTTTGCATTCACAGTTCCAAAAGGTTTATACAGTTGAGAAGTCCATGAACTATAAAGCCACTAATGTTTCCTCTCTGTCAAATGTACCTGGATTCCTACTTGACCACCCCAGGCATAGAACAATTGTTTTATTTTCCATTATTTTATCATGAACAGTAAAATGCTGAATCCATACGGTAACCTCTTTATTACAGACTTGATTCATGACATGTCTGCGGCCAAGGAATAGACGCATGCCAGTTTTCAAAATCCTCACTATTGTCAACACAGAAATGCCACCGATCTAAAGCCAAAACATGTTCCAAAGATCTGACTTACCATCCACCCCATGTCTTGGAGGAAAAAGAGAAACCTGATGACATTTCAAGACTCGGGTCTGGTTTTAGTTTGATTGCTAGTATTACAAACTATACATAGCGTTGAAGAGAAACAAAAAACACCTCCGGAGTTTTGTCCCTGCATCTGCTAGCAGCTGGTAGAGTCAGTTCTGTAACTGCACCTGGTTCACACAATCCTTCGGCTTACACTTCGACAAGGTCCTCAGTAATTACGTGCATTAGCAGTTAGGGTCTGCAGGCAGAGGAAGGGAACAGGTTTTCCTACTGTGAAGTCTTCACAGAGGAGGAAACGGAGGCAGTTAACCCAGGCTTGCCGAGAGCCTCTGTCAGGAACAGTGTATGTTGTACTGACCTGCCTCAATTCACTGGTGAAATACAGATAAGTCACGGCCACGCAGAGGGACTGCAGGAGCACGGTGAAGATCAGGATCAGCACGCAGGTCTGCCCGGGACTGGGGGCCCCCGGGGCCTGCATCTCGGCCAGGGTCCTGTCCTCTCCGACGGTCACTGCTGCAAAGGCAGCCAGGCAGCAGATTGTTGTTGAACTGTTGGGGGTGGAGCCCGTTTAAGGTTTCGTTTATTAAAGAAACAATCAAAGTGAAACTGAAAATGCTGGGAGCCAGAGAAGCCCAAGAATCACTAGCAAAATCTGGGAAGTCTCCTCACTTTTTAAGAATGTCAGGGACCAAGGAAATAAAGGCACATTAAAAAATGTTTTGGGGCACCTGGGAGCTCAGTTGAGTAAGCGTCCCACTTGGGCTCAGAGCATGATCTTGCGGTTCATGAGTTCAAGTCTTGTGTCTGGCTCTGTGCTGACAGCTCAGAGTCTGGAGCCTGCTTCATAGTCTGTGTCTCCCTCTCTCTCTGCCCTTCCCCTGCTCATGCCCTGTCTCTCTATCTCTCTCTTATAAATAAACATCAAAAATTTTTAATTAATTTTTTAAGGGCTGTGCATTAAGTCAAACGGCTCCTCCCATGATGCTCTGGGCCTTTTGGGCCCTGTGGATGTACCTTCGCCCAGTAGCTGTGCTGGTTCCCAGGCTCCCAGGCTGCATCTCATCCCAGCAGCCTATTACTGGGAGCAGGATGTGACCCTGGCAGATGTGACCGTGAGCTGGGGGCACTCTGGTCTGGGGATGCAGCTGCACTGGGAAAAGCATCCTTTGTCATCTACCCAAGGTCACTCCATGGCCCCAGGGCAGCACTCAGCAGCCTGGCTGGTGTCTGGTTGGGAGGCCTTGTGGCGTGGGGGAGAGCAAACAGCCTCTGGGGTTCAGACTCCCTGGAGTCAGATGTTGGCTCTGCTGCATTCTTAAGCTTCAGCATCCATGAAGTGGGGATGATAGTAGCACTTGTATCCCAAAGAGTTGTTGGAGGATGAAATGAATTATTCTATTCATGCCTGGCTTCCTGGGGGTGCTTAGCAAATATAGGCTGTAACATTTCTAGCGACAGACATGGAGAGTGGAGTGGACAAGAAGATGGAGCATGGCCTCCTCTTCAACTTAATAAAAATTAAGTCCCATTTAGTCCTAAGTTTTTTTTTGACAATGAGATAGGGAATTCTGGAAAATGTACCTGAGTGGTTTAGAAAGGCTACATTTAGGTCCGTAGATAATGAGATAAGAAATGCAAAGTGTTCATCATGGTCTCTGGCTCATAGAACTCCACCCCAAATTATGTATATACATTTGCTTTTCCTTCTTTATCTGGGTTTTTATGTATATACATGAAAATTTATCAATTTCAAAGATATGGTTTAATTCATGTTGCTGGTTGTATACAAGGTGTAACCCCAAACCACTATCAAGATACAGAATATTTACTTTGCTTTAAGAAGTTTTTTGGGGTGCCTGAGTAGCTCAGTTGGTTGGTTTCTGACTCTTGATCTCCACTTGGGTCATGATCTCACGGTTCGTGGGATCAAGCCCCAAGTTGGGCTCTGTACTGATGGTGCAGAGCCTGCTTAGGATTCTCTCTCTCTCTGTTACTCCCCCACTTGCACGCTCTCTCTCCTTCTATTTCTCAAAATAAGTAAATAAACACTTTATTTTTTTTGTATCACCATACATAGGTACAAAAAAATTTTCTTGTGATGAGAACTTTTGAGTTACTTTCTTAGCAACTTTCAAATATATAATACTACAGTATCACTAACTATGGTCACCATGCTACACATTGCATCCCTAGGACTTACTCATCTTATAACTGAACACGTCTATCTTCTGACCCCTTCACCCATTTTGCCCACCTCTCCTTCTGTCAACTACAACCACCAACCTGTTATTTGTGTCTATTGGTTCAAGTTTTTCTTTTTCTTTCTTTCTTTTTGTTTGTTTTGTTCATTTTGTTTTGATTTTGATTTTCAGATTCCACATATGAGGGAGATCATAGAGTATTTTGTCTTTCTCTGACTTATTTCACATAGCATAATACATGCACCGGTGTTGTCACAAATGGCAGGCTTCTCTTCTTTTTTATGGGTGAATAACATTCCATTGTGTATATATACCACCTTCCCCCCCCAAGATTTTTATTAAAACTCTAGTTAGTTAGCATACCATGCAATATTGGTTTCAGTAGAATTCAGTGATTCATCACTTGTATACAACACCCAGTGCTCATTACAATAAGTGCCTTCCTAACACCCATCACCAATCTAGTCCATCGCCCACTCACCTCCCTCTACCAACCCTCATTTGTTCTCTATCATTAAGAGTCTCGTGTAGAGATGTCTAAGTGGCTCAGTTGGTTAGGCATCCAACTTCAGCTCATGTCATGGTCTTGCAGCTCGTGGGCTTGGGCCATGCATCGGGCTCTGTGCTGACAGCTCAGAGCCTGGAGCCTGCTTCAAATTCTGTCTCCATCTCTCTCTGCCCCTCACCCACTCACACTCTGTCTCTCTCTCTCTCTCTCTCAAAAATAAATAAGCCTTAAAAAAAGAGAGTATCTTGTGATTTGTTTCCTTCTCTCTTGTTTCTTTTTCCCCCCTCCTACATATTCATCTGTTTTATTTCTTAAATTTCATATATGAGTGAAATCATATGGTATTTGTCTTTCTCTGACTGACTTATTTCACTTAGCATAATGCACTCGAGCTCCATCCACATCATTGCAAATGGCAAGTTTTTATTCTTTTTAATGGCTGAGTAATATTCCATCATTATATATACACCACATATTCTTTATCCACTCATCAATCAATGGACATTTGGGTTCTTTCCACAGTTTGGTTATTACTGATAATGCTGCTATAACCATTGGGATCCATGTACCCCTTCAAATCTGTATTTTTGTATCCTTTGGTTAAATAGTAGTGGATTGCTGGGTCATAGGATAGTTCTATTTTTAACTTTTTTGAGAAGCCTACATACTGTTTTCCAGAATCACTGCACCAGTTTGCATTCTCACCAACAGTGCAAGAGACTTTCCCTTTCTCTGCATCCTCACCAATACCTGTTGTTTCTTGTGTTGTTAATTTTAGCCATTCTGACAGGTGTAAAGTGGTAGCTCATTGTGGTTTTGATTTGTATTTCCTAGACCATGAGTGATGTTGAGCATCCTTGCATGTGTCTGTTAGCCATCTGGATGTCTTCTTTGGAAAAGTATGTATTCATGTCTTCTCCCCATTTCTTAACTGGATTATTTGCTTTTTGGGTGTTGAGTTTGATAGGTTCTTTACAGATTTTGGATACTCACCCTTTATCAGATATGTAATTTGAAAATATCTTCTCCCATTCTGTAGGCTGCTGATTAGTTTTGTTGATCATTACCTTTGTTGTGCAGAAGCTTTTTATCTTGATGAAATCCCAATAGTTTCAATTTTACTTTTGTTTCCCTTGCCTCTGGCAACATATCTAGTAAAGAAGTTGGTCCAGCCAAGGACCAAGATGTTGCTGCCTGTGTTCTCTTCCAGGATTTTGATAATTTCCTGTCTCACATTTAGGTCTTTGATACATTCTGAATTTATTTTGGGGTATGGTATAAGAAAGTGGTTCAGTTTTATTCTTCTACATGTTGCGGTCCAGTTTTCCCAACACCATTTGTTAAAGATGTGTCTTTTTTCCATTGGATATTCTTTACTACTTTGTCGAAGATTAATTGACCATAGTTGTGGGTCCATTTCTGGGTTTTCTATTCTGTTTCATTGATGTATGTGTCTGTTTTTGTGCCAATAACATACTGTCATGATGACTACAGCTTTGTAGTATAGCTTGAAGTCTGGAATCGTAATGCCTCCAGCTTTGCTTTTCTTTTTCAGGGTTGCTTTGGCTATTCAGGGTCTTTTGTGGTTCCATACAAACTTTAGGATTGTTTGTTCTAGCTCTGTGAAAACTGCTGGTGGTATTTTGATAGGGATTGCACTAAATGTGTTGATTGCTTTGGGTAGTATGGACATTTTAACAATGTTTGTTCTTCCAATCAATGAGCATGGAACGTTTTTCCATTTCTTTGTGTCCTCTACAATTTCCTTAATAAGTTTTCAGAATACAGATCTTTACCTCTTTGGTTAGATTTATTCCTAAGTGTTTTATGGTTTTGGGTGCAGTTGTAAATGGTATCAACTCCTTGACTTCTTTTTCCATTGCTTCATTATTGGTGTATAGAAATGCAACAGATTTCTGTATGTTGATTTTATATCCTGTGACTTTGCTGAATTCATGTATTAGTCCTATAAATTTGATGGTGGAGTCTTTCAGGTTTTATACATAGAGATCATGTCATCTGCAAATAGTGAAAGTGTGACTTCTTCCTTGCCAATTTGGATGTCTTTTGATTCTTTTTGTTGTCTGATTGCTGAAGCTAAGACTTTGAGTACAATGTTAAATAATAATGTGGAGAGTGGACATCCCTGTCTTGTCCCTGACCATAGAGGAAAAGCTCTTGGTTTTTCCCCATTGAGGATGGTATTAGCTGTGAGTCTTTCATATATAGCCTTTTTGATGTTGATATGCCAGTGTTCTTTATCCATTTATCCATTGATAGACACTTAGGTGGTTTTGGTATCTTGGCTATTATAAATAATGCTGCAGTGAACATGGGGGTGCACCCATCTTTTCAAGATAGTGATTTTATTTCTTTTGGGTAAAAACCCAGAAGTGATGTTGCTGGATCATATCGTAGTTCTATTTTTAATTTTTTGAGGAACGTCCACACTGTTTCCACAGTGGCTCCACCAATTTACAGTCCCACCAACAGAGCATGGTGTTCTCTTTTCTCCTGACCCTTGCCCACACTTGTTATTTCTTGTCTTTTTGATACTAGCCATTCAGGCAGGTGTGAGGTGGTTTTCTTTTGCGTTTCCCCGATCATAAATGATTAGCTCCTTCTTAGGGACCTGCCGATCATGCGTATGTCTTTTTTGTAAAAATGTCCACTCAGATCCTCTGCCCACTTTTAATAAGATTGATTTCTTTCTATTGAGTTGTATGAGTTCTATATGTATTTTGGATATTAACCCTTTATCATATATATTATTTGCAAGTATTTTCTCCCATCTTATATGTTGCCTTTTCATTTTGCTGACAGTTCCCTTTGCTGTGCATGAGTTGTGCATGCATGTTAGCTACTCTGCCAGACACCTTACATCACATCATAATGAAAGCACAGCTCAGACCGGTTTCCCCCTCGTGGAGGTATCACTATACAAACATTTATTGGTAAACTGAAAGAACCATATCACCTGCCCCACAACTTTATGAAGGCTCAATTGTCCTCTTGAGAGCAGTAATTCTCAGTCTTCTCTGCCCATCGAAGTTGCCTGAGGAGATTTAGAAACTCCTGATCCTGGGGTCTCACCCCAGAGATTCTGAGATAAGTGGCCTGGGCATGGGAGGTTTTTATCTCCCCAGATGATTCCGAGGTGCATCTACCTCTAAAAAGTTTTAGATGCACAGGCTATCACCTTGCACAGAAGGTTCATTGAAGGCAGGAGTGGCAGTATTTCCTTGACTTGATTCTTCTCTTAGTTGGCACCAGGCAGTCAGAACCCTCTTATTTCACCACTGGACATAGAATGGGTTAGGAAACCTTAAATATCAATAATCTCAACAGACACTATGTCTAATATTCATTAGTAGCAAATCACTACTTCTACTAGCGAAAAACAAGTTCTGACTCATTGTGCCAATAAGCAAAGCTTATGGTGTGGGTGTGGCATGGACAGTAGGAAGTGTGGTAGCTGGGAAGGCCAGCTCTGTAACGAGAATGGCAGAGGCCACCTCTGGGTGTCAATTCATAGAGTATAAGACCTAGAGGATAATTTAAGCTAGTACTTTTTATTTATTTATTTTCTTTTAGAGAGAGAGAGAGAATCTCAAGCAGACTTCATGTTCAGTGTGGGGTCCAACATGGGGTGACCCCGCAATCCTGGGATCATGACCTGAGCTGAAATCGAGAATTGGATGCTCAATCAACTGAGCCAAGGTGACCCTAACCTGGTACATTTTAAAAACCTCACTGTATTCATGGTCCTCAATGCTGACTGCATATTGGAATGATCAGGAAGCTTTTTAAAAACATAAAACACTAGATCTCACCTCATAACTTTTAAATCAGAAGTTCTGGAGGTAGGACCCAGATCTTGGTATATTTTTTAAGTTCCCTGAGATGATTCTTGTGTGCAAATGTTGGGACTCACTATTTTGTGATGAAGACCTTTGAAGTAAATTGCTTGCATCATTACAGGTAGTTAAGCTAATATATTAGACATGAACAACTAAGACTAGTAAAATGAAATAGATGGTATAATCAATGTTTACCTTTTCTACAACTATTAAAATTTCAGTGCCTGCTAGTAGCTACTCACTCTAAGAATGTCTAAGTTTACAAACAGAAAAAGAGTAAGACTCGAAGAAACACAACACTTCAGTACTGGACCCACACACTCCTGATTAAACCACCCCCTTTAGGAAGCCCTGAATAATTTAATCTAATGATGGGTATGTTGTAAGGCTAAAGTGACATCTTGTTTGCATCAAATGCAAATGCAAATTATCTGAACTCTTTTTCTCTGGAATGGGGGTTGGTAAATCTTTTCTGTAAATGACCAGACAGTAAATATTTTAAGCTTTGTGATCTTGTTTACAATGACTCAATTTTGCCATTGCAAAAGCATCTGCAGACAATGCATACACAAACGAGTGTGACTGTGCTCCAATAAAACTGTGTTAGCCAAAACAAGAAGCGCGCCAGATTTGTGCTGCGGGCCCAGCTGACCGGCCTCCGTTTTGGAGCCATAGTTCTCAAAGTATGGTAACCAGTGGGATCAGCATCACCCGGGAGCTTGTTAGAACTGCACATTCTCAGGCCCCCACCCTGAACCTCCTGAATCCGAAACTCTGGCCCAGCAAGCCCCCCAGGTGAAGCTGATGCACACTAAATCTGAGGACTACTGCCCTCAAATAATCCTTCCATCCAGTGGGACATCTGGTATGGCTTTTTAAAATCTCCCTCTGGACATTCTTATTCAGTAGATTTACCATAGACCCTGGGTCTTTCTGCTTTTAAGAGTTTCAATGGAATTCTTAGATAAAGAGACTCATAACAACTCCACATAAGCACAAGCATGTACTACAGATTGTCTTCCCTCACATCAGCCTATGGTGGGAGACTGTATTATAATGCCCACTCTCCTCAGGAGAACACAGACTCAGAGGAAATATGCAAATTTCCCAAAGTCATGCAGTTAGTAAGGGCAGATCCAGAATTCTAACTTCACTCATTCTGACTCCAGAGCCCCAGCCTTAACCCTCACCCCACATGCCACCACAGCTCCAGGAGCAAAGCCCTCCAGGATATGCAACTAGTTGATCCACTACTTACAAAAGTATTTTTGTTTGAATGGCTCATCTCACTTTGATTTAGGAAAAAGAAATTACTCAATTTTATTAGAAGGAGAACATTCACCTCTACTGTAAGCATTTTAGCTAAAACCTTAATCTAGGGGTGCCTGAGTGGCTCAGTCAGTCAAGCGTCTGACTTTGGTTATGATCTCATGGTCCGTGGGTTCAAGCCCTGTATGGGGTTCTGTGCCGACAGCTCAGAGCCTGGATTCTGCTTAGGATTCTGTGTCTCCCTCTTTCTGCCCCTCCCCCACTCATGCTCTGTCTCTCCCTCTCTCTCTCTCTCTCTCTCTCTCTCTCTCAAAAATAAATGTTAAAAAAATCAATTAATCAGTAAAACCTTAATCTATTTTCATTTCCCAAGTTCCTGGAGTCCCAACCAGAGAACTGCTTTTCTACTCTCGGGCTGCAACTTGGCAACAATGAAAATTCCCAGAGAAGAGCTTTTTACAACTTGCATTTTCATGCATATGTTGTGTGTGACAAAAAACCCACACCCCCAGTGTTTTGAGAAATATTTAAGTTTATTTACAAAGAAGTAATTTCTCTATTTTGTCTGTAATTAAGCTGTTTGTTCTCATGAAGGCTTCATATTGAGAAGCAGGGTGGGGAAACCTGACATGCATTCTGTTTCACTTTTACTTCAGTGGTTTTTTACCCACCACATATTAAAATCACCAGGAGGCCTGTTGAAAGTGTTGCTGCTGAAATAAGGCTGTGAGAAGGTGGTGACTGGAAAGTAAGGGGACCCAATATAAGACCTTCTTCTACCCCTGAAGTCTATGCACCCCTCTTTTATACTCACCTCTGCCCCACCTTCTCCCTTTCTCGCTCCCCTTCTTTCTACAATCCCTTCCAACCAAAGGAGGGGGTGAGATTTTCTTTGATTTTTTTCTCACATATCCTCATTCTCCCGTAGATCTCCAAGCCTCATGGCCTTGCTGCCGTGGGCAGTAAGGCTGTTTTCTAAACTGTAAAAGAATATATGTGATTTGACATTGCCGTACTTGATATTTGTTATGTGGCTGTGAGGTGCAGGAAGGAGGGAGGTTGGAGCCAATTAAAGAAAGTAAAAATCAATCATCTCATCTATTGTCTTGCTATGTAATCTATTTCGAATGTCAGAATCTGAATATAAATTCTTTTGGTCTCCTTGTAAACCTTCTAAAACAAATTATAATCTCTCTCCTCATCTTCACCTCCATCCCTACCCTTACTCCCACTATTACCCCTCTTCACCACTACCTTGTGTATACACACACACACACACACACACACAGGGAAATAGGGAGCATTAACACACTCAGGCAAAGGAGAAAAACCCATCGATGATTTTCCAAAATATTAACCCCGTCACATTCATTGTGCATTCTAGTCTTTTCTTCTGCCATTTTCTAGCTGTTCACCATGACCAAGTCACTCACATTTTGGTACCTTAGTTTCCTTATCAATCAAGCAATGGGATGCACTAAGGAGTCCTTAAGATCTTTAACAGCCCCACAGCTCCTCAGTGGCTCAGTTGGTTAAGCATTTGACTTCAGCTCAGTTCATGATCTTACAGTTTATGAGTTTTAGCCCCACATCAGACTCTGCACTGACAATGTAGAGCCTGTTTCAGATCCTCTGCCTCTCTCTCTCTGCTCCTCATACACGTGTGTGTTCTCTCTCAAAATTAACCAAACATTAAAAAAAAACACTTTAAAAAAGTCTTTAACAGCCCCATCATTTAGGACTCTATCATGACCCGATCATGCAAAGATAATAGACATTCACTTCTTTGTCTGAAGGCAATGTGTCCAACAAGTCTTCAACAGCCATAAAGCAGAAAGTCTAACACCATCACCAGATGTTACCTGACACTTTGGTTTTTGGGGGGGGATAAGAATGGGGTATAGGCTGATGTATAGATTTCGTTATTACTTCCAATTCTTTATCCCTCCCTCTATACATGCTCTTTGTCATGTGCTGTGCAGTTCATCTCACTAGAGAATCTATTTCCTGCTTCACTGATGTTGGGTTTAACTGTGGGACTTGGCCATTGGAATGCTAGTATGCCTAACATGAAGTTTGAATCATAATTGTACAGTTTGTCTTGCCCTCTGACTGTCATTTCCATAAGAAGACAAGCCCTGGGAGGTCCAAGAAGGATGAGAGATTCATGGTTCTGGGCTAGACTCAGTCTGCATTTTGGAGCCAAGATCAACTGAACACAGCCTACAATCAGTTGATTCCTGGGCAACCCACAGACAAGCAAGCAAGAATAAATAATTGTTGTTTTAATCCACCGTGTTGCTTGCTGTGGAGCATTATGTGGTAATAGTTAACTGATAGAGCCCAGCACTGGGATTATTTAGGATACTTTCAGCTGTAATTAACAGAGAATGCTACTGATGAGAGCTTCAACAAAATTTCAGTTGGGTCTTTATTGTTAGGCAACTAAAACAAATTTGGCCGAATTGAATAAGAAACAGCAATTTATTAAAAGGATATAGGGTACTTAGAATTGTGGTGGAAGTTTCTGGAAACTTAGACTTGGAGCTTTCAAATTCAGAAACAACAGCAGAACCTACCCACGTAATTGTTCTGATTGTGAGGTAACCACTGCCACCTCAGGTTACACATACCACAGGTCCCACCTGAGCGAGACACAGATTCTATTACGAGAACCAGGAACACTGCTGTTTCTGGAAGTTGAACAGTCTCTGCTTCTGCTTCATGAAACTTCATGAATTGAATCACCATTCGATTCTGATTCAAGTGATTCTGATTCTGATGCTGATGTTGTATGCATCTGTTTGGGAGAGCCTGGCTCATACTACATTTTAACCTCAAGAGAGAATGAAGTGAGTGTCTGACATTTTAACTTCTCTAGTGGGAAGTGGGCCATTCATTAAGTGGGGAATTCCTTACCTATAAAAGAGATTGTGAGCTGGCCAACCAAAGTGATAGATAAATGCTCATTTCAAACAATCAGGGATATTATCAGCTCATGTATCAGTATGTCTGGATAAGGAAGGCTTCCTTAAAACTTGACTCTGGCGTATATACATGACATATTTGTCTCTGGCCCTGCTTCCTGGAACAGAGTCCTTAAACTGGTCATTTCCTGGGTGATTCCCTAGGAGCATTTTTTGTTCTTTGAGGCAACTGTAAATAGGTTCCTGGATGGTTCCTGAATCGAGGCTGGTCACCGAAAGACCAAACCATGATCAGAAACTTTGGATTTTTGGGGGCGCCTGGGTGGCTCAGTCGGTTAAGCCTCTGGCTTCAGCCTAGGTCAGATCTCACGTTCGTGGGTTCGAGCCCCGCATCGGGCTCTGTGCTGACAGCTAGCTCAGAGCCTGGAGCCTGCTTCCAGTTCTGTGTCTCCTTCTCTCTCTGCCCCTCCTCCTCTCATGCTCTGTCTCTCTCTGTATCAAAAATAAATAAAACATTAAAAAAAATTAAAAAAAAAGAAACTTTGGATTTTCAGCCCTGCACCCCATCCTCTAGAAAGAGGAAAGGGGCGGAAATGGAATTAATATTTGGTCATGCCTGTGTTCTATTTTGATCCCAGTAGAACAGAGTTCAGCAAATCTCCAAGTTGGTGAACACATTCATACTGGGAGGGTGGTGCACCCCAACTCCATGGAGAAAGAAGTTCCTAACTTCAGGACCCTCCCAGACTTCACCCTATGTATATCTTCATCTAGCTGTTCATTTGCATCCTTTATCACATCCCTTAATAAACTGGTAAACATAAGTAATTGTTTCCCAGAGTTCTGTGAGCTACTCTAGCAAATTAATCGAACCTGAGGAGGGGGTCTGAGGAACCTCTGATTTGCAGTCAAATCGGACAGACGTTGTGGGTAACCTGGCACCTACTACTTGTGACTGGCATATGAAGTGGGGAGGGAGCAATCTTAAACTGTGGGGTCTGATGTGATCCCTCGGTAGATAGCGTCAGAACTGACACTGCAGAAATGCAGAGCACTCAGCTGATGTCATGGAGAATGGCTTGGTATGGGGAACTACCCACCCCCACATTTGGTGACCAGAAATGTCACAAGTGTTGTGAGTGTTCTATATTAAAGGAAGGGAGACAGCCAGTAGGGAAGAACTGGGTTTCTCCCTGCATAGGAGGGAGAACTGTGGGTTTTTCAAATTTGGCAATGCCCTCTGATTTTCTGTAATTTCTTCTTTGAGAATCCTTTAGGGCATGTAATGTGATTTCTAAATCTTTATGGCATTTTTTAGACATTTATTGACATTTCTTTTCCAATTTTAGTCTATTGTGGGCAGGCAATGTACTCTATATGATTTTAATCCTTTGAAATGAATTAAGATTTGTTTTATGAATCAACATATAATCTGTCTTGGTGGAAATCCCATGTGCTATTGCAAAGAATCCAGTAACTGGTGTGGTCTTCTATAATATCAACTAGAGTAGTTGATTGTTAGTGTAGTTCAAAATTTCTAGAACTACTTCAATTAATTGCTAAGAGAAGTAAGTTAAAACCTCTGTAATAATTGTGGATTTGCATCTTAATATCTTTTATTAGATGTTATATATTCTTCATGAATTATTGAATTATAATTATACTATTTCATATATAACATAAGAATTTGTAGTGATGTAATACTATTTCTCCTTATTTCTGTTGTTTAGTGCTATTGTTGATGTATGTATGTTTTACTTCTACTTGCTGTATACCCCATAACACATTATTATTATGAACTTTTAATAAGTCTATTGTCTTTATAAAAAATCTAAGGAATAAATGGGAAATATTATTTACATGTACTCACATATTTACCATATCTGGCCCCCTGCATTATTTCCTATGGGTCTGAATTTCCATCAGGTACTTTTCCTTTATGGCCTGAAGGATTTCCTTTAGTAATTTTTATAGTGGGATTGTGCTGGTGACAAGTTCTCTAGATTTAAGTTTTTCTGGAAGTTTCTTAATTTTGCATTCACTTCTAAAGGGTAGTTTTGCAGTATATGGAAACCTAAGTTGGTCATGTCTTTTCTTTTATCACTTGAACTACATCTTTTCATTATCCTCAGAACTCTATCATTTTTTTATAAGAAGGTGGTTGTCATTCTTATCATTATTCCTCTATATAATGTCTTTTTTTTCTCTCTTTAAAAATGTTCTCTTCTGGGGCACCTGGGTGGCTCAGTTGTCTAAGCCTCTGACTTTGGTTCAGGTCACAATCTCATGATCCATGAGTTTAAGCCCTACATTGGGCTCTGTACTGACAGCTCGAAGCCTGGAGCCAGCTTCAGATTCTGTGTCTCCAACTCTCTGTCCCTCTCCCACTCATGCTCTGTCTCTCTCTCCTTCAAAAATAAATAAACATTAAAAATTATTTAAAAAAATATTTTCTTCTTTTTTCAGAAGTATTACCATGATGTGTCTCTGTATAGTTTTCTTCACATCTAAACTAGTTGGAGTATTTTTTAGTTTCTTAGGTCTCTAGAATGATGTTTTAAGCCAAATGTGGTAAAATTTCAACCAATCTACCTTTAAATATATTCTCTCCTCCGTTATCTCTCTTCTTACTCTGGGGCTTTAAATATAATTATTTTAAATCACTTGATACTGCACTGTTTCACAGCCATTGAGATTCTGTTCTCTTCTCTGCCTTCTTTAATTTTCCTTCCTTTTGTGGTTCAGTTTGTATATTTTTTAAGTTTAATTATTTATTTTGAGAGAGCAAGAAAGCGTGAGTTGGGGAGGGCAGAGAGAAAGTAGAGAGAGAATCCCAAGCAGGCTCTGCACTGTAAGCACAGAGCCTGATGCAGGGCTTGAACCCATAAACCTTGGTATCATGACCTGAGCCAAAGTTGTATGCTCAACCAACTGAGCCATCCAGGTCCCTCCAGTCTGCATATTTTTTTTTTGACTTGTCACCAACTTTGTCATCAAACTTCATCAAGTTTCTTCTACCATATCTTTCTATAATTCTCATTTGATAAATGTTTGATTTCAACATTGTTTATTTCACTAATAGGATTTACATCTGGTTCTTTTCCAGAGTTTCATGTCTCTATTGAAATTTCCCATCCTTTCACTGATTGTATCAATTTTTTCTATTGACTTTTAAAATATTTTTTAATAGTTTTAAAGTCCTTGTCTACTAAGTCAAACATCTGAGTTATCCAGAGCTCTTTATCAACTTTTTAAAAATTTTTCATATGATCTCATTTTCCTGTTTCTTCACACTCCTAGTAATTTTTTTAATATAAACTAGACATTGTCAGTGATACATTGTAGAAACTGTGGATTCTATAATCTTCCTTGAAGGTGTGTAGAGTTTCTTTTTTTCCTAGCAGATATTTAAATTACAGATGAATCACCTTGATCCTACAGAAGCTTGGCTTCAAGCTTTGTTATGGTAGGTTTATTTTGTGTTTTCCATCAGTTCTAGGGCATAACTGTTAGTCCTGGGTTTTGGTGTTTACTCTTAAAGATATGGCCCTTGGGAATTTCAGTGGAAAGACCAAGGTATTTACTAAACCTTCTAACTTAGCATGATTTGAACTCCATACTTAGGGTTTCTAACACTAAGTAATTGCTAAAATATTTGCCCATCTCTTTCAGGTTTCCGGAGTTGCTCTCTGGCTGGGCTCCCTAGAGTCTTGGAATGTACATGCATAGTTTAGGAGTCAGCCAGGCATTTGAGGGATGTTTGTATTCAGATTTGGGGACTCACTTCTCTGTAGCTTCCTGCTTCCTAGAATTCTCTTTTTAGTTTCCAGGCGTGACTATTATAACCCTAAAAGTGTCCTCTCACTCCTCAACCCAACAAGACTGCTGTTTAGTGCCTGAGTTCTGTTCCTTTTGCATAGTGCAGATGAGAGAGCTCTTTCAAGGGAAGTGATAAGGAATGTGATACCTTACCCAGCATGCTTCCCTTTCTTCAAGACTGTTTCCCTTTCAGTTTTTGTCTTCTTTGGATTTCTTTATAGTGCTTTGAAACTTTTGTTGCTTCTTCTTATATTTTGTTCAAAAGCTATAACAGTTGCCAGCAGAAAAGTAGTTCAATACAATCTACTCTACCATTAAGTTGGAAATTCAATATTGACTTACTTTTAGGAATGAGGAAGAATTTTTCCAGACGTATCTGGCATGTTCTCCTAATGGTTCATTGGCTAGAATTGGGTCCCCTGGGTTTTTCTTTTTTGTAAAGATTTTCAGATTGTTCTTGAGCAATGAGCATTAATTAGCAATGAGAAATTACTCCTGCAGTCAGGAATGGGGTTTGTGTCCTCTGAGGCAAGGAACTGCATGGACCATGGAGGATAAAGACAAATACATGAAGAAACCAGTATTTGGTTAGGAAGAAAAAGAGGGTATTTCAAAGGGAGAAGAGAGAATAGAAAAAAGGAGGGCCAAACCACTGGTTCTTAACCCAAGCTGCACATCAAAGCTGTCCTTTGAAAATACTAATTAAAACCCAGTATTATCTGGATGCACTGGGGGCAGAGGTTGGGTCTCCAAGGCTCTGGTGGCCCTGCCCCCTTGGCTTTGGGTGGCTCAGGGCCTGGGTTGTGCGCTGAGGCTCCTGTCGAAGTGCTGGCAGCTCTGCCTGTTTGGGCCTGCAAGGGTGGCCCCCGCCCAATCTGCAGGGCATTGCCCTCCAGGGGGCTCTCTGCCCAGTGTCACCTTGCTACATTTGGGGAGAGCTCTCTTGAGTCTCTTTCAGGAGGACATGAATCCCATTCATGAATGCTTCACTTCATGACCTAATCACCTCCCCGAAGCTCCACCTCCTAATACCAGCACATTGAGTATTGAACTTCCATTTATGAATCTGGGAGAGACAGAAACATTTAGACCATAGCACCATTGTTTAAAATAAAAACTCCTAGGCCCAATCCTGGTAATTAAGATCCAGTAGATCTAGAATGAAACCTAGAAATCTGCTTTTCATACAAACTTACCAAGTGGCTCTGAGGTAGAATCTTTTTAAATAAGAAGAGCTTTTTTTAACCATTCATAAAATTTGCTCTCTTCACATTTGCACCCAAAGACTCCTTCCTACTCTGTAACCCTTTAGGGACTGCAGCCTCAAAGTGGGGGACCCCTGGTGGAACCCACCTTATTGAAGGGGTACAAAAGCCCCATGTACAACACCAGAAGGATGACCAAGAATATGCACATGGGAAAACAGATGGGTACAAGTAGCAGCTACCTGAGACCAAAGGAAAGCGCTGGTCCATTCCCAGAGAAGAGGAACGTGAAGGTGTTCATAGGGGATATTAATGGAGCCTCTAACGACATCCATGCAGGTAGCTGAGGGGCACACAGGTCTATGGAACCTGGAAAAGCCACACTGGAATGTCCCCATGAGACAGTGAAAAGCAATATATATCCACATGGGTTCTTGCGGGACACATGGGTTCCTGTGGGACTCTGAGGGTAAAAGGCTTGACAGCCAAGGGGGTGAGAGAATGCTGCAGCAACACCAATTAATTGGGGCTGAATGAGGGTGCCCAGAGGGGAAAGAAAGGTTGGGGTGAACCCTCAAAGATAATACCTGCTCAGAGATCCTCGTACAATGTAGAGATAAGGTTCTCGAGTTTGAGAGCTCCTAAAAGGAAGCAACTTGGTTTTACGCATCCTTGCATCCTTAAGATCTGTCACAGGGCTGGCCCACAGCATGTATTCAATACATATGGTGTCCAAATAACTTATCCCCCAGACTGGGTTGCTTTTGGTAGTTAAAGAGGGTGCCGTTAATAATTATGCCAGGATAAAAAGGCTTAAACCAGTACCATTCTGGCAAACTGAGAAGTAGAATTGCCCTACCAATAAATCTTGGGTAAATAGTGAATGGATGCATGAGGGTATGACTTTTCTAAGTGGAAACAGTAACTGAAAATACTTGAAGATGCCATTGACTGGCATTTCAGACAGGAAGAAAGGCCTCTCAAAGGTGATAAAGCAGTGGTATAGGGCGGTTTGCAGGCTTTCTGTAAAGTGGCTTCTGTGGTCTTGGATGAGAACAGCATGGTGGGAGATCTGCTAGAGCACTCACGTGGCAGCTGCAGGTGCATATCAGCTGTGTTTCCAATAAGACTTGCTTTTTTGTGATGGCTGGGATGGGATGTGATGGGGATGGGGTGGTGGGCTAGCGCAACACCAGCTCCTGGGGCTACTACAAACAGCCAGCTTGCATGTCTATTCTGCAGGGAGCCCTGAAGACCTATGCTGGCAGGTGCAGACTTCCAGGTCCTGTGGGAAGAGCAAAGTTAAGATGAGCTCAGGAAGGGGTGTGGGGGTGGGGCTAGGGAGCAGGAAGCACTAGGGCTTCTGAGCACAGCTTCCAGAAGCAGCACCTTCCCACTGAGTTTAAGGAAACATGAAGTTGGTTAACAGTGCTATAGAGTTTAAAAGAAATGAGAAGAAGCAGTGGGAAAGTGAAACCATCAGGCCTTCTGAGGAAGTGGCTCAGTACTTGACCTTTCTCACCACAGCAGGCCCCAGGGCTAAGTCCCCTGCTGTCACTCCTGTCAGAAGGCCGGGTCCCTTCTCCCATGGCCTACAGCCCTTGCTCCACCTTTAAAAGGCAGTCTTCTGGGCTGCCGGGGTGGTTCAGTTCGTTAAGTTTCCGACTCTTGGTTTCAGCTAGGGTCATGATCCCCCAGTTCGTGGGTTTGAGCCCCACATTGGGCTCTGGGATGACAATGCAGAGCCTGCTTGGGATTTTCTCTCTCGCTCTCTCTCTGCCCCTCCCTATTCATGCCCAACCAATCTCTCTCTCTAAAAATAAATAAAAACTTAAAAAAGAGAGAGAGAGAGGCAGTCTTCTGTGGTGACGCAGAAGAGTCCTCGACTCTGGGAGCAGGAAAAGATCAAGTGGCCCTGTAAGACTGTGTGGGCATTTGGTCGTGCATCTCAGATCTTATGAGCTGTGCGCTCTTGGGAAGGCCCATTAACTTCTCTGATCAGAATTTCTCTTCTGTCACGGTGGGATTCTAACAGCGACATGGCATTGGGAGTAAGCAGAGGATGGGAGTGAGATAAGAGCAGCTTCCTCGCTTCCCACCAGGCCTCCTGCCATTAGCACTGCAGCCCAGAGACTGCTGGGTTCAGTGAGTTTAACCCTGAGCCTTGATAAACAAAGACCGGGAAGGAGGAAACAATTCAAGTGCAACCTCACAGGCAAATACTTTTCTATTTTTCTTTGATTTTCAGTGCTGTGAGTTCCTGGCACTTCAGCACCTCATAAAGAAGCAGTAGGTGGGAAGGAAGGGGTGGAGAGAAGAGAGAGAAGAGGGTACTGGCAGAAGCGCCATGCAGTGGACTTGTTACAGGAAGGGAGTGGGCATGAGAAGAGCGGAAAAGAGGAAAAGGTGGTGTCTCGCTGTTGCCAGGCACCAGTACTGGAGGGCAGGCCTGAAATGTTTCTGTTTGCTGGAGAAGTTTCCATAACTCATCCCAAGTGGGGTCTCAGCCTATATCAGGTCCTGGATACAATGGCTGGACAGTATTGTAGGCAAATCTGGGTGTGGATCTGTGGCGAAGAAGTTTGTTCTAAGCTAGTGATATGCATACCAGTGTGGGAAAGGAGGTCAGGGAGCTAGCCTGGCCTCTTAGTAAGTTAGTAGCTGCCTGTCTCCCGTGCTGTTCTGAGCCTCGAATGCCTGCCAGAGACAGGGCATAAAATGCTGAGGGCAGAGACCCTTGGCATTTGTCTCAGTAACTCTGTATCTCAGCGTTAAGCTGGTGCATAGCCAATGTTTGTACGATTTGTCAGCTTCACAGATACTCCTTCTATGTTTCGGTGGGTTTTGCAACCTTTCCTGTCTCAGGAAGGAACTCCTGGGGCTTCCTGTGGCATTTCCCTCCGGTCTTCATGGGACATTCACAGGCAAAACTATAACCAAAAAGATAATAATAATATTTAATCTAAACAAGTAAGCTACTTACAAGTTTGTTTGGCTTTCAAACACACAAAGCTATGGAAACGGAATGATAGAATCCATTGTAAACAGGGTTCCGCTCACAATGGGTACAGCCTCCTTTTCAGACAATGGACTAAATTAATTGTTGTCTGAAAGAGGAAATTCAACTGAAAATGCCAACAGGCAGATTTGCTTTTCTTTTCTATTCCAGAGAAAAGTTAAACAGTCTCTGCCGGTCTGCAAAACAGCACCCTTTGGGATGTTTTTCCCCCGCAAAGAAATGAGAGAACAAAATAATTTTTGAAGGGTTCTTGTAGCTAGACTGGTGCTTCAAATGCTTTTAGGTCACTTCTATTGAACACAGAGGAAAATGGGCTGTGTAATTGGCCAGGAGATAAAGGCACAGGATCTGTCTGCACCTCCATTATCTAACTGATGGAGGTCACTATGTCTGATTGTGACTAAGGTTAATCATTCTGACAGATGTACCTGTGGAGACTCAGCTGAGTTGTTTTGGTTGTCCCTTGGCTGAATTGGATTGTCGTCCCTTTTTGGGGTGAGAGGGAAGGGTTTATGACAACCAATTTATTATTTCCCTGTAGGTTTTGTGCGTTTTCAATTCCTGTGAAACAAACAACAAGAACACGTCTGTTTTATCTGGAAAGTGCATTTACAACCAAGCTAATCTGCTTGTTTCTCCACTGACCAAAGACCAGAGTTATTGGTGGTGTTAAGATTCTTTAATCTTACAAGCTGATAAAGGAAAGGAATGAACAAAAACCTCATCACATCTTGAACCTGAATGATTAGGGAGGGACAGCAGTGTTGTGTTAGGATGTTGGGAAAGAGAGGACTTTGGGACTCATGTAGTCTCTCACTTGCATTTTCCCCCAAAATACCATCAGTCAATGATTCCATTTAATGTAACATTTTAACTTCAAAGCGGTTTCTCTTAAAAAGTGTTTGTCAGTCTGGAATTGATCAGCAGTTTTAAACAACTGGATGGATTCCCAGCCTTAGCTTTTTTCCCAGAAAAGTTGCTTCCTCCTACATAGCGTAGCTAGTTTGTAGAAAGATGTGGGAGATTAGTCTCCACATCAGCAAGTCTGCTGGGTATTAAGTATTTTTCTATAAAGTTACAAGAAGTAACAAGATTGGGCAAGACCCTGTAAGTAGAGTATCAAAAGTCAGAATGGCAGAGTTCCTTGCTGGGATTCTCTTGGCAATTTTTCCTAATGTTTGTGCTGAGGGCTCTCTGGTATAACTTATTAGCTCCTTTAGTAATAGTCAAATTTTCATTAGAAACGCAACTGTATGTTACTTACTAAAAATACTATTTTCAAATGCTTTCTAAGTGTCAGGCACTATTCAAAACCCTGCATGAATATTATAATGGTAAACATCACAACAACCTGATGAGCTAAGTCTTATTATCCCCATTTTACAGATGAGAAAAAGGAATGTTACTGTCCCGTGCCACAAAACTACACAATGGTGGCATCATGACTCCAGGCAGCATGGCTCCAGGACCCAGGATACTCAGAGTGATCTGTGGGCCAGATATAAATGCAGAGTCTCAGGTTCCCAGAACTCCTGAATCAGAATCTGCATTTTAACAAGATCTCAGGAAATTCATTTGGACAATAAAGTTTAAGGAGTTCGGGTATACTATCTCCTTTTTGACTGGATTTATTTAGGAAAGCATATAACTTTTCTGAGGCTCAGATTTCTTGTCTATAGAATAGATACAATAGTAGATTTGTTGTGATAACACAAAGCAATGTTGCAAAGAGTCTGGCATTCAGAAAGTGCTTGATGTCTAGACAATGAAATGGTGCTTAAAGTGTCCCCAGATTTCAGGGTGCCTGGGTGGCTCAGTCAGTTAAGTGTCTGACTTCCTCTTGGATCATGATCTCACAGTCCATGAGTTTGAAGCCCACGTCAGGCTCTATGCTGACAGCTCAGAGCCTGGAGCTGCTTAAAATTCTCTGTCTCCCTCTCTCTGTGCCCCTCCCCTGCTCATGCTTTGTCTTTTTCTATCTCTCAAAAATAAACATTGAAGAAAAAAATTTTAAAGTATCCTCAGACTTCAAAAGTAGTCAATATAAGACTATCCAGTACTCTGCTTCTCCTTGCTCCAAATACTCTTCCCACTACTGAGTGGTTGAGTGACTAAAAGTTTACAGAAGTCTTTTTTTATGTTTTAATTTATGGTAGTACTTCCTCACTCCAAGTCTAATACCCTTTCTTCTATATTGATCTTCTTGCCTTTTTAAAAAAATTATTTCTGTGGTGCAAAATATATCATACATACAGAAGGTAATATAAAACATACATGTGTATAATACAAGCAATAATCATAAAGCCATAAAAGCCACAAACTATAACCCAAGTCATAAATATAAGACCTTGATCTAGAATAAAATCTCTTACCTTGTCCAGTAACTTTGACACTACCTTATGCCCTCTTCGCTCCCAGAGAAAACAGCTATCTTGATTTTTGTTTTTAAACAAAACATTTGTTTTGCTTTTTTGTTTTTTGCTTTTTAAAATTTTTTAATGTTTATATATCTTTGAGAAAGAGAGACAGAGAGACAGGAGACAAAGCACAAATGGGGGCGGGGCAGAGAAAGAGGGAAACAGAATCCAAAGCAGGCTTCATGCTCTTAGATGTCAACACAGAGTCTGACATGAGGCTCAAACTCACAAACCATGAGATCCTGACCTGAGCCAAAGTCAGACACTAAATCGCCTGAGCCACTCCAGTTTTGCTTTTTATTTTTTATTTTTTAATGTTTTTATTTTATTTATTTTTGAGAGACAGAAATAGTGCGAGCAGGGGAGGGTCAGAGAGAGAGGGAGACACAAAATCTGAAGCAGACTCCAGGCTCTGAGCTGTCAACACAGAGCCTGATGTGGGGCTGGAACCCATGAACCATGAGATCATGACCTGAGCTGAAGCCTGACACTTAACCGACTGAGCCACCCAGGCATCCCTGGTTTTGCTCTTTAAAAAATAGTTTTACCACACCTGAATTCTATGTACAAGGAATCATATATATTCTTTTGTGACTTGTTTACTTCACTCAGTCTTATTATTTTCATGCTTCATTTATGTCGATGCATGAAGCTATAATTTGTTAAAAATTTTCCTTGCTTTTAAATAGTTAATTGCATAGGGGCGCCTGGGTGGCTCAGTCAGTTGAGTATCTAACTTCAGCTCAGGTCATAATCTCGCGGTTCGTGGGTTCCAGCCCTGAGTCTGGCTCTGTGCTGACCACTAGCTCAGAACCTGGAGCCTGCTTTGGATTCTATCTCTCTCTCTCTCTCTGCCCCTCCCCTGTTCACCTTCTGTCTCTCTCTGTCTCTCAAAAATAAATAAAATGTAAAAAAAAAATTTTTTAAATAGTTAATTGCATAAATATTCCACAATTTATCCACTAAAAAGACTTTGGGTGTTTTCCCATGGGTTGGATAGTTAGTGCTGACATGAGTACTTTGACCCCTACTTCCTGACACATGTGCCCATTTACCTGGGCGGTAGCTTTTGGTCATGTCACTTCACTAGGGAAAGTTTCCAAGTGCTGGCACCAATCTGTAATCCCACTTGCAGTAAAAGAAGTCTTATTGCACTGCACGCTCATCGACACTTAGTACTGTAGGAGTTTTGGGCCAGTGTGGTTGGTGCATAATTGGAAGTCATTGTGGCTATAATTTGTATTTTATTATAGAGAGATTGAGTATCTCTTGCTAGCTGATTGCTCATTTAGGGTCCCACCTTCTGTGCAGTAACTGTTTAAATGTTTTTAACATTCTTTTTCTATCGGCTTGTTTTATTCTTATCAGTTCATGGAAAATCTGCACATATCCTGGATACATGCGTTGCCAGTGTCTTTTGGTATTTTTGTGGATTTTCTTTGCATTCTTTTAATACTATGTCTTGATAAGCAGATATTCTTTAACGTAGTCACGTTTATTCATCTATTTCTGTATGTTTTGTGTTTTCTGTGTCTTGTTTACGAAATCCTTTCCTACTGCAAGTCAGAAACATGGTATAGGGGCACCTGGGTGGCTCAGTCAGTTAAGCATCTGGCTTCAGCTCAGATCACGATCTCACAGTTTGTGGGTTCGAGCCCCGCATCGGACTCTGTGCTGACAGCTAGCTCAGAGCCTGGAGCCTGCTTCAGATTCTGTGTCTCCCTCTCTCTGACCCTCCCTGTTTGCACTGTCTCTGTCTGTCTCTCAAAAAGAAACATTTACATCTTAACATTTATGCTTTCAATCTACTTAGGGTTATTTTGTTGTTGTTGTTATGGAGTGAGGTAGGGTGTGCTGTGTTATAGTTCTTCCATATGGGTAACCAACTGTCCCGGAACCTTTAATTGATAAATGCACTCTTTTCTTGTCCGTCTCTAGTACTAACTCAGTCACATATCCAGTATCTATAAATGCATAGGTCTTTTCTGTGAGTTCCCAATTTTGTCCTTTGATCTATTTGCCTGTTGTTTTGTTAATAGTAGGCTGTCTTTTATAAAAAGCTATCTCACCCTCTTCTTCAAGAGAGAGTCTTAGTTATTCTTGTCTTTGGTTTTCTTAGCTTTAAAATTAGGAGCTAGTACTGGATATTTTCTGTGATTCTCTCTAACTCTAAAAGATTTATTCGATTCTATATCATAACATGTTAGGTAATCACGTGGTGGTTTTCCCTTGATGATACCATCAGATTTAGCAATTATTTTACAAAACTATATTTATCCTTTAATATAATTTTACATGGTTCTGTTATTAAACTAATACCTACCTTTTGTTTTTGAGAACTTTAAATATTTATTTATTTATTTTAATGTTTATGAATTTTGAAAAAGAGGGAGAGAACACGAGCAGGGGAGGGGCAGAGAGAGAAAGGGAGACAGAGATCCAAAGCACGCTCCAGACTCTGGGCTGTCAGCACAGAGCCTGCCATAGGGCTCAAACTCACAAGCTGTGGGGGTGGCTCAGTCGGTTAAGCCTCCAACTTTGGCTCAGGTCAGATCTCACATTTGTGGGTCTGAGCCCCGCATCGGGCTCTGTGCTGACAGCTAGCTCAGAGCCTGGAGCCTGCTTCCGGTTCTGTGTCTCCTTCTCTCTTTGCCCCTCCCCCTCTCATGCTCTGTCTCTCTCTGTATCAAAAATAAGTAAAACATTAAAAAAAAAAAACTCACAAGTTGTGAGATCATGACCTGAGCTGAAGTTGGACCCTTAACTGACTGAGCTACCCAGGTGACCCTTTTTTTTTTGAGAACTTTAATGCTCTTAGACTCTACCATCATTTTAGGATAATGACATTGTTGACATAAAAGAATTTATAGAGTATTACATGTGCCCGCAGTTGCCTGGGATATAAAGGAAACATAAAGCATAAATCACTGTCTCTGATGTAGGAGAATTCATATTTTAGCTAGGGAGACATGGCAATGACCCAATGCTATCTCTGACTACATCTGGATTTGGTTACTTACATTTCAGAACTTCAAGTTTTTGTGGGTTTTTTCTCCATATGAAAAATTAAGGGCTTATACTGTGTTATGGTAATGCCTTTTTATTAGCTCTAACATTTGATGAATTTCCACATGACAGTTCTTTCTATACTCCACCCATGTGAAGGTAGTCAAAACACACATAATCTGCAAATAACTCATCCAAGAAAGAAAACTTGGAAGAGACACTCTCTTTAGAACGTTTTGTTAGGAAGAGGGAGGAAAAACCCTATCTGTGCCAACAAAAACAAAAACAACCAAAAAAAAAAAAAACAAAACCTTTCTTCCCCCTCCCCGCCCCCCTCCAATTGAAATCAGAGTCTGTATTGTAAAGTTCTGTTTCTATTAACTCGTTTATCTTCTTAAGTTTGTAAGCCTGGGCTCATGCCATAGTAATGTGTGAGCTACTCTGTATGCCATCCAAACGCTAGATATAGTAACAAAAGAATTACATGAAAGCAGCAAAGCACAGATGATCTTTGACACATTCTGAACCTGAGTTAATAAAGCCAGAAGGGACCCTGTTTCCCATGAGAATGCTGCAGGGTGAGTCTGCCTTGCCCCAAGGAAGAAAGGATATTTCCAACTGTATAGAGGTAAAACCATGACTAGAGTACTGATTTCCAACCCCAAATTGGCTTTTTCTCCCCATAGAAGTGTATGAATCTGACACAGATGGCCTTTTGGGGAAGACTCTGTGAGAGAGGAGATCCACGCTCTTTTAAGTGATGAAGCGATTTTAAAATGATTACTCTAAATGCAAATAGCATTTCCCTAGGAATGCAGAGAGGAAAATCATGCCTTGCCATACACTACAGCAGTAAATATGCACAGATACAACTCTTTCACGGAGTTCAAGAAAACTAATAGTTCAAAATTAGTTCAAATGCTAATAAATCTTTCTTCAGAAGATAGAATTTACGGCAGTCAAAAAGTATGTTTGATCTATATTATTACCTTTTATGGACTGAATTATGTTCCTCCCAAAATCATATGTTGAAAGCCAACCTTAGAAGGGGACTATTTTTAAAGATGGGACCTTTAAGGAGCTATGTAAGTTTAGGAGGTCTTAAGTATGGGATCCTACTCCAATAGGACTGGTGGTCTTGTAAGATAAGAAGAGACATCAGGAACGGGTACGTACAGAGAAACAACCATTCAGAGACACAGGGAGAGGCTGGTCATCTGCAGGCCAAGGAGAGAGGCCTCAGCAGAAACCAAGCCTGCCCACGCCTTGATCTTAGACTTCCAACCTCCAGACCATGACAGAGTAAGTTCTCGTGGTTAAAGCCACCCGGTCTATGACGTTTTGTCATATGTCAGCTTAATATAATACCTACAGAATCTCCTTTTCTGAAAATTTCCCATTAATCTTCTGGGAATAAAAGAATTGCATTATTGACTTAATTCTATAAAAATATTCTGGCTGAAGTTTCCTGTCCTACCAAACACAGCACAGGCACCTTGGCCATCGACTTTGGTTCCTTCTACTGCTCTGCTATGACAGAGCCTCTTACTCTTCCAGCCCTGTTGTGCCCTCTCTGATCCCTCCCAAGGGTGCCGGGCCAGGCTGGGGGTGCTGTAAATAAAGTAGGGTCGTCCAGACTTAAGAAGCAGGAGGATTCCAGTTTTTCAAGTTGACACATAACATATAATTAGGTAAACAAATATCAAGAATATTTGTGGGATCATGTAGCCAAAGTGGAAAGTTAGTGTTGATTTGGAAAATACAAACAAGGCAGGGACTAATTTTCTTATAATTAAAATAAG
Source organism: Suricata suricatta (assembly GCF_006229205.1). NCBI lineage: Eukaryota > Metazoa > Chordata > Mammalia > Carnivora > Herpestidae > Suricata > Suricata suricatta. Next base: position 92,426,073 of record NC_043704.1, on the reverse strand, counting down.
ACTCTTTACGTTTGGGTTTTTGTTTTGTTTTTAAATTTTTTTTAAGAATTATATTTGCTTTTTTATTTTAATTTTTAATTCAATAGGCACTTAAGAATTTTCTCTTTGGAGAGTGGCTTGACTATTTCAGTTTTCAAAGTCAATTCTTATCTTCACATATAAAAAAAGAACAATTTTTAAAGTCAACTTTCTATATGAGTTACAATTCTACATAAAGCATACGTGAGTAAATACTATTTTAATAAGGCATCACATTGAGGGCTGCACATCAATGGCATTCCATTTTATGCTATCCAATTAACCACCCTTTTATTTTTTTTTGAAATTTTATTTTATTTTTTTTACTTTATAAAAGTTCATATTTTTTTAACATATGCAATTATTTTCCATCATTTACAATTCAGTAGTTACAATGACACTCCAAACAGAAAAGCAAAGTAAAAAAATCAAAATACCAACTTCTGTTTCATGTAATTAGACTTATCAAGAAATTAGAAGGTTAAGTAACAACTAGTTAATCACCTAATTTCACAGCTATCTGAAGTGGCAATCGTTATATAGCAGCTTATCTATGATACATTCAAGATCATGATACAATTTATTACTTGCCATAAGCTACAACACAGCCTGCTTAATACCTTTCCTTAAATTCCA
>NC_043704.1:92424040-92425319 GCF_006229205.1 Suricata suricatta | reverse complement strand
CGGGTGAGGGGCAGGTTCCATGGCTCTGGTGTCAAAACGGCCTGCTGGCAGGGGGAAACTGGGGCTGGAGTAAGTAAGTCTCCTCTTGCCAGGATTCTGGTGGCTCTCTGGAACAGGTCGTACATCAGTGGCACAAGGGAAAGCTGGGTGCCCTTGGCTTAGCCATAGAGCCAACTTGTGTCTGTCTCTTTGTGCATCTGTTTATGGTGTGGTATGTTTCTGTGTGCTTTGTTTGTGTAAGTCCTCCTCGGGAGAGAAACAAACTCTGTAATTCCACGGGCAAGCATCGTTACCTGTTTGCATTCGCGGAGATACGAGTGGCAAGTGCAGCATCTGTTGGAGACACAGGTGTAGGTAGGGCACTCACTCGTGCGAGTGGCAAGTGCGGCATCTGTTGGAGACACAGGTGTAGGTAGGGCACTCACTTGTGTAAGTGGCAAGTGCGGCACCTGTTGGAGACACAGGTGTAGGTAGGGCACTCACTCGCGTTTGTGTAAGGTTTGAGAGAGGGTTCCAGTCCCGCGGCGCTTGCAGGGACCCCAGAGAATGGGAAAAGATTGGGTCCCCCTGTCTGTCTGTTAGAAATCCTGCTGGTGGCAGCAGCAGGGTTTCGTTTCTGTTGGAGACTCTTGTGTATACCTCTCTGTGCATCTGTTTGCAGTGCAACTGTTTGTCTTACTTAACACCTTTAGTAATTAAAATGTTAAGTGTCACTAAATTTCTTTGTTGAAGTAACTCTTGTCAGATCTTTAGCAATGTCCATTTCTGAAATTTTGTCAGAGAACGTGTTTCTTCTTCAAGGGAAGTATAAAAGAGATTTTTGGGACAAAGGCAGTATTTGACATCTTTTAGGTTAGTACTAAAATCGGTAAAAATTTCTAGAGCTAGAAGCTGCATTCAAGCTGAACAAGAATTAGGAACATAGGGTTAAGTGAATTGATAAAAATTATAGTTTTGTGACTCTTGTTGTTGGAAATATTGTTGTTCCTTTAATGTTTGCTTTCCAGATTAAGATGTTATAAAGCATTTGTCTAGAGCATTTATCTTTTCTCTCTATTAAAACCATCTAAAATTCAAAACCTCAGTGAGTATTCTTTCTTTCATGGCCATTACAATTGTTTGCATAAGTTCAATAAGAATCTGTTCATTTTATAGTAGGACACCATGAGAAATACTGGTTGTTTTACCAAGGCTTTAACTGGAATGTCCTATTTGAGAGTCAGGCATAGGCTCAGAGATGACCTGACAGCTTTGAGGAACTAAGGTTGACTTTATGGAA
>NC_043704.1:92406022-92423940 GCF_006229205.1 Suricata suricatta | reverse complement strand
CGAATAGAAAAAAAAAAGAAGAAAAAAAAGAAAAAACTTATAAAAAAAAAAGCAAAAAAACCCCTAAAAAACCCAGCAGCTCCCTCTCGTGGATAGGCGTGGTTTGATGTGGTAGGTCTTGGAGGCTGCTCTCAGAGGCTCCGCCTTGGTGTTTGCGGAGATTAGATAGGCAGGTGGCACACCAAGTTCTGCTGAACTACGAACTGTAGGCCACTCTAATGAGTCCAATCTCCTTTTGCCGCAGTTGAGCAGAGTTGTATTTTCCAGGCCTGCCTCGATTCAAAGTTCCAGTCCATGCACTCTTTATACTACCACAGATGGTGTTTTTGTTTTGGTTGCTGGCTTCTTAGGGGGAGTAATCGGTTTGTCTTGGCTCAGGCTGGGATTTCGGCTGACCCTGCTCAGGTATCCTTCAGGTTCTCTTCCTTATGGAGTCCGTATTTTCTCCTTCTGCTCTTGCAGATGAGAGCAATGTCCTTCTCAGTTCAATCGATGGGACAGACAAAGTTTACAGAGCTCCCTTCCTCTCTGCCATCTTGGCTCCTCCCCTCCTTTAAAATTTTTTTTTAACGTTTATTTATTTTTGAGAGACAGAGCACAAGTGGGGGAGGAGCAGAGAGAGAATGAGAATCTGAAGCAGATTCTCTCTCACAGAATCTGAAGCAGGCTCCAGGCTCTGAGCTGTCAGCACAGAGCCTGACACAGGACTTGAACTCACAAACCATGAGATCATGACCTGAGCTGAAGTCATATGCTTAACAGACAGAGCCACCCAAGCGCCCCTGTTTTGTTTTGTTTTGTTTTTCATGCAGAGATCTCTGAATTGTCATTGGAGATATTTGCCCACGTTATCTTGCTTAACTGCTTACTTTGTTCATGTTCTTAGATAATGCTGTCTATTTTGTGATGAGTGAGCATGATTAAATTTCACCAAATCAGCATTTTGTGAAATGCATTGTGCATTTTTCTCTGACTCTTCAGTTAAAAAAAAAAAAAAAGAAATGGTTCTGTGGTCAAGAAAATTTAGCAGTCTTCTCTGCTGCAACTCAATGCACTTATTTTTATTTATTTACTTGTCATGATTTATTGCTCATTATTATGTGCCCTGCACTGGGTTAAGTGCTTTTCATGCATTCTACTATTTCATTCTTGTATTGTAATTATGAGATGTGTGCTCATCAATTTTATGTATAAGAAACATGGAGTCAGAAAAGTTAAATGATGATCCTAAACCTGCTTAGTGGCAGAGCTAAGATTTTGAAAACGGATCTGTTGGGGCATTTAAACACTGGGTGCTGCGACCCCACAGTCTTTCATGTTCACATGCACAGTGAGTCTCCCAGACTAGCATATATGCTGCAGGTTTCTCAAACCATAAGCACAAAATCTTTTACTGCTGTGTGTGTGTGTGTGTGTGTGTGTGTGTGTGTGTGGTGGACTATATCTCGGGATCCTTATTTTCCACAAAGCATACCCTTGGAAAAACTTGCAAACTGGAGAAAAGTGACCCAAATATATCAGTTTTAATTAGTGAAAGGATCTTTTTTTTACATAAGTACTCGTAAAATACCACCTAAGACATCAGATTCTTTGTAATTAAGAAGAAAGTCTTTTTAGGGCCACCTGGGTGGCTCAGTCAGTCTGACTCTTGGTTTCAATGCAGCTCATAATGCAGCTCATAATCTCATGGTTCGTGGGTTTGAGCCCCATGTCAGGCTTCACACAGGCAGTGTGGAGCCTTTTGAGGATTCTCTCTCCTTCTCCCTCTCTCTCTGCTCCTCTCCCCCGACCACAAAAAATAAATTTTTTAATAGGTGTTTCTAAAAAATATTTAATAGTGACTAATTGGGATCACCCTAGAAGCCAAGCCCAAGACGGGCATGGGTGTATGGGAGATTTGCTGAGGGAATACTCTCAGGAGAGGGAGAACCATGAACCAGGATGGCGGGGGGGGGGGGGGGGGGGGGGGGGGGGGGGGGGGGGGGGGGGGGGGGGGGGGGGGGCGGAGCAGGCTCGCAAGGATGAGGCCTCAGCAGGGGGCCACCTTCACATTGATCCCATAGGAGCTCTAGAGCATGAATTGCAACCCATTGGTTAGCCCACATAGAGACAAGGGGTCTGGCTTTTTGTGGTCCTGTGTCAGTCAACCATTGGCTTCACGCTACTCCTGCCTGTGGTGGGGTGGGAGGGGGAAACTTCTCGAAGCAGCTCGGGTTAGCTGGAGATGTTCTCTGGAGCAGGAGCACAGCAGGTGGGTGGTGACTGATGCCCCAGCTCAGTCAACCGAATCTGGGTGGCACATCGACAGCCTTCACCATGTGCTCTTCATGTACTGGTCAGATCCATTTACTTCTCATATCAAGTTCACTCCATCTACATATAGATTTTTCACAATTTCTTTTTTTTAATGTTTATTTATTTTTGAGAGGCAGAGAGACAGAGTGTGAGCAGAGGAGGGGCAGAGAGAGAGGGAGACACAGAATCTGAAGCAGGCTCTAGGCTCTGAGCTATTTGCAGAAAGCCCAAGGCAGGGCTCAAACCCACAGACTGAACCACAAGCTCATGATCTGAGCTGAAGTCATGACCGCAAGATCATGGCCTGAGCAAGATCATTGCCTGAGCTTAACCGGCTGAGTCACCTAGGTGCCCCTGATTCTTCACAATTTCCAGGGTATCTTACAAAGACAGATTTGATGAGAGGCACTCTAGTCCTCACCACTGCAGTTTGTCCTAAGGCAGCAACTGACATTCCGTCATCTTCCTCCTCCACCTGTTTTAGATTACCGGCCCTTTCTGTTAGGACTTATGCTAGTCTGCATGGCTTGCCCGGTTAAGTGACCCAGACCTTCCTCCCTGGAGTGGTCCGAGCCACAGGTGAGTTGTCACACCAGCCCATATGCAACTAAAACTAGGCATGGAAGTGTTAATGTATGTCCCAGGGGAATACCTGAGAGCCAAATATATTCCCCCCTAGCTCAGTATGTAGTGTTAAGATCTACCTTCACATAATCATCAGAGTCAATTACTCCTGCAAGTGTGCCAATTACTTGTGTGCCCGCTGCTCTATTGACACAAGCAGACTCAAATGACAAGGGGGCAGTGGTAGCTCTAAATTCAGTGATACTCTTGCTCTGTGCATGGTGTAATTGACCTGCTGCTGGGAACCAGGACACCCAGACTCACAGAGACTAAAGCTGCAGGAATAGGAGGTATGAATTCCCCAACTGTAACTGAAAGTGATGCTAAGGGTTTCATCATCATGGCTGTTCGTAAAGGATAGTTGACATTTTGGCTGCCTGCTCCCTAAACACACTTATTATTTGAGGGGACTCTCAACAATAGTGAGGGGGTCAAGCTTCAATTCCCGCTACAGAGGCCAGCGGAGACGGACATTACATTTCCCCTGCCCCCAGTAGCTGGAATGACCGGGCCGATGGCTCTCCCAGTTCTTGACTCTCAAGTGGGATCGGGCAGCTCTTAGTCATTGCAACTGCAGCCATGTGTCCATAGTAACAGCGGTAGCGACAATGTCCTACAAAGTGGTTTCTGGAAAAGTTCTTGGTTATGCTTTTCTCCCTTATTTTTGCTGGGATCCGGATCTCTGGCCTTTTCTGCATTCTGTCTGCAACCCAAGACTCTTCCAATGATTTCCTTATCTTGCTAAATTACTCAGAATTAGTGTTTTGTCTTACAACCAAGAACTTGGACTAATATACACTCTTTTGTTAGCAACAATAAAGCATCTGACGAGGTAGGTAGTGCTAGGTAACAGACACAGAAAGATATAAACCATGGCCTCTGGAAAGAAAACTAGCAGGGCATGATAGAATCAGTAGATGAATCTGTGGGGGGAAGGGCGTCATTAAAGGGGAGAGACTTGAATTCTGTCCAAGGTAGCTGATACCTAGTTATTAGAGCTACCAAAATACACTGCACTGTGTTTACCCCTGTTATCTTTTGTTTTTAAACTCCAGGGACCAAAGTCCACCGAATGTGAACTATTAGCTCTTATTATCTTTCAGTTCATGTGCCTTTCTTCCTCATAGCATGAAACAGTTTGAAAAGGAGAAATAATCATATCTGTACTACACATTCAGCAGTCCAACCAAAATTTTATTGTTTTCTTTTTCAGACTAAGAATTTCCCTAAAATACTGATTTCAGAGCCGGACACTCTGAAATCAGTATTTCTTCCCTCCCTCTTTCCTTCCCTTCTTTCCTCCTCCCTTTCATTCTTTTTTTTTCTTCCAAAATTTTCGCTTTATGAATATTATTATTCAAAATATTATTTAACTTTAATATATGTTTATTTCAGAGGAATTAGAACAGGCAGGAAAAATGTATAACATAAAGCAGTAATCATCAGAAATCATTCTTGCCATAGGTCTTTTGTTTTTGTTTCTTTGGTATATTTCCTTCAAGATTTTTTTTCCTTCTCATTTAAGCCTATATTAACCAAATTGTGACAAGGAATTAGTAATGTGAAAAGATATATGCATGTACAATTTATGTATAGATAACAAATATATGATATATTCTGCTTTACCCACCTAATATTTTCATTTTCCATTTATGAAACCATTTGAAGATGTCATTTTGACTACATAATTCTCTAGCATATGACATAACTTTTTATGCATTCCTCTAACATTTGGGTAGTTTCCAAACACTACAATCAAATTAATAGTATGAATGTTTCATTTGTTCATGAATCTTTCCCCACATATCAAATTGCCCTTTTTCTTTAGCAGAACTACAAAGTTAAGAGATATAAAATAGTGTCACATTGTCTTCAGAAAGTTTGTACTAATTCACACTGTCAGCAGCACTGGCACGGTTACCAATCTTAATACTGTAGCTTTTCAAAACTGTTACTAACTGTATGATTATAATGTTGGTGTTATTTGAACAAACTTTAAATTACAAATTCTGCTCCTGCTTCAGTAACCAAAGTTGTCATTCATCTGTTATTCCAGATTTACAAATGTACAGCTTGTGAGTAGAGAGGTACAGATGATTTTTAAAACATATTCTTTATCAGGAAAATGTCTAATATGAGTTCAGGTTTTTTACAAAAGGAGAAAGACTGCATTGACTGTAATTTACTTATATGCCTGTGTGCATAATGTCTATTTTCCATACAAACAAATTATGCAGATATATTTTCTATCAGGTTGTAAATTGTCTATTGCAAGGCCCTCTTTCAAACTTGGGTAGTGTAGTCTGAGTCTAAAGATTGTAAAAGTCTTTTTGTCTCCCAAAAGCAATTTTCCTCAAAGCAATTTGAGAGCTATAAAACTAGCAATTACTAGTGAAGGTCCACTGGGGAAATAAGACACTTGGGGTTGATAAGTTACATGATTTGTATAGAAAATGATTTCAGAAAACTCAGAAGTAGCACTTGAAATACCACTAACCTAGACAACATGTGGAAGAGAAATTGAGTTTGGTTTCCTTTCTCTCCAAAGATGTTGATTCTAAATTGTCTAGATGTCCACACAGTAAAATATTTTGGGTAACATTTTTCAAACCAAGTGCAACCATGTCCTTAAACCCTTACTATAACATCTAAAATGTGATGAGATTTTAAAGCAAGAACTTTCAGATACAGGTTTTGTCACCTAAGCTTTTGACTCATTATGGCTGATTCAGACTTAAAAAAAAATTTTTTTAGGGGCACCTGGGTGGCAGTTGGTTGAGCATCTGACTCTTGATTTCCGCTCAGGTCATGATCTCATAGTTCATGACTTCAAGTCTCACGTTGGGCTCTGTGTTGACAGTGTGGAGCCTGCTTGGGATTCTCTCTTTCTTTCTCTCTGCCCATCTCCCACTTGCTCTCTCTCTCTCAAAATAAATAAAATAAAACTTAAAAATAAAAAATTTTAGAACCTGTTAACATTTTTCCTTTACACCCCAATCAATTGCTACCTATAGAATGAACTCCAGGGTTCCCTAATATGCACTCATGCACATAAATTTGTGCACATGTGTAACTACACCATGTCTTCCCTCGGCATTCCTTCACTGTATCACTATTCTCCATCTAAAACAACTAAGAAACAAAACAAAATAGTGGTTTCTGCATCTTCGAGTGCAATTTAACTTGATGCCCATAAGTGAAGCATTAACCATTGTTTAGCATCATACCCGGTAATGCAATCTAGGGGAATTGACTTGACTTGAATGGAATGGAGGACATTTCTTCTAGTTTTTTAACTAGGCTCTCATGAACCTGGTTCATGGTGAATTGGGTGCTGGGTTTAAGCAAGCTTTATCCTCATAGCTACAATATAGATTTATAAAGGTTCTGGGCATGCAAAAATATTGTTTGATAAAATTTAAACTAGATTATGCTGGGAAGGTAACCAACAGTCACATGATTTCCCAATATTAGTATGAGGATTGGCTAAACAGAATAATTGAATTTTTTTAACAAAAAGCACTACAGCTGCCAAAGATATTATAAATCAGCAGTATCTGGAAAGAAAGTTGGCAACATGTATCAAAGGCCATATCAAAAGTCCATCCTTCTTGACTCAGTGATTTCACTACTAGCAATATATCCTAAGAAAAGAATCATAGCCTTGCAAAAAGATTTATGTGCAAAATGTTCATCACTTCATTATTTATAAAATAAAAATTTGGAAATAACCTAAGAATCCAACAACGGGAAAATATTAGGTGGAAACACATAAAATTGATAATATTCAACTATTTTGACCTGCCAAAATGGCAATTTTATGTAGTTCAACCTAACTATGTATCAAGTACATTATGTTAGATCCAATTTCTAGAACAGATACATCAATAAAAAATCATTAAGTAGAAGAATGCTTAATGATGTGAAAAATATCACAACATATTGATTAAAGAGGAAAAAACCAATAATTTAACAAAAGAGTGAAACGGACATGTCCTTCTTTTAGTGACTAGATAGATATATACCTATGAATTAACATGATTAACATATGTTATCTCTGGCTGTAAAACTACAGATTATTTTATATTTATCTTTGAGTCTTTGTTTTCCAAACAGCCATGGTTATTATGTATTATACTTTGCAATCATAAAAATATACTAAATACTACACCCACATCTTAGTAAAAAGAAAGGGTAGAATATTTCCATGCCATTTTAGTTCTTAGACAAAGCACTTGGCTTCCCTTCACGGATTTCCACAATTCTTGTCATGGATCCGGTTCCATTTTCAACTAAGCAGATTGTCATGGATATAAAACAACCCTTAATCAAGGTTGACTTTGGTTTTAGATAATTTGGAGAGAGGAGATGTCCCTTCAGAAAAGAGTTTTCTAGATGACTGAATATCTTTAATAGAAGAAAAGCTTTCAAAAAGACAGCCTTCTTGCCTGAGAGGTTGTCCTTAGGTTGGGGGAAGGGCATGGAGCTAATGGGCCAAGGCTCCAAGCACAAGGGGCAGGACAGTAAAGGTTGAAGAAAGAAGAGCTCAGTTTCCCTGCAGACCTACTCTAGTTCATAGTAGGGTAATAGAAACGTAAGATAAAAAGAACAAAAGCGATGGGTTTCCAATACCTTTGCACTTTGACACATGCGTGGTCAGTCAGTACTATTCCCTCTAGGACTTAGGTACAGATCCTGTTGCGAAATCTGTCTGAACTGGATTCTATAATTCACTGGAGAGAGGAAAAACATGTTGAAATATTAGGGTAAATTATTACAAACATGAGTAAGTCCAGACTTGTTTCAAAACACGTAGCATCTTGAAGTATGAATTTAGTTACTTCATAATTTGGCAAGTTACTTCGTCTGGAAAGTCTGAAATATGATAGTTCTTTGTAAGGGCCATCCAGATGAACTGCTTGGATCCACTTAGAATTTCAGAATTCCCATTTCAGTGATAATGAAGGGAGCTCCCTCTTAGGGTTTTATAAAACAAGGAATTGGGAAAATACAAGTGATGTTATGGGTGAAAAGTATTGATTTACTAAATAGTTCATGTGGACAGTTATTGTGACATATATAAATGTCATTTTAACTAGCGATTCCTCTACTCAATGACCAGTAATAGTGCCAACTCCAGAGCTAGAGTGCCTGGACTTGAACACCAGCACTGCTGCTTATAGTCTGTGTGACCATAGTCAAGTTACCTAACCTCCCTGTGCCTGTTTCTCTATAAAATGATTGTAGTATTTTCTTTTAATTTTTTAAAGTTTTATTTATTTTTGAGAGAGAGAGAGAGAGAGAGAGAGAGCATGAGCAGGAGAGGGTCAGAGAGAGAGGGAGACACAGAATCTGAAGACAGGCTGCAGGCTCTGAGCTAGCTGTCAGCAAAGAGCCTGATGCGGGGCTCGAACCCATGAACCATGAGATCAAGACCTGAGCTGAAGTCAGACGCTTAACCGACTGAGCCACCCAGGCGTCCCAAAATGATTGTAGTATTAATACCTTCCTTTTTGGATTATCATGAAAGCTAAAGTGAGTTAAAATATGCAAAGTACTAGAATAACTGGACATAGTAGATAAGAGGGAATTGTTAGCTCTCAGTATCTTAGTATTCCTTCGTCTTTTACAGCAGTAGTCATTTGTTTTTTGGGCTTTTTTTTCTTTTGATCCATCATAGTGAGAAACAATATCTTCTCATTGGTAAAAAGCGGCTTATTATGGAAGTGATTTTTAAATGGTGTGTATGAAAACTTCCCTTATGTGTATCAGGACAGGGCAGAGGTAGATATTGGACTCTTTAGTGGGGTCCCCCACTTTGAAAAAGCTTTCCAGATCATTTTGATACCTATTTCATTCCAGTGAGGATGATAGCACATTTGACAACACTGTTCTGCACCCTCCTCTTCTAATCTGTACTAACCTATCTCCTTGGGGACTTTCTGACCCTTGACAAAACAGTTCTCAGACCCCTGCCCCCACCAGTTTCAAATTATTATTGTCATAGGGTTGCTTCTTTTTTGCTAAAGTTTGGTGATGTTATTAACACCACACCTGTCTGGGCATTCTTTTTGCATCTGCGTTCAACAGGCACTAGCCATTCCACTCTGACCCTTCAAGGAATTGTGCAACCTCCCTGCGCAGGAAACAGCTGCCCATCGTTTATACAATGGGTATATTCTATTACGGACCAGCCCTGTGATTTGGGGAAGGAAGAATCACTAAACGGGGATGTTTGAAAGACACTACCTCTGCCTTTGTTGTGGGAAAACACACAGAGGCCGTTTCTCTGCAGTACTCTGTCTTCTTCAAAATCTTGCAGTCAGAAGAGAGAACTGCCTTCCCGTCAGGCCACAGCCTGAGGACGACACTGGAGTCTCATGGGCTCTCAGCACATTTGCTTTGACAGCCCCTTTCTCCATAAAAACTTTACGTTACAATTTTATGATTGTATTGGTATAAAGATGAGTATATCAGCATTATATATCAAAACATTTTATTCAGTCTAAACATTTAGGGTGGTTTTTTTTGGATTTTAAAACAAATGAAAACATTTTCAAAGGCCCCTAAGAACACTGTGGTCCCAAGCTATAATGCCCTCCACCCCCTGCCCGTGCCTAATGTCAAGTCGGCCCTCACCACCACGCTTGCCTGGGACCCAGCACGGAAGAGACTTGTCATTTTCTCCAGCCCCTACTGGCGCTCACATTAACTCCAAGGCAAAATATAGAAGGAGCAATTCAATGAGTAGAGAATCGGGTATGTTAGCATCCTACAAGGTAGCGGATATTGCTGCATTTGGTCCTGAAGGAATAATAGTTATCAGTGTCTACAATGCATGACTACAAATGCCAGTACCTTATACCTAATAAATGTAGGTCGTTAGTTGAATTGCATGGGATTAAATTTCAAAGGGTAAAACTACCCACATGAAGTGGCGAGCTCCTATGCGGTCTGGATGCTGTCATAGGAATACATATGAGGACTCAGGTTTATTGTCTTCTACGTATACTTCTCCCTGTCCTTTATATTTAGAGGCACAGCCATTGTCTCCCGGCCGCGGCAGCACTGACTTGTTATAGTGCTGTTCATCTCAGAAATAAGTCTAAAAACATGATGCGTGTGTCTCCATGGTGATGTATCCTACTTATGTATATATTGACATTTCCATGTTTCCATGTTTTGAGCGCTATGGCACATTTTCAGGAAATAAAGGCAAGGATTACAGATTTTTTTTTTACACTGTCAGCCAATAAGCTGGATCTAAACACAAAGCCTGTGAGCCAGTGGGTACTATGACATGCTGGTCTGAACTCTGTGATTTCTGAAACATTTAGTTTACTCTGCTGTAACTTCTTCTTCTGCAATTTATTTGGTATTTTGTAAGGACTTTCAATCATTAATGGTTCACCAAGGTTGTCTAAGTAAAAGCACTGAAAACGCTGTGACACAGCAAAGGAAAAGTACCATGCAAACATGAAGGGGCAGAAAAGAGGTTTTCAGGGTGATATGGGCAGAAACCAACAGCGACATTTGGGATTGCTGTAGAGGTTTGAGAGGTAACAAGAGGACACTTGTTTTATGTCAATAAATGTGAGAATTTAGACAAAATAGATGAAGTTTTGAAAATGTATGATATATTAAACTGACTCAAAAAGACTAAAAATCCCTTCCTGGAGTTCGCACCAGAGACAGGCACCTTGACAAGACTGGTCTCAGGGCAATGATGGGTGGGAGGAGAATAAACAGAGACAGGAAGAATAGACGATTCTATTGAGGACTTTCATTGTCAAGGGGAGCAGATCCAAATCTGTTGCACATCCCATCCTGCACCCACACACACACATGCACACACAGATTGCCCAGCCCTCTGACTGAATTCACCTACTCTGAGAACTTCTGGATTTTATCCTGAATTCTTTTTATGTGACTCCTGCCTGGATAGATCATGTTTACAGATATTTAGATGACATTTCATTGGATTGTGCATATCTTTGCCTGTCTCTACAGTCGAGGTGCTAAAGTTATGCTAATGTTCCAAGTCATTCCATTCTTGTAAATACCTAATTGGATTTTTCAAGATGTCTTGCTTTCCTGCCCTTAGTTAGGATCCTATTGTCTCATATCTATTATGGCACCGTACCCAGCCTTCTAGCTTTCAGATATTCCCCTTTGAAATCTGTTTACATAATCCAGTCAGACTGGCATTTGCCAAGATGGTTTCTAAGGAACACTAATCCCATGAGCCACACTACCAAAAAGGCTCCCACGGCCAGCTGAGGTCAGGAAGTGCGGAACACTGAAACCTTCCCCAGCCTCCCGTCACCTCTCCAGACACTGCCGGTGCACATAGTGTGTGAATGGTTTTAAGGACCCCAAAACCCACTGAGTTTTATTTAACACAGCCTTTTACAATGGAGATACTTGTAATCAGGTCTGACAATATGTTAAAGTATCTGCAATTTACTTTAAAATAGCTTCAGCATGGACTCAGTCTATGGCCCTAAAAGAAAAATGCGTATTTCAGACAATCAGCCAGCATTCTAAACTACAGAACTTGTTATTGAAAATGCTTCTGTTCTACGTACCTCAGAAAATACCCTAGTTTGCTAACTGGCACAGTGAATATTAGAAATATATTTTTTTATTGGTGAAAATAATGGCTGATGAGCCTGACAAATGATAGGAATGAGTTCTCACTGGGGAAATTAAAGGTATACAGGATATGTGGATTAGCTAAAATTTGAGACTCGTTTACATCATAACCTGGTAGCGAGGTCATGTGGAGTAGATAACCTTCACCCACCTCAAACTTCTGTAGTGACTATCGTTATCTACAAAAAAAAAAAAAAGTCATGAGTCAGGCATTCCTAAAGATTGTTTAAAACAAGAGTTTTACCTTTAAAAAATAGGTATTGTGGATTGGAGTGTACAAGACATGTAAGTGAAGGACAATACTTGAGGCAAGAACTCTAAATAAAGCTAAAATAAAAGCATGGCTCCTTCTGAGTACACAGATAATGATGCATTTGTTTTTCTGATTGTATTACTGTGAGGAAGAAAAAATGGCTACAGGAGATAAACCACATGAAAAGTCATCCAGTATACTTGCCTGGAAATTAGTCGTGGATCTCTATGAACCCTACATATCTTCTCAGTTCATCTAGAACAAAATTATAAAAAACCAAAAACAGTGCCACTGCCAGGTTGATGATCTATAATTCACAGAACCCAGAGGATCTAAGAAAAAGGTAAAAACTTCCTACTGCTCAATGCTCTAATGGGCATTGTGAACTGACTTGAACATATTTGTTTATAGGAGCCAGATTCTTTCTGATTGGAAGGAATTGAGAGCATTTACAATGGAGATACTTGTAATCAGGTCTGACAATACGTTAAACTCTCCTCCTCCCACAACCTAGCTTTCAGATGACATGAGGTCCAGAAGCACACAGCATTCTGCCACACAAACACACACTTGTCAGTGATGGTCATTAGCACCTGTCCTCGTCAGATCGAGGAACTCCAAATTCTGTTTTGTCATGTGCCTGACCCATGTCTTTCAAAGAAGGCTCATTTCATGGAAAAGTAATGAATTCTAGCAGAATGCAGCTACCTTCCTCTTTAGAGTCAATTCACAGCAATCTTTGGGGAAATCTGCTGGACAAGGGAATATGTTGCAATCCTAAACCAACATGACCATTATAGAGTATGAACTGCTAGGTTCAGGTTTGCTAGAAACTTAGATGCTGTTCAGGCTGGCACAGAAATGCTGGGACAAAATCCCCAGAGAGCCTGAACATCTTGATCACCATTTGTTTCACCAGAGAATAAATCATTTCTAGAAGTTAATTAGGTTAACTAGCCAGGCCTCTTTTGTTGAACTAAAAAGAGATAGTAGAAACACTTGTCATAGGCTTTTTGGAAGTTATTATAAATTGCAAGAGTGTATTCTCTATCAAGGTTTAATGTAGGTTTCAGTTAACTAACATAACTTCCTATTGCAACCACTGCAGGGTTTCTGGTACTGGACCAGTCTGGTACAGACCATTAACAACTGGATGTATATACTGACTATTTTCAGATGTTGAACAACAGGTAGTTGTAGTGATCCCAGAGGAAAAAAACAAACAAGGTGAGCCTGGTGATCTCCATCCTTCTGCCTGGAGGCATTTATTCAGACTGTAGCACTAAGAGGAGATACTCAAGCTCAGCATGGTCATCTCACTGAGCTGAGTACCAGAAGAAGGGAGCTGCACAGAGAAATCCACACAGTGATTCCTGTAGCATCTGTCTAGTAATCTCCTCATAATTTGGATACAACTTTATGAGGCTAGACAAAGAATTACTGAGGAAAGAAAAGCCACCTGGAAACTGTGAGCTGAATAGTTATCGGAGTTAACAGAGGCCTGGAAGACATTTCCATTTTAACCTCCCAGAAAAGATGGATCTCCCTGGACCTTCTGGGCATTCATTGGAGAATCTTGAAAGGTTAAGAATAGGGCTAATATACTTCTGAAATAAATGAAACTCAAGATCTTCCATAATAAAGCTTCAAAACAATCATGAAAAGATCAGGCTGACCTGCAGGAATATTAACTACCCACCAGAACAAAGTGACACTCCTTAAAGGAAGAAACAAAATCCACCTACTCAATATAGCACTGACAATATTGATCTACTATACAATAAAACTTAGAAGGTTGTAATGTTTCCTAATGGCTGGAGTGATCACATTTCTGGGTTTGGTAAGATATTCCTGAGTTTATTATGTGTCATGGAAAATATCCAGATAGAGATCACTTGTCAATCTTATTTGGGAACTTTGGTTCCTTTCATTTTGGAAAGAGCATTATCTTGGGAAATATGAGTTGGGGCATGGCAGAGGCAGAGTGGAAAGTAGCAGCAACCCAGGATGCGCGTGGGATCATAACTGCACTTCGACAGTCATTAATTGCATGCCTGCTCTCTATATAGCATAAGGCTAGGCACTGATAGCCACAGAGACATGTATAGGCATTGATATATAAACCCAAATAGCTATAATTAAAATGTGAGGGGTGCCTGGGTGGCTCAGTTGGTTAAGTGTCTGATTCTTTGTTTCGGCTCAAGTCATGATCTCTCTGTTTGTGGGTTCAAGCCCTGCATCAGGCTCTGTGCTGACAGCATGGATCCTGCCCGCTGAGGATTCTCTCTTCCTCTTTCTCTGCCCCTGCCCCACTTGTTCTCTCTCTCTCTCTCACATAAATAAGTAAACTTAAAAAATAAAATAAATTTGAGTGAAAAAAGTGACTTAGTATAGAGGCAATGTGGTAAAAGTCTAACAATTGATTTTAGCTGAAGTGGTGGAGCGAGACTAAGAAGGAAGGCATATGAAGGAAGGAAAGAAGTGCCCAGAATTTTTACAACCTGGCTGCTATAGAGCCTCAGGTATTTTGCTCTGTGGTCGCCTCTGCTCTTTCTCTATTTCTGGTCTGATTCTAGGATTCTCTCACTCTGAGAACTCCTAGGTTTGCTGTCAGGGATCTCTGTGCCATTGTCCCTGAAAAGAACCAAAACAGAGACAATGCCCAGGATCAAGAATGGAGTAGTGAGGTGTGAAAGAACTTAATAGTTTCATGAATTCTGAAAACACAAGAGGAAAGAAGGGTTAAATGCATGGAGTAAATGAGAGTGAGGAGTAGGGTGTGTAAGTAGCCCGTTGGGAAACATCAAGAACAATAGAGGAGCATGTTTGGAGATTGTGGAAAAAAAGACGTACAAGATTGGAGGCTCCATACAGGAAGAGGAGTTGGAGGCTGAGCGTGCAGAGCTAAGGGCCTGGCTGGGAATTTTGGGAAGTGTCTGGTAGTCATGGGTTGGAATACACATAGCTAAAGAGAGAGAGAGCTCTGAACCAAAAAAGATGCTCCTGAGTCCCTGTCATTAAAGAAACCTGATCCCTAGAAATAAAGGCTACTGACAGAAAACTCAGCTTTATCTAGAACGGGGAGAAAATGAGGAAGATGAAGCCTGAATTAGCAGGTAAGACCAGTGAGGGACAGGAAAGGAGTGGTCAGTGCTTTAAATCTATGACAAGTTTATGAATCACTGTGAACTAAGAAATCTTGGGGTTGCAGCATCTCATTTCTATATACTTAGTTTGTACAACTAAGATTTTCTATATAGTATATAAAATAGTTTTACTTTTGAACTTCCATCTTTTATTAATTCTCACCAATATACTTTTACCAGAATTTACCACATGTTGGTTCCTAAATTATCCTCTTGATTTCTTCAAATCGTTTATTTAAAAAGATATTTACATACATGCTAGTAACCACATTTGCTCATCCTTGTTCTATCTCATCTGCTTATCTCAATTTATCCTGCTTATATATTAAGTTCCAACACAAGAATTAACTTTTCTATGAGACCTTCCCTCACTTCAAATGAACTGGATAGTGGGGTGTAGTACAGTGTTTTCCAAACCCTTTGTTATGTGAGGGACTAGAGACCTGGGCTATTATTCCAATTTCATTACTATAATTTCTGGGTGACCCTGGGCAGGGAAGTCCTCCCTCCCTCTCTGGTCCATAATGATCTTCTCTTGTATAGTGATAGGGTGAAGTTTGTTCCCCAAACTTTTTTCAACTTTCAGCTTTTAGGAGTCTTTGATTCTTGGAACTGCAGGGAACAATATTTGGGAGGAAACCTGCTGAAGTAAAAAGAGGCTGAATTTCAAGGACACTGTTTTTGGAGGAGGTGGAGGACCTAATTTGTCTTGGGCCGTGGACAAGGTTGTTAACACAGTCTTTCTGGCTCTTATGTAACGGAGGACTTTTGCTGAACCAGTCCAACTAGGATGGTTTTGGTTGTGCAACTTTGGGTGTAGAACTTAAATTTTTCAACAAAATAGAAGGGAGGAAAAACAATAATGAAGAGGCTTTTAAGAGAAATATTAGCCTGTGAGCCTGGGCCCTGAGTGGAAAGAGGCCCACTGGCTTGCTGGCTAAAATAGCCATCGAAGGAACATTAGAGGATAGAAATACTTAAGAGAGTTTGTTCTTTTTTAAATTGAGATGGGGAGAAGGAAGGGTTATGCAATTCAAACTGATCTTCTTCACTTCCCCTCTAACATCTGCAGAAAGTCTAAAATAGTTTTATGCACATGCATTCTCTGCAGTAACTCAAAGAGCTGAGACACTTTACACAGTGATTCTGGCTTTGCTCAGCATGAAACAGCACATAATAGACAGAGGGGCCAGAGGGAGATCTCTCATTACCGCACACCTGAGCAACAACCCTGAAAGAGAGGCGGTGTTATCTCCAGCTCCTTGGACCTTACTAAAAAACAAACAAACCAACCCAGAGGTCCCTCACTGACATTTTATACAGCGCAGAGCCTCCCGCCCCCCTGAATCAAATCTGCTTACAGCTCTCTTTGAAATGAAACCCTTTTGGGAAGTCATGGTCCAGGACAGGTATTATTCTCCATTAAATTCTCCTTCTTAGAAAGAAAAACAAATCCCTATGCTAGTGTTTAGAACCTAACAAACTGCACATGCTTCCAATACTTTATTGTTTCTCTAGGGAACTGAAAAAAAATCATTCTTACCATGGCAACTTCCATGCTGGCTCCAGAAAATGCCATTCTTAATTGTGTTTCGGTATACCATCAATGGAACATTTCTGTAGCAATCATTTTTTTTAAGTCATCATCTATTTTACATATGTTATTTAATCTCTATCCTTCAATGCACCAACATTCTTAAATGACAAATGAGAATTGTGCTTCCCCATAGAGCGCATTAATTCTTTTTTTTTTTTCACGCATGCAAAAGCAAAGGGCTTTATTACGGGTTTAGGCTCGCTGGCGCCTAAACTCGGGCTCACAGACTTTACCGGCATGGTGGATCCTTGCTGAGAGCCCCGAACAAAGGTGGGGTAGGGCTTTTATGGGTTTGGGAAGGGGGAGTTACAGGACTCCAATTATTATTGACAGGTTTATCCAATTACAACATTTAGAGTGTTAACCAATCACAGAGTAGACCCAGGATCCAGGACCCTCACATAGGGTGTAACTAGCCTTAGGCCTGCCCTTAGGAATGTTAAGGGTATTACAAGGGTGGTCCCTCTTGCCTTGGGTAATGTGTGTCCTCCTATTGTCTCAAACCTGCATCCTTACATTCCCCCCTCTGTCTTGTAACTGACCCAATCCTGGGTCAGCTGAGTTACCATTGTACCCCTAAAGCCTGGCATAGCCCTCCTTGCTGTAAGGGAAGGAGAGTTTACCCAATTTCCGCCAGTCTCCATGGTTAATTTGGTAAGGGTCTCTTTTAGGGTTTCTAATATCTGGTGCTGCCTGGTAATGACAGCCAATTTGTATAAGTGCAATATGGCCTTCATAATTCTTACTAACCTTAGCCAAATTGGTGGGCCATCTAGCAGCCACCTGAGGACCCCCCATTAGAGTCTGGCGGTAAAGGAGTAGGCTCCCTTTACCCTTTGTTGTGTTGAAATCCCATGCCCAGATCAGAGGCAATTAATACCAACAGAACATCCTATCAGGAACTTTTGCTGTTTCCCCAGCTTTCTGGGGCAACATTTGCCAGTCCGATAGCAAAGAGACAGGACAGTTTATTTTACTGGACGGATGGTTCCTCAGGCTTCTGCCGTGCTAGACCAGCCAGCTTCCGGGGTGTGGCTGGAGCAGGGCTGGAGATATGTGGAGTCAAGAGTCTTTTTGAAGATCAGTTCAAGCTGATCGGCTGGATCTGGATCGCCTCACCAGGTTAAGGGTTCTTCTGAGTCGGTTCACTTAACTCCTGAGAGATCCCTGAAACTTCTTAATAGGGGCTGACCCCCATCTTTAAATATCATCCTCACAGACTAACAAGCCTGAGATCTAACAACAAATATTCAAAGACACTCAGAACTAGAACATTTACAGTAGTGCATTGCTGAAACAGTTTTTCTCTCTAAAAAAACCTCCATTAACAGAAATAGCCAAATCGAAA
>NC_043704.1:92266574-92405922 GCF_006229205.1 Suricata suricatta | reverse complement strand
ACTTTGCCTCGGTCTTTCACGAGGACTTATTCTCTACCTCCCTTCCTCCACAGTGGGTCCAGATGTCTCTCAGCACCCACGGTCCTGAGCTTTAACACGGCGAGTCCACCTGGCTCCTCTGGGACCCCACGGAGGTCGTTTCGGCCACCTCCTGCCTAGGCCCCGTGCACAAGGGCCTGTGCATACAAAGAAACAAACAAACAAGACTTAAGACACAGACGAACAAGAAAATGAGTGTACTCACCAGCAGGCAACTAAGCCCAACGTGTTGGGGTCCCAGGAGCTCTGGGGGGAAGATTCCCGGCCAATGCACCATATGTTGTACCCAAGATTTCTTTATCGTCCCCAAAAACCAGAAACCGCCAGGGAGACCGAGTCACGCATGCAAAAGCAAAGGGCTTTATTACGGGTTTAGGCTCGCCGGCGCCTAAACTCGGGCTCACAGACTTTACCAGCATGGTGGATCCATGCTGAGAGCCGAGCGCATTAATTCTTAAGCCAAGGCTTCCGAAAGGTTGAGAGAACGTGAATTGGATTTCTTGACTGGACCTGGATGATATTTCCTCTGTATTTATGTAAGCAAGGAGGCTGCTGCCCATTTGCAGAACCAAACTACCCAAGCGTCTAGGAGCCTGAAAGCAGCCTGCTATGAAGGAGATACAAATATATATGTTTGCCTAAGGTTTGCCTCGGATGGGAGCTCTTGGCCTGGATGGGTTTGAAAATGGACACATCCATGGGCTGGAGGATATGGATCCAAGGGAGGCTAAAAGAATATGCATCTGCACTGTTACAGCCTCTACTGGAAGGTGAAGTTAATTATCAAACAGATTCTCCAAATTGTCAACTCTGGAACTGCCGAAGAAAAAAAATCCAGGTGCTAGATACAAAACAGCAGGCAGGAAAGCCCAGGAGAAGCATATGGGTGTGAGGCAAACCATGACAGGAGGCTGACCTGGGGGACTCTCTGTGATAATTTCTTTGGCAGGTGGGAGGCAAGCAGTTAGGGATGCTATTATTTATAGGTTGAATTATGTTCCCTCAAATTTTTATGCTGGAATGGCGGAGTCCTACCCCCACTATCTCAGAATGCAACCTGAATTGGAGATAAGCCTTGGCAGGAGTAATTGAGTTACAGTGAGATTATTAGTGTAGGCCGTAATCCAATATGACTAGTTGGGGGAAATGTGGTCACACATATGCACACACAAGAATGCCATATGAAGATGAAGGCAGCGATCAGGGTGATACTAATACACACCAAGGATGCCACAGATTGCCGCCGGAAGCTGGGGGAGAGGTGGGAATGACTGATTCTCCCTTACAGCCCTCAGAAAGGAGCCAACGGTGCCGACATCTTCATTCCAGCCTCCAGCCTCCAGAACTGTGAGACAGTCCGTTTCTGTTGTTTAAGCTGCCCAGTTTGTTTAAGTACTCTGTTACGGCAGTGCTGGCAAACTAACACAGGTACGCTGAGGGATTTAGACACCCATGCCTCGTTGTAACCCTCCGACTGCTGGTGTGTAGGCTAGGGACAGTGGAAGAAGGTTAGAAAACAAAACTATCTGTCCTTGTGACTATCCTTTTACAGTATAATCTTCCACATAAAAATTAATGACAATACTGGAACAGTTTACCACAAAAACAGATGGGAATGTCAAACATCATCTAGCCTAACCTGTCCTTTTCAGATGTGGAAACCACAGCCCAGAGAGGAAAAGGATCCTACCAGGTCATATGCTGAGTTGAGAGTCAAGGACAGAGTCCTATATTAATGTTCACAAGGGCTGCCGTAACAAAGTACGGAGTGAACAACTTCAACAACAGAAACTTGTTTCCTCTCAATTCTGGAGCCTAGAACTCAAAGATGAAGGTGTTTGGCAGGCTTCGTTTCTTCTGGGGCCTCTGTCCTTGGCCTGCAGCTGCCCGCCTTCTCACTGTGTCCTCACAGGTCTGTCCTCTGTGTGCACACCACGCTGGTGTCTCCGTGGAGCCGAATGTTCTAATCCTGCTGTTAAAACATCCTTTCTTTTGAGCTCGAAGAACTCCCTTTAGCATTTCCTGTAAGGCAGGTCTGGTGGTGATGAACTCCCTAAGCTTTTGTTTGGGAAAGCCTTTATCTCCTCTTCATTTTTGAAGAACAATTTTGCTGTGCATACAATTCCTGGTTGGTAGGGTTTTTTTCTTCCTGCGCTCTGATTATATTGTACAACTCCCTTCTGGCCTCTAAAATTTGCTGAAAAATCTGCTAATAATCTTGTGGGGTTTCTCTTGGATGTACCAAGTTGCTTTTCTCTTGCTGCTTTTAAGATTCTCGTCTTTAACTTTCAACAATTTAATTATAATGTGTCTCAATGTCGGTTTCTCACGATTCATCTTATTTATCTTATTCAGAACGCTCTAGGCTTTCTGATTCTGGGATGAGTTTGTCAGAGTGCTTTCACCATTGACTGAAAAAAAATCTACACAGCCTGAAAACCCCGAATCATCAAGGACAAATGGAAAACATATTTTTGAGAGGGGAGAAATGAAGCAAAATTTTATCCATTTTACAATTTAGCCATAGGCCACCCTTCATAATGAAAACCAAGTGAGTATGAGTTAATCCAGAATCCTAATGAAAATGGTCTTGTGTTAGTAAGTAAGAAGCATTTACACAATATAATATTTATTTATTTATTTATTTATTTATTTATTTTAATAAAAATAATTTATGTCTTTATTTTTAAGAGAGACTGAGGGCAAGCAAAGGATGGACAGAGAGAGAGGGAGACACAGAATCTGAAGCAGGCTCCAGCCTCTGAGCTAGCTGTTAGCACAGAGCCTGATGCAGGGCTCAAACCCATGAACCCCGAGATCATGACCTAAGCTGCAGTCAGACGCTCAACCAACTGAGCCACCCAGGAGCCTAATCTTTATTTACATTTAAGAAAGACAGGGGACAGGCGGGCACCTGGGTGGCTCAGTCGGCTAAGCCTCCAACTTCGGCCCAGGTCATGATCTCACATTCATGGGTTCAAGCCCCACGTTGGGCTCTGTGCTGACAGCTCAGAGCCTAGAGCCTGCTTCCGATTCTGTGTCTTCCTCTCTCTCTCTGCCCCTCCCCTGCTCATGCTCTGTCTCTCTCTCTCTCTCTGTGTATCAAAATAAAAAAAACACATTAAAAAAAAAAGAAAGACAGAGGTGTCTTGGTGGCTTACTCAGTTAAGCATCCGACTCTTGATATCAGCTCAGGTTGTGATTTTGCAATCATGAGATTGAGTCCTACATTGGGCTCTGCACTAAGCATAAGGCCTGCATGGAATTCTCTCTCTCCCTCTCTTTTTGCCCCTTCCCAATTAGTGCTTACTCTCTCAAAATAAATCAATAAGCTTAAGGGGGAAAAAAGGGACATGGTAGCTCAGCCGGTTAAGCATCAGACTTGGGCACAGGTCATGATTTCTTACAGTTTGTGGATTTGAGCCCTGCATCGACCTCTATGCTTCAGAGTCTGGACCCTGCTTTTGATCAGTGTCTCCCTCTCTCTCTGCTTCTCCCCCACTTGCGCTCTCTCTCTCTCTCTCTCTCTCTCAAAAAAAAGGAATAAACAATTGTTAAATTGTTTTTGCACAAAATGTAGGAGGAAACAGAAAGGAAACAGAAAGCAGAGACGAAGGGTGAGAAGAAGAGAGTGAGGAAGGATGCAATCTTGGGGTAGGAGTAAAGTAGTGATGCTTGGGTGGATTTGCTATCTTGTCCCTGGGTTCCCAGCAACAAGCAAATTTCTGAGAATGGACACTGCCTTGGAGGCTTCCTATCGGCATCCTTTCCTACTAATTGGGCCTTTTCCAAATTATTAAGCCATTTAACTTGTTCGTTTGGCAGTATTCCAATTCTCTTTGATTTCTGGATTATATACCACCAAACCAAAGACAATGGCCAACTGAAGAAAATGAATAAATTTTTTTTCACATTTTGGCAAGTATGTTCACAAGATCTAGATCTGAGAAACTGTTTGATAAGAATAAAGTTGCAATTAGAAAACTGAATGCCATAGAGACTGACTTATTGGTCTCTCCAGGAGTGTTTTCAAGGTAATATATTTTCAATGGAATGAATCATACATTTCTTTTATGGTCATCGGTCAAGTGGAGGTTGCTCTGGGTAAAAGAAATGTTGCTTTGCATTCCGCTGGCATGATTGGTGAGAATGCCCTTGAATTTAAATTAGAGAAATGTTTAGTGCTGGTGCCTACAACAGTGATATATAACTTTGTTTTGCCGTCATAGACAGCTTACCTTTCATGCTACCAGGAACTTTCTTTTCAACCCAAGAGGTAAGAGAAAAAAATGACTTAACCAATATTAAATAAAGGCGATTGTTTTCTTTTGCATGATCACATTTTGGTCTGAGCAGATTCTTTAAGAAATATTAACAGAACTGTGTACACATTTAAATGTAAAATGAGTTCTTCATGCAGAGTACGCAAGGTTATGGGCACCTGAAGAAGAAAGAGCTATAAATAGTACCCGAAAGTAGGTACGAGCCCCATGCCTGGCTTGATTTCTGTGATCTTGGAGAGAGTGACCACGTCTAAAATGGGGGCAATAACCAACCCTTATCCTACCTACCTCATGAGGATCCTCGGGGAACACTGATGGGACCACTTTCACAATAAGTTGTCTTCTTTTTCACATTAACCCTGCCAAGTATTATGCAGAATGCCAAGTGTATTGCATTTTATATGGTTTTCCCAGCTACTCTGAAACCTCAGTGGTCTCTCTCTGTCTCTCTCCCTATCTCTCATAGAATGAAAAATTTTAGAGACTCTAAGTAATTTAACCAAGGGATAGCTGAATGAGCTAAGATCGTAAGACTTTAGAAAAATAGGTTATTCTTCATCAGGAGTTCTAAGTCACTTAACTTTGGATTGATGCTGCTTTTGTGTGATTGTTTTCTCTAACATCTTCTTGATCCATTCATCAGATGAAAAAGTTTAGAGGCTTAGCTTTTTACATATTAGATCATTTTTCCTGGGATATGTTAAAAGTGGAATAATTGCTAAAAATAATAACAATCCTTTACATTCACGTAAGTGCTTTTCCAGTTTATATAATGTTTTCTCATATATAATCTCTGCTGGAATACTTTCTTATTTTTCACTTTTAGTTTCTAACAAATATGAATTAGTTCTCTTCTTCATAAGCCTCAACAAAGCAAATTGAAATGTAACAAAGAAATATACAGAAGTGAACTTCTACCACACCACTTTAACCAACTGGCCAAAGTTGACATCATCAACGAGGAACAAATCAACATCATGTGCCTTCTGGTATGACACATTGAGAAGAACACAGCAACACTTGAGTAACATTCCTGCCAAACAGAAATAATCTAATGGTGACACAACATCAGACAACCCCAAGCTGACACACACTCACAAAATAACCAGTTGAAATGCTTTAAAAATAGTGATGTCTTGAGATTCATTTTTTTCTTTTATAGTTTATTGTCAGGTTGTTTTCCAAATAACATCCAGTGCTCATCCCAACAAGTACCCTCCTCTATGCCCATCACCCTGTTTCCCCTCTCCCCCACCCCCATTAGCCCTCAGTTTGTTCTCAGTATTCAAGGGTCTCTCATGGTTTGCCTCCCCTCACTCCCCAACTATTTTTTCTCCTTCCCCTCCCCCATGGTCCTCTGTTAAGTTTCTCCTGTTACTCTTATGAGTGAAAACATATGGTATCTGTCTTTCTCTGCCTGACTTATTTCACTTAGCATAACACCCTCGAGTTCCATCCACGTTGCTACAAATAGCCAGATTTGCCATGTAGTATGGCATTGTATAAATAAATGACATCTTCTTCATCCACTCATCAGGTGATGGACATTTAGGCTTTTTTCATGATTTGGCTATTGTTGAAAGTGCTGCTATGAACATTGGGGTACATGTGCCCCTATGCATCAGCACTTCTGTATCCCTTGGGTAAATCCCCAGCAGTGCTATTGCTGGGTCATAGGGGATTTCTATTGACAATTTTTTGAGGAACCTCCACACTGCTTTCCAGAGCGGCTGCACCACTTTACATTCCCACCAACAGTGTAGGAGGGTGCCCATTTCTCCACATCCTATCCAGTTTCTATAATCTCCTGATTTGTTCATTTTAGTCACTCTAACCTGCATGAGCTGGTAGCTCAGCGTGGTTTTAATTTGTATTTCCTTGATGATGAGTGACACTGAGCATCGTCTCATGTGTCTGTTGGCTATCTGGATGTTCTCTTTGGAGAAGTATCTGTTCATGTCTTCTGCCCATTTCTTCACTGGACTATTTGTTTTTCAGGTGTGGAGTTTGGTGAGTTCCTTGTAGATTTTGTAGCCCTTTATCTGATATGTCATTTGCAACTATCTTTTCCCATTCTGTCAGTTGCCTATTAGATTTTTTATTGTTTCCTTTGTTGTGCAGAAGCTTTTTACCTTGATGAAGTCCCAATAGTTCATTTTTGCTCTTGATTCCCATGCCTTTGGGGATGTGTCAAACAAGAAATTGCCACGGTTGAGGTCTAAAATGTTGTTTCCTGCATTCTTCTCTAAGGTTTTGTTGGTTTCCTGTCTCACATTCATGTCCTTCATCCATTTTGGGCTTATTTTTGTTTATGTGTACGAAAGTGACTTAGTTTCATTCTTTGGCATGCTGCTGTCCAATTCTCCCAGCACCATCTTTTGAAGAGGCTGTCTTTTTTCCATTGGATACTGTTTCCTGCTTTGTCAAAGATTAGTGGGCCATACATTCATTTGTGGGTCCAATTCTGGGTTCTGTCTCATTGGTCTATGTGTCTGTTTTTGTGCCAATACCATACTGTCTTGATGAGGACAGCTTTGTAGTAGAGGCTAAAGTCTGGGATTGTGATGCCTCCCATTTTGGTTTTCTTCTTCAATATGACTTTGGCTATTCGGGGTCTTTTGTGGTTCCATACAAATTTTAGGATAGTTTGTTCTAGCTTTGAGAAGAATGTTGGTGCAATTTTGATTGGGATTGCATTGAATGTGTAGATTGCTTTGGGTAGTAATGACATTTTAACAATATTTATTCTTCTGATCCATGAGCATGAAATGTTTTCCCATTTCTTTGTGTCTCCTTCAATTTCCTTCCTAAGTTTTCTATCATTTTCATCATACAGATCTTTTACATCCTTGGTTAGGTTTACTCCTAGGTATTTTATAGGTTTTTCGAGAAATTTTAAGTGGGATCAGTTTCTTGATTTCTCTTTCTGTTGCTTCATTATTGGTGTATAAAATGCAACCCTCCTCCTTTTCTGAATCCATGGATCAGTTCGAGTAGGCTTCTGGTGGAGTCGATCGGGTTTTCCATGTAAAGTATCATGTCATCTGTGAAAAGCGAAAGTCTGACTTCATCTTTGCCAATTCTGATGTCTTTTATTTCCTTTTGTTGTCTGATTGCTGATGCTAGGACTTCCAGCACTATGTTAAACAACAGTGGTGAGAGTGGACACCCCTGTCATGTTCCTGATCTCAGGAAAGTTCTCAGTTTTTCCCCATTCAGGATGATATTAGCTGTGGGCTTTTCATAAATGGCTTTTATGACTGAGATTCTTAACTATAGAGAATAAATTGAGGGTTGCTGGAGGGAAGGTGAGTGGGGGGTGGGCTAAATGGGTGATGGGTTTTAAGGAGGGTACTTGTTGGGATGAGCACTGGGTGTTACAAGTAAGTGAGAAATCACTAAATTCTTCTCCTGAAACCAATATTACACTGTATGTTAACTAACTAGAATTTAAATAAAAATGTGAAAAAACATAAAAATAAAAAACGGTAATATCCTAAAACACAGAAAATCTGAGAAACTGTCTCAGATTAATGGAGACTTAAGAGACATGATAACTGAATGCAATGCATGATCCAAGGTTTTCATTTGTTATGAAGAACATTATTGGAATAACTGGTCATCTCTGATAAGATCTGTATGTTCAATAATAAAATTGTATCAATGTTAATTTCCTGCTAATAATTAAATGTTAATTGTTGTATGACTATACAAAAGAACGTACTAAAGCATTTAGCAATAAAGGGTATAATGCCTGCAATTTATTTTCAATTTTTTTTATGTACTGACAAAGAGAAAATAAAGCAAAGTCACTAAAATGTTAACATTCACAAAATCTGGATGAAAATCATTAAGGAATCTTTGTAGTAATCTTGCAACTTCTTTGCAAGACTGAAATTCCATCAAAATGAAAAAAAACTTTTAAAGCATCTATGCAGATTAATGTTTAAAATCTTTCCTCTCTTCTGCCTTTTGTACCTTCCTAGGCCCAGATATGGAATTGGCTATTTTTCCAAGGAGTCTTGGTTTGTTTTTGTGGAAAGATGGTATTATAAACCATACTATGTGTACTAAGCATACATACTAAGTGTGTCCCCTCTGGGATGCCATTGTTAATAAACAATTTCAGTAGATAGTCCCAGAAAAGACCTAATTTTTCTCTCTCAAGGCATGGGTTTATAATGATATTTCTAAGTCAGTGCTAACACTGTGTTCTTACTGAAAATTTGTTTCCTATAATTGTACCTCCATTTCTCTTACACTGAAAAATCTTGACTTTTAACAAACTATTACTGCTTGTTTTACCTAACTATAAAAAGAAAATAATTCCCAAACAGTAACACTATTAATGCAAACAATAAGATAAGAGGCTAAAGCTCAGGGTTTTCCTCTCAATTCGTTCTGGTCTTGGATTGCATCTCGCTATGGACATATAGTCAACTTACTTTGGTCTGAAGTCACTCAAAATTCCTCATTTCTATGTGTTACAGAAACCTTATTTAATGTATGCTTGTTTCTATTCCTTTTCAATTTGTGGTTGTTAATAGTCTTATAGGTGTCCATTCTCAGATTTTAGAAGCTTTAAGTTGTTTTCGGAGAATTAAAGTCGCTTAAGAGACTGGAGGGGAAAATCAGCTACTGGCCCTCCAAAGTTCTGTGTATGAGTTTCATTTAAGCCATGATTTGATTCCTCAACAGTTACAGCATGAATGGTATGTGTAAGATTCAAATGCATGAGTTTAAGCTGGGCAACCAGTTCTGCTCCTTATTATTCAGTAATCATAAAATATGTTAATATTATGTCTAAGCTCCTGTGGAAAATTTTTTGAAACTGTAAAACAAGGATTACTTCACATGTAAAGGCAAAATTGCTTCCAGGTTTGCTTATTTAAATTTCAGAATCAGTGCTTCTTGCTAGATTCAGATTCTTGGATACAAGCAATTGCTTTATTTTCTGCTATTTATAGTCTAGGCTTACTCTGAGGACAGAGCTGCTTCTTTTTCTTTTTAATTTTTTCTAATGTTTATTTATCTTTGAGAGAGAGAGAGAAAGAGAGAGAGAGAGAGGGAGAGAGAGAGAGAGAGAGAGCATGAGCAGGGGAGGGGCAGAGAGAGAGGGAGACACAGAATCCAAAGCAGGCTCCAGACTCCGAGCTGTCAACACAGAGCCCAAAGCAGGGCTCAAACCCACGAACTGCGAGATGATGACGTGAGTGAAGTTGGGCGCTTTATCGACTGAGCCACACAGGTACCCCAAGAGAAAGCTACGTCTTGTTGACTATTTCTAATTTCCGACTATAGAGATAAAATCTTCCAGGTAATGAGTCCATTATTTCTAAGATTGGGTCTTCCTAAGAGTCTTGGGAGTTTAGAGATAATATCTCAAAAGTTCACTCTTATGAAGCAACCTAGTGGATAGTATTCTGGCATCGTTGGATGGTTAACTGAGAAGCTCTTAAAAGTTGAGTTCAAGAAGGGTCTAGGTGATTTATGAGGCAGAGGAAGAAAGAAGCCTAACTGAATAGGAGATTTATGCTCCTGTCAAGGGTGGGGTGGGTGGGGGCGGGGAGACCAGAGGACAGTCTTGGGAGCCATTTTCCAAAGGAATTTTATAGGTGGTTGAAGAGATACCCACTAAGATTTTTTCTCAAGGTCTTCATTGAGGTCTTGGGTATTTGGTAGTAAGCCTTATGTCTTCTACACATGCACACATACACACACACACACACTCACACACACACACACCCTACAAATATTTCTAGGTAAGAATAGCATTTTCCATAATTTTCCTTAGATATTTCGTGATCTATCAAAGAAATGCTACCTTTTAAAAATGTTTATTTATTTTGAGAGACAGAGACAAAGCGTGCAAACAGGGGAGGGGCAGAGAAAGAGAGAGAGAGAGAGAGAGAGAGAGAGAGAGAGAGAGAGAGAGAGAGAATCCCAAGCACACTCCATGCTGTTGGTACAGAGCTTATGCAGGGCTTGATCTCATGAACCAAGAGATGGTGACCTGAGCCAAAATCAAAAGCTGAATGCTTAACAAGCAGAGCCACCCAAAGGTAAAAAAAAACCAGTTGAGGCACCCCAAAGGAAAATAAAAACTACCTCTTGAAATCATTTCTCTTTGTTCCAAATTTTAAAATATTTCACAAATTGGTGACCATAATGATCCGACACACATGAGCAGAGATGGGGCTCCCTTCCAGTGTAGGCATTGGTGTGTTCATAGTAGGTAGGTTTTGCATAAGGATGCAAGCTGGGCACCATTCTGTTTACAGATCTTACAGAAAATGCATGAGGTAGACTAACACAGATCTAGACAGATAGATCGGCAGACAAAGAGCCCAATTTTTCTTCTCTCCTTGCAATGACAGAGCTTCTTGAACTGAATACAGTGCAAAAGTAGAGCCCAGTTAAGGCAGCCCTAGAGGGTAACAAGGAAGCCGAAAACATAAACAAGGCTTCAGCTTATCACTGTTTCTCATCCTGCAATCACAGCTGCCGGATTTTGGTAGGAATTGCTCCAAACCTCCCAAGACTAAGACAAATTGCAAAATCCTGTGAAAATGGAGGGCAGGGTGATGCTTGCTGATACCACACCATTGTGCAGATTAGAAAAAGAAATTCTTTTCTCATGACACTTTCATCTTTTGGAAAATTGATGTAAAAAATATACAAATCTACAGGATCTACTTTATGAATGGCACCGCCCAGGGTTGTGTAGTTCACAGTCTGAATATGTGGTGGCTCTGGGGACTCTGGGCTGGAGTTGTCTGTCTGGAAGGATGCATAGAGTGAGGCCCTTAGGAACAACCTTGGTGGTTAAGAGCAGGGCAGAAGAAGAAGATAGTGGGATAGTGTTCCTCCAAAAAACAGATATCTGAGAGTTGTAGCTGGATTGGAGGGTGGGGTAGGACTTGAAGCTATTCCTATATTTCTTGGTTACAGCTCCCAAACCAGAGATAGGAGATAGCAGAGAAAAGGCAAACAGTGTTGGGAAGGGCAGTGTGGTGCATGCAGTCTTTTGGCCCCCACTTAGCCATGGAAGAATGGGCTTTGGGCCTGGAATACATTCCTACCAAGAGATAGGGAGCCCATGCACCTGCACTGGGCTTATTGCCCTGCGTGGGATTAGCTCTCAGGCTTAATGTGTATTCCTTTGTTCTGCTTATCTGCCTGTGTCAGTGCCTCCGGCACACCTCCAGCTCTCTGTGTGTCAGACCCCACAGGGGTGGGGTTGGAGGCAAGTCTTCACCTACAGCGTGAAATAACTGGTCCTGTGGGGCTGGCACATTGCAAGAGGCTGGATCTCATGCACCCTTTCTCTTGTCTTGCTATTCAATGATGTACCTCTTGAACTTGGTATGCATGTTTTCTGCTCTCAGTGACCTCAAATCATGCACTAGTTTCTTCCCTGGGTGACCTTATTAGTTTTTTTAGCCTTGACTCCACTCATATTATTTTCTATCCTGATCTATCTCTATAATCTCTCCTGATCAACCCATGAAAGGTGAAGGAGAAAGAGATGGTGTGATGGACTAAATAATGGCCCCTCAAAGATGCTCATGTTCTAATTCCCCAAAACTGACTATGTTACTTTACACGGGAAAGGAGACTTTGTAGATGGGAATACATGAAGGATCTTGAGGTAGGGAGAATATCCTGGATTATCCAAGCAGGTCCACTGCAGTCACAGGGTTTAACATGAGAGAGGCAGGAGGGTGGGAGTCATGATGACGTGACGACAGAAGCAGGGGGAGAATAAGGAGATGCGATGTGAGACCACAAGCCAAGGGATGCAGGCAGCCTCTACAAGCTGGAGAAGGCAGCAAATTCTCTCCACCAGCCTCAGAAAAGAACCAGTCCTGCCACCATCTTGATTTTAAGCCACTGAGATTGATTCTGAACTTCTGGAATGTTCAGAAATGTAATATAAAAAATTTATTTTGTTTTAAACCATTAAATTTGTAGCAGCAATAAGATACTAATGTACATGGCTTGCAATCAGACCCAAGAGTAAAACAAGGCCAAGAGTTCTTTCCAGTAGACATGTCACAGGCTGGAAGAACTAAAATTTACTGAGTGCTCTATTATGTACTAAGTAAAAGAATATACATTTCATAGGTGTTTTTTGCTTTGCATAGTTGTGCAAAGAGCAGAGATTTTGGGTCAAATAGTTTGGGACCAGCGTGGGATATACCTCAAGCCTAATTTTTGCTGGGTGGCTTTGCATTTCTGAACTTCACTGAACCTCATTATAAAATGCTGATACTATGGACGCCTGGGGGGTTCAGTTGATTGAGCCTTCAACTTCGGCTCAGGTTCTCATGGTTAGTGGGTTCAAACCCTACATTGGGCTCTGTACCGACATAGTGCCTGGAGCCTGCTTTGGATTCTGTGTGTGTCTCTCTCTGCCCCTACCCTGCTTGTGCTCTGTCTCTCTCTGCCTCTGTCTCTTTCTCTAAAATAAATAAACATTAAAAATAAAAAAAGACCCTAAAATGCTGATACTACCTTGCAGTGTTGTTTTGAGACCATGAAATAATATATCTAAAACCCCTATGATAAAGTATTATTCACATTGCTGTTACAGATCTTATTATCCTAAGAGCAAAACATGGTAGATCCGTGTGTCCTCCAGGACTGGCAATAAGGCCACAGGTGGGTTTAAACAGTCCCTCTTTGTTTCCTGGTCCACTGGCTGCCCCTTGTTCCTATGGTCCTTCTGCTGCAGGCCTTGCTCCATTAGATCATGTCAACTAGTTGTTGCTCTTTACTCTCTCCTAAAAATAAGGGCCCTCAAAAGTCCCCTTCCCTATCCACAGCTTGTAATGCTGAATTTCACAACTTGTCACTTAGAGGGTGCTTGGGCAAGAGAAACTTATAAATGGATAGTGATATTTGCATGGCCCTTTGTAGTTTTGTGAGTTGTACCCACTACCCTTTGTGTTTTACTTAAGGGTTCCCAGGATGCCTGTGTCTCTGACTGTTGAGCAAGACCTTCACTCTTCCTGCTCTCAAGAAGCAGGTTAGCCAAATAATGGATCTTCTGGCCGCCAATCTATTTTACTAGAGAAATCACCTTCTAATGAGGAAGAATAAATTAGAATGCATAGAATGCACAAAAGCTATTCCAAATGAGGTGGACTAATTTTGCCTGCATGATTGTTCCTCCTGAGGCTGAACTTTGGAGTCAAACAAAATACCTTGTACAAGCTGAGTGAACTTGAGAAAGTTACTTAATCTTGAAATTACTTTAAAAGGAATATGTTTATATATATATATATATATATATATATATATATATATATACATATATATATATTTAGAAATAACATCCTACATGTGATTACTGTATAATTACATGAATAATAAACTACTCAGTGAATATCCATTTCCTTTCTTCCCTTAATTCACATGTGCTCATTTTTAATTTTCAGTTCTTTTCTGTTTCTGTTTTGACCATTGTTCAGATATATCCTCAGTTTCACTTTGCCTCGATTGTGAGATTTAAAGAGGTCTTTCATGTCCAGGTTTCAGTAAATATAAGATGAACCTGAAGCATCTGTGTGGCTCAGTTAGTTAAGGTTCCAACTTCGTTTGGTTCAGGTCATGATCTCGCGGTTTGTAAGTTCAAGCCCTGAGTCTGGCTCTGTGCTGACATCTCAGAGCCTGGAATTCACTTCGGATTCTGTGTCTCCCTCTCTCTCTCTGCCCCTCCCTCATCCGTGCTCTCTCTCTCTCTTTCAAAAATAAACATTAAAAAAATTTAAAAAATACATATAAGAAAAACCAAAGTATGACAAAATGAATAAAAACAAACAATAGTCATATAGATGATGTGGTTTGATATTTTGATCATCATGTAAAATAATCATATAGAAAAAACAATGAGAGTTTATTTTATATTTTCATGGTAGATGAATCCTCATAAATTTTTATTATTGCAAATAAATGAAAATTACATTGTAATTACATACTCTGTTATCTGAAGGACTTTTAGAAAGAATTCACACAAGAATGGAAATACAAATATAACAACCTTCTTCCTCCTTGGGTTAGCTCTCTAGCAAAATCACAGAGAACAAAAGTGAGACCTTAAAAAAAAAGTAAAAACAAACAGCTCCTGTTTGTTCCTGGAATAGAATTTGAATTACATTTAAAAAGGAAGGTTGCTTCCTCTTGGAAATCAAACGGCATAAAAGTAAATCAGAAGGATCAAAATCAGTTATATAATTTTGGTTAACAAAGAACTTTATTGTGGATGGGCCAGGCATGTAACTGCTTTTTCTTTATACTACAACGACAACTGTTTTTTTCTCATGTGGGGTAAAGAGTTCAGTTACACTCAAGGACGTTTTATACCTCATTAATTCACACTCCCCTAGATGCTACCAGACTGATGAATGGGTTTCACATTCCACAGGAGTAAGTCTTTCATTTATCAACTATCCTAATGAATGTGAAACCATCAAATACCATTTTGGGCTCATGGACTTCATTTCAGAAGCTGCCTTATGGGGGCACCTGGGTGGCTCAGCTGGTTGAGCTCCCGACTTCAGCTTAGATCACGCTCTCCCATGAGTGAATGAGAGCCCCACACCGGGCTCACTGCTGTCAGCGCAGAGGCTGCTTCAGATCTGTGGTCTCCCTCTTTGCCCCCCCCCCACTTGCACTCTATCAAAAACGAATAAACATTTAAAAAAAGCTACCTTCTGAACAGTCACCTGCAATGGATTCTTCCAGAATCTTAGAAGGACTTAAATTTCCCCAAACTCTTCCCCTCAGTGTACAGTAGTGTCTAGATTTTTCTGCCTGTGTAACACTCTGCCTACACAGAAGAGGAAAAGTCTTGGTGGATGATTCAGAATTGCCAAAGGTTTAAAACGTTCACAGACATGCCTGAACATCGTAAGTGAGACTCACTCTTGCCATGAAAAGTGGACCACTGCCTTTCTTTCTCTTCCAGCTTCATCCAAAGCAAAACAGAAAAATTGATACACTAGTTATTTTTAATACACATGAAAATTAACAAAATTATTTAAGTTAAAATAAGTGTTTACTTACTATGTAAAATTATAGCATAGAGTACCAGTGGCATTCATACAAACTTTTAGAAACAATAGACTAAAGTTGTTTCAGCCATGGGCAAGTGGCTATCGTCTATCCAATGGATTAGCAGCTTGGATTTGCTGAGAAAGATTCATTCTTTCTTCTAAGTATTGCTTAACTGGTGAAATATGAGTCTAGAGAGGCTGGTATCCATATGGTCCCCACATGGAGAGACCCAGCCCTCATGAGATTGAGGTCAACATCGGGTTGGGAGTAGAGAAAGAGACGGAGACAGAAAAAAGTCTGATTGCATCTTTTAAGCACTTTGTTTTAGTTACGCCCTAATCCAGTCTGATTCCCACACTTCTCAGTTCCATAGTCAATACATTCTCATTTTTGAGTGAGCCAGTTTGAGTTAGATTTCTGAATCCAAATGTTTTCACTCTAAAAAATAGTGTGTGGAAGTGAGGTTTTACATAGAAGAGACCCTAAGTTATGGACTTGTGCAAGACAACAAGCATCACAGGGCAGTGAGAACTCTCCCTTCCTCGATAAGAAGAAATGATTCCTGATAGGTGACAGCAAAGCAACTAGTCAAACTATTGCCATTCACAACAAAATTGAGCAGAAAATAGAGCGATACCACCGTCTGTCCCCATACGTAGATAACTTCCCCTGCCACCAATAGCCTACACCGGGGTAGTTCATTTGTTACAATTGACAAACCCACATTGGTACATCCTTATTACCCCAAATCCATACTTTACCTTAGGGTTTATTCTGTCACAAAGCAACAGGTTGTATGGATTTTGGCAAATGTGTAATGACATCTATCCACTGTTACGGTATCACACAGAATAGTTTCCCTGCCCCTAAAGCCCTTCTGTGCTCCCCTGTTCCTCCTTCCCCCCTGCCAACCCCTGGCAACCACTGTTTTAGTATCTCTACTGTTTTGCCTTTTCCAGAGAATCATATAATTGGAATCATGCACTAAGCATGATTGGCTTTTCCAATTAGCTTCCTTCACTAAGCAATATGCATTTAAGTGTCCTTTATGCCTTTTCATGGCTGGATAGCTCATTTCTTTTTAATACTTGAATGCTACTCCCTCACCTGGCTGTACCATTTTATTTATCCATCCATTCACCGCCTGAAGGTCATCTCAGTTGCTTCAATTGGTGATTATGAATAAAACTGCTGTAAACCTCTGTGTGCAGGATTTTGTGTGAACATAAATTTTTAATCCATTTGGGTAGATACTAAGAGGAATGACTGCTGGACCGTATGGTAAGTGTATTTAGTTTTGTAAGGAATGCCACGCTGTCTTCCAAAGCAGCCAGCCTTTCCACTTCGGGATCCTACCGGCAAGAGTTCCCATCGCTCCACATCATCGTCACCGGCATTTGGTCTTCTCAGTGTTTTGGATTTTGGTAGTGGTACCTCACTGCTATTTTAATTTGCAATTCCCTAAAGTGCTATTGGATGTCTTTTCATATGCTTATTTCTATCTGTCTACCTTCTTTGCTGAGGTGTCACGTAAGGCCTTGGCCCGGTTTCCAACAGGTTGTTTTCTTGTGTTGACTTAAGAGTGCTTTGTAAATTTTGGATAACAACACTTTATCAGATATGCCTTTTGCAAATATTTTTCCTCTGCTTGTTTGCTTTTTTTTTTTTAATAAAATCCGAATACATCCTTGTACCAAGCTTTGATTTGCATTGGGGGGAGGGGTGGGGATTGGTGGAAAGCCATCAGGAAACTGGGGTGTATTGACTACTTTCTACAAACTTCTGTAAAGTCATACAAATGACAAGTTTCTTTTTGTTTTTTAAATGTTTTATTTATTTTTGAGAAGGCGCAAGTGGGGGAAGGGCACAAAGATAGAGACAGAGGATCCCAAGCAGGCTCTGGACTGACAGCAGAGAGCCCGATCGGGGGGCCCGAAGTCATGAACCATGAGTTCATGGCCTGAGCCAAAGTGGAGCACTCAAACAACTGAGCCGCCCAAGTGACCCTACAAGCAACAAGTTTCTATCAAATGTGGCCTGCCTGAGAGGCAGGCAGAAAGGAAAATACAGTTTTTCTAAGAAGAATACATTTTTCCTATGGCCCCATAAATCCAGTATGGTTGAATGGCAGATGGGCTTGAGTTTTGCAGTTAAAGAGCTAGAATCTGCACAAAGCTAAAGGTAAAGGAAGCAATAAGAGGAAATGTGGTTGGATATAAGATTGAGACCTGGACAGCCCCTAACACAAGCTTTTGGGCTTTTTTAATCAGCAAAGTTGACAATCAACCTCCACTGTAAAAACCACTCTGGGAGCACCTGGGTGGCTCAGTCGGGTAAGTGTCCGGCTTCGGCTTAGATCATGATCTCACAGTTTGTGGGTTTGAGCCCGCGTCAGGCTCTGTGCTGACAGCTAGCTCAGAGCCTGGAGCCTGCTTCAGATTCTGTCTCCCTCTCTCTCTGACCCTGCCCTGCTCATGCTGTCTCTCTCTGTCTCTCAAAAATAAAAATAAATAAATAAACAGGAAAAAATTAAAAAAATAAACACTCTGTGATGTGTAAACTTGGGACAAGGGGAAGGTGAACTGCTCTTCTCTAACCCAAGCTACAGTTTTTCACCGTCAAAAGGTCCACTATCATGCTGAATGCTGAACATTCACAGAATGGAGGAAGCATTAGAACGTGTTGCTATGTGACAGAATCCCTCAGATTTAGCTCTTGATTCAAGAACCATAACCAGTCAGCACCTGTGGAGTTGAATAAATGTAACTAAACAGAGGCTAATAGACTTTAAAGGAAATATGCTACCAAAGAAACCCAAACCTATTACCCAAGAAATCAAAACCCTGCAAAATTACAAGTCCGGATGAAACTCCAGGCCTCAGAACCCACACCAACTGGAAATAGACTAACGTGGTGCAGCCCCCAGGAAGTGAATTCTCTGCAGTGCTCACCTCCGCCGCGGCAGGGGTTTACAGCTAGCATCCACATCGATGGCTCGGTGCCTCTGTGCTGCCACTTATTGAATATTTGGAACAGCGCGTCTAACTGAGAGGGAGACCCTGCTCTAAACTGTGCTCTGAATGCGTTTTTTGGTTAATGGACGGTTGTCTTGCTTATTGTAATTGGGACAGCTTCAAGTATAGTTGTGAATATAAAATTTGATCATATAATAAAATAACGTGTATTTTTACTTAACATATAAAGTCAGAAGAAAGACATTAATAAAAGAGTACTATGGGGTGTTTGGAAAGGCTTGAGCAAGCCGCCAGTCCTAATTATCTGTACCTGTAAAAAGAAAAGACTGGAATTTGTTTAGCTTTAAATTTTTATTATTTCATTTGGAGTAAAGCAAAAGCGAAAGAGCTAAGTAAAGGAAAACTTAACAATGCTTTTAAAGGTGGCTAATTCTGGGAAATCAGGTTTCCACTCAGACTTTGCCAGGAAGTTTGCAGTGAATAAACACACACTCACACTCACACAGTCACTTTGCCACACGGACACTCAAACAGACAGGCAGTGAAAGAAGGCATCTCATAAAAGCACCTTGTTTTATTAAAACCAGAGGAAGGCATTAGTGAATTCAGCATGAAATAGTATTATGGGCATTTTTTTTTCCTTCTGAGATCTGACCCTTTAATACAATGATTCCTCTCAGACTAAACTGAGATTATTCAAGGGAAATTTTGCCAGGCATGCTCAGATTTACATCTTTCTACATTTTTACCCCCATGAAATACATTCTGGAAGTCTGATTGAGTCTAAGCACACACTTAGCTTTTTTTTCTTTCTTTTCTTTTCCTGAGTCTATCTTCAGAAACAGGAAAGTTTATTTTATTTTATTAATTTTTCTGAGAGAGAGAGAGTGCAAGCAGGGGAGACGGGCAGAGCGGAGACAGAGGGAGAATCTTAAGCAGGCTCCATACTCAATGTGAAGCCCAATGTAGGGATCAATCTTACAACCCTACGATCATGTCCTGGTCCGAAATCAAGAGTCAGATGCTCTACCAACTGAGCCAGCCAGGCGCCCCCAGAAATAGGTAAAATTTGAGAGAATGGACATGAGAAGAGGAGAGTAAAGAAAGGAAGAAGAAAGAGAAAACACAGGAAAAGAATACAGATCTCAGCATAAGGAAAATAAGTCTTTCCCGTGTTTATTTTTTGCAAAGATATAGTCCAGTCACTTTCTAAAGTAAAAATCAGAAAAATGTATTCTTCAATTTCTTCTTTACAAATGAAACCTACATTTTTATTTTCTCCAGTGCACTTTTATTTCTTTGAAATAATAATCATTCTCTAGAGAGAAACTCGGGGGTTAAGAGCAGCATCTTAAAAGTTTTTTTAAAATATTTATTTATTATTGAGACAGACAAAACAGAGCATGAGTTGGGGAGGGGCAGAGAGAGAGGGAGACACAGAATCCAAAGTAGGCTCCAGGATCTGAGCTGTCAGCACAGAGCCGGACGTGGGGCTCAAACCCATGAGCCATGAGATTATGACATAAGCCGAAGTCATCCAGGCACCCCAAGAATACCACCTTTTTTAAACAGCCAAATCCTTATTATTGAGACTCCCAACCCTGTGCTCTGCACCCCCCCCACCATCACACACACACACACACACACACACACACACACAAAATAAGGTAAGCCAAATCCTGACGGTACAGGCAAAGCATTAAATTAAAAGAAGACAACTTTTCCCCCATTTGCTAGGGTAGGATGAGGGAAAAGTTAATCAATTCTTATCCGGGTTCCAGCCGCCACTCTCTTACTCACCTCTGTAAGGGAGCAGAGCTCTCAGACTCATAGATTTGATGCCACAACAAGATCAGACTAGCTTTATACTGAGCAGCAGGCACCTGGAATGTTCTCTGCTGAACAGAGGTTCTGAAGATCAAGGCTGATGTATGAAAAAAAAAAAAAAAGAAAAATATCAGGCCTATCCATTAAATATTGCAGCAGATTTTCTTTTCTTTTCTTTTTTTTACGTTTTATTTATTTTTGATACAGAGACAGACAGAGCATGAGATGGGGAGGGGCAGAGAGAGAAGGAGACACAGAACCAGAAGCAGGCTCCAGGCTCTGAGCTAGCTGTCAGCACAGAGCCTGACGCGGGGCTCGAACCCATGAACGTGAGATCTGACCTGAGCCGAAGTCGGAGCCTTAACCGACTGAGCCACCCAGGCACCACACTTTTCTTTTTTCTTTTAAGTGATCTCAACATCCAATGGTGGGCTCAAACTCATGGCCCCAAGATCAAGAGTCACACGCTCTCCTGACTGAGCCAGCCAGGCTCCTGCTAGTAGATTTTCTTAAACCCTGGGACCTCCAAGGCCTCTGCTGGTGAACTTTCCTTAAAGTCTTTGCCTTTCCTGGTTAGGGATACCAAAGAGACGGGCAGACATGCAGAGGCCAGATGGAGGTTGGTTGGTTTCCCTTCCTGTCCGGTGGCTGACACTGGGCCTTCCAGAGAAGTAGTTCTGAGCCATAATGTATGTGTGGTGGTGCATGTGGTAGGAAGATTCTGGAGCTCTGAGAAAACTTTCTTCACATTCCCCTGGAAATAGGATTACCATGCTGGCTTTGTTCCTAGCACAACAAAGACCAAGGCAAAATTTATTATTTTCCTTAAAACGAAGGAAGCTCCAGAACTCTGGGCAAATGTACTCTGACTTCAGGCTGTCAAGGTCGGTGTGTATGGGTTTTGCATGTTTTTTTCCAAGTCAAAGTCTAACCAGTAGGCGTTCCTGTTTAGATTCCCCGAGTGACCCTGAGGGAGCTCCCTCCCCCCGCCCTTCTTCATTTCTGCCTTCCCGGCTTTCCAAGGACAGTGCGGACAGCTGTGATTACACTTTGGGTTCTCTGGAGGTAAGGAATTGTTACTTTAACAACTAGCTAGGAAGATGCACACACTCAATATATACTTATATACATAAAATGAATATATACTAGTTTGCATGTCTGTATCCTTAAAGCTGCAGAAATGTCTTTTCCAACTTGTTGTTCTTTTAGATGAGAACAGTATTGTCCCTTCACGCTTGATTCCTTAGGTAAAGAGGATGTGTGTGCCAATTCAGGGGGACACAAAGGCATGTAAGTCCAACCAAGCTGGTTCAGTCACCTAGAAACTGCTCCCTTGAGTGACCAACCCAGTGCTTCACTAATTAACTAGAACGGGCAGGAAATTATTCTGGAATTTCCCAAGGACTGGGTGGGGTGTTTTAGATAAGTTTTGAATTGAGTCCAAGGTAATGTGAGAGTGCATGTTCATATTGGACTAGGAAACCTAGCAAAAGCTTTATCAACCTCAAAAAGATTAGGAAATCCTCATAAACATGATAAAGAAGGAGAAAGAAACAATAATCATAGTTTTTAAAAACTATCTTTGGATACAGATGAGCTCAGGAAGTGTATTTCAGGATTTGAAGTAGTTTGTTTTTATTTCAAGTTGCTGCTTCCCTTCACAGGTTGTGCGAGAGACCAATGGTTTTTGTGCTTTTTCTCCTGCCCTAATATGACCCCGCGCTTTCTGTGTAATTACTCATTACATCAGAAGGGGGAGAGAGTGTGCATTGACAAACCGATCAATTTCAGGGCTTATTAGAATAAATCTTACAGATTTAAAGAGCCTAGAGTTCTATGAGAAAGGACACACAAATCCTAGTGTGCTGCACCTGTGCCCTTGACCTTCCCCTGGCCAGTTAATTCAAGAATAGAGTGTAAAACTGACAATGTCACTTGAAGGAAAACAACTCAGGGACCAGGACTGTTCACAGGATCTGTGCTCAGTAACTGGCCCCTGTAGGTTCCCCTGAAGAGTGCACTTGGTGGGACAGATCCCTGAGGGGAATTTTGCTGGTTTTCTCCTCACTGTACAAGCCAAAAGCCAGAACCTTCTTCAGTCTCCAAAGTGTGGAGAAATGTGACCTTAAAGCCTCTCTCTTGCCACCATGGGCAGTCCTCTCAGGAGGGAGATGCCAAAGTTGTTCACGTGGAAAATGTCACAAGTTGAGGGCTATGTATTGGGTGGAGGTGTTATGAAGACGGTCACTTTGTGGATAAATGTCTCTCTGACTTTCTCTGACCTCCTTTCATGCCAGGAGACAGAGCGAGGTAGAGAAAGGAGCCTGTGCTGTGGTCTAGCTCCAGTTGGAGCACTGCTGTTTTTGAGCTGGGGTCCTTGGACGAGTCCTTCAGCTTTCTGAGCCTGAGATTTCCGCTTGCCCGCTTCTCTGCCTCCTCCAGGTAGGAATAAAGACTTGCAGGTGTTGTGTTTATGCAAACACAAAGTACAGGTATTTAGTGCTGGCTTCAGAAGAAAAAGAATGCAGGCAAACATCATTTCTCGTTCAAGGGACTGAGGGTTGGGGAGTAAAAGGCATCAGCTTGGGTTTCTGTCTGTTGCTACTTTTCAGGTCCTGGGAGGCATTCTGATCTAAAACGCATAGACTCTAGAGTCAGACAGACATGGATGCAAACACTGTCTGGTTTTTGCAGGTCACCTATCTGCTCTATGCTCCTATTACATTACCAGCAAGATGAGGAGCGATGTGGATGCAATAATTAAATTATATCTCTAAAGTTCTTCACAGAGACCAGTTATAACATAACAAGTTATGCTTGAATAACAAGCATAGAGCTAAAGTGAATTAATCCTCTTCTAATAAAGAGCAAAGTTCAAGGTAAATAATGATCTTAAAGTTAAGAGAATTAGTATAATTAGTTGCAACGAGGCACTAATTTTCAATCCAAGGAATTATTTGATGTGGAGAGGACATATATTTTTCTTGAACAAAATTATACGATGACACAATGCAATATCCTTTAGTTCACATTACCCTGTGCAACATCATCAATTGAGGATCATTTTTCATGATTTTTTTAATGTTTATTCATTTTTGAGAGATGGAGAGAGACTGAGCATGAGTGGGGGAGGGGCAGAGAGAGAAGGAGACAAAATCTGAAGCAGGTTCCAGGCTCCTAGCTGTCAGCACAGAGCCATGTTACAATACATGTTATATTATATTTACTCATATAAAATACAGGAAAAGAGCTAGCAGTGAGTGAAAACTCTGGTGCTAAGAAACCTATTCCTGCAAATACAAACATTTTTAAAAAACATTTATTTTTTAAATTTTTTTAAAGTTTATTTATTTTTGAGAGAGAGACAGAGTGCAAGAAGGGGAGGGGCAGAGAGAAAGGGAGGCACAGAATCCAAAGCAGGCTCCAGGCTCCAACCACATGATCATGGCCTGAGCCAAAGTCAGATGCTTAACTGACTAAGCCACACAGGCTCCTGTCTCTCTCTCTTTTTTAAAAATGTTTTATTTGTTTTTGAGAGACAGAGTGTGAGTAGGAGAGGGGCAGAGACAGACGGAGACAGACTATCCAAAGCAGGCTCTGGGCTGACAGCAGCTAGCCAGATGTGGGACTTAAACTCAGGAACCATGAGATCACGGCTTGGGCTGAAGTCAGACACTCAACCAACTAAGCTTCCCAAGTCCCTGCAAACATTTTTAATTCTTAATAATGTAGCATATTTCACTAGGGACAGAAAAACCTAAAAATACCATCCTTTAATAAAAAAAGACTGGAAAGACATTTAATAAGATGTTAATAATGGATTTGTGGGTTGTTTTTATTGTCTTCTTTATACTTTTCAATATTTTTTCAATTTTCTATGATGAGCCTGCCTTAATTTATAATCAGACAAAAATATGCAAATAATTTTTTTAGAAATACCAAATGAGTATTTTCTTTATTTTGAAGGGAA
The DNA here is from genome assembly GCF_006229205.1 of Suricata suricatta. Lineage (NCBI taxonomy): Eukaryota > Metazoa > Chordata > Mammalia > Carnivora > Herpestidae > Suricata > Suricata suricatta. Next base: position 92,381,767 of record NC_043704.1, on the reverse strand, counting down.
TGTTATTTTTTAATTTCAACTCAATTTAATTTAATTTTAATATTTTTCTCTTCAAGTAGTTAACATCCACTGTAGTCTTAGATTCAGGAGCAGAACCCAATGATCTATCTCCTACATATGACACCCAGTGCTCATCCCAAAAAGTGCCCTTTTTAATACCCATCACCCATTTAACCCACCCCGCCACCAGCAGTGTCTCCCTCCTCCAGCAACCCTCCGTTGTTTGTTCTCTGTATTTTAGAGTCTCTTATGGTTTGCCTCCCTCTCTGTTTTTATCTTATTTTTTCTTTCCCTTCCCCTATGTTTATCTTCCAAGTTTCTCAAATTTCACATATGAGTGAATTCATATGATATCTTTCTCTGACTTATTTTGTTTTGCATAATACCCTCCAGTCCCAAAAACATTGTTGCAAATGGCAAGATTTCATTCTTTTTCACCACTGAGTAGTATTCTATTATATATATATACACATATATTTTATTATATACAATATATACATTCATTATATATAATATACACATCAAACTACTGATTTCATATAAAGCAAGAAAGACACACACACACACACATATACACACACACATCTTATTTACCCATTCATCAGTTGATGGACATTTTGGGTTTTTCCATAACTTGGCTATTGTTGATAGCACTTATGCAAATATTTTTAGAAGTATGTGCTAAGAAGTTAACTAAAACTAATGCCTCATTTAACTTCAATTCACTGAGTTATAGGATTAACATTAAATATTTTTCCTCTTTGTGTATTTTTTTAATAAGAGAGAGAATTGAAAATTATTCTCCTGGGCTAATAGTCTCAAATTATGTACACTGAAGGTACATATTTTTTCTTTTATTAAAGCCATGTATATGGGGCACCTGGGTAGCTTGGTCAATTAGACAGACTGTTGATTCTGGCTCAGGTACAGATCTTGTACGGGCTACAGACATTGTAGTTCATGAGATGGAGCCCCATGTTGGGCTCCATGCTAGCAGTACACAACCTGTTTGGGATTCTTCTTGGGATTCTTTCTCTCTCTCTCTCTCTCTCTCTGCTCTGTCCCTGCTCACGTGCTCTCTCTCTTTCAAATAAATAAACCTAAAAAAATTTTTTTAAAGCCAAGGTTGTGTCTTTCTTGCTTTATCTGAAATCAGTAGAGTTTGATGTTAAGCATGTGGGTTTGTGTCTGACAGCCTGAGTCATAGACTCAGCTCTACTATCTTCTGGCCCGTGACTGTAGGCAACTAACTTACCCACTCTAAATTTGTTCCCTCTGAATAGGGGGTGATAGTAGCGGCCATATCAAAAGGGAGTTGTAAAAAAAAAAATAAGCACATTTTATTCTTTTTTTTATGTTTATTTATTTATTTGGAGAGACAGAGAGAGAAAGTACAAACAAGAGAGGGGCAGAGAGAGAGGGAGACAGAGAGAGAGAATCTCAAGCAGGCTCTGCACTGTCAGGATGGAGCCTGACTCAGGGCTTGAACCCTCTAACCATAAGATCATAACTGAGCCCAAACCAAGAGTCAGATGCTTAACTGACTGAACCACCCAGGCACCCCATAAGTACTTTTTATTCTTGTCATTCTTATGATTAAATTGTTTTTGCTCTATCTCTGTGGGTCTAGTAATATTGTTTAAAGAAAATTTTGAGGGATAGTTTACTTTTAAAATTATTTAGTGTGCTGAGGGGTGCCTGGGTAGCTCAGTCAGCTGAGTGTCCGACTTTTAATTTAGGCTCAGGTGATGATTTCACGGTCAAGGGATCAAGCTCCACGTCGGGCTCCAAGCTCAGGTTGGAGCCTGCTTGGGATTCTCTCTCTGTCTCTGTCTGTCTGTCTGTCTCTCTCTCTGTCTAAAATAAAGATATGTACATATTTTTAATTTAGTGTGCTAAGCTCCTAAAAGTTAAATAGCATATCCTTAACCAACTGGTCTACCAATCCACAGTGGAAATTGGCAATCATGTGCATTATCTAGTCCTCATAAAGACTCCGTGAAGCAGGCAGAGTGGTACTACAATTTTACAGATATGGACATACACTAAGGCCCAAAGAGGCTATACAAGCAGCCCCCAGAAGACAAGAGCCCATGTTTAAGCACGTCTTCTGATTCCCACCCCATCACATCACACACAGCATACACAGGGCAATTTCGTTCTGGTTGAGTTTAACCTTTAGTACCTACAGGCTTCTCTGATTTCCCCTTTGATCTGAGCTGGACCCATCACCCCGCTGTACTATCCCACGCTCTTCCCATCAACTAAATTGCTGATCAGTGAACTTTCCCACTTCTACCCCTGTGTACATGGTGGCCCCTTGCCGGTGCCTGCTATCAGAGCTGAAATCACATTCTCAGGGCACCTGGGTGGCTCAGTCAGTTGGGCGTCCAACTTTGTCTCGAGTCATGATCTCGCAGTTCTTGGGTTCAAGCCCTGCATCGGGTTCTGTGCTGACAGCTCAGAGTCTGGAGCCTGCTTCAGATTCTCTGTTTCCTTCTCTCTCTGCCTCCCCCTTCTTCGTGCTCTATCTCTCTCTCAAAAAAAAAATGAATAAATATGAATAAATATATAATAAAATCACAGTCTCATCCTTCATAATTTCTTAATTTACTTCATGCAGTTTAATTTTAGCCTCTTTGAATCCTTAATAATCTTTTGTTTCTCCTCTTACTCAACACTTCTAACACTGTTCTGCATTTCAATTACTTGGGTATTTGTCTCCCCCTCCCAACTTCTATTATTTATCTTTAACACTCTTATACTATCCAGCATAACAGCTCAAAGAGGAAGATGCCTTTGAATGGATGAATAAGTGAGTTAATGATATAGCAGGCAAATGTGGCACATATTTGTATATAGTCCATGAAACCAGATTGGGGGCACATGTCATAATACACAAAAACACCGCCCTTTGTTGAGATATTTGACTCCAGCAAGGGACTTGCAGATTCTACTTGCATTTCATTCATGACAATTTTTTTTGAGGTTTTAAAAATAGGATTCTTGCTCAGTTGTCCTTGGATCTGACCTCATTAATATACTGGAAATGAATTTGTTCTCCTTTGCGGGCACATTAACTCCTACAGGCCACAGAGATGGGGCACTCATAGAAAAGTCCCTGAATGTCAAAAAGATCAGAGGGCTGGGGTCAGAGCCCCTTGGCAGCAGATATGCAGCCAACCTTTCTCTGGGTGGGTCAGGATGCTCCTGCCCAGGGCAACGTCATCGTCAACTGGTTTGTTTAACAGACTCCTCAATATGAAAAAGGAGACTGATAGAAAAACCCTCATACACATGGCATAGTCAATTATATTATCTGATGCAAAATGTGGCCCTAGAAATTAGGTGAATTATTCATCTCAGTTCTTATGCATTTCAATTTTTTTATGTCTCCCTTTCTGACCTCTGAGTTTCATGTAGCTCAAGATACACTCAAAATAGTTTATATGGTATATTTTATCTATTAATAAATACTTAACTGACTGTGCACTGTAAAAATATACAAATAAATTTGTATTTTGAGCCAAAGAATCTGTGCTTTTAGAAAATAAATTTTGGTGGGTGCCTGGATGGCTCAGTAGGTTAAATGTTCAGCTCTTGATTTTAGCTCAGGTGATGATCCTAGGATTGTGGAATCGAGCCCCACATCAGGCTTCATGCTGAGTGTGGCACCTGCTTAAGATTCTCTCTCTTGGGGCACCTGAGTGGCTCAGTCAACTAAGTGTCTGACTTCAGCTCAGGTCACGATCTCACGGTTCATGAGTTCGAGGCTTGAGTCTGACTCTGTGCTGACAGCTCCAGAGCCTGGAGCCTGCTTTGGATTCTGTCTCCCTGTCTCTCTGCCCCTCCCCTGCTAACACTGTTTCTCTCTCTTAAAAATAAATAAACATTTAAAAAATTAAAAAAAAGATTCTCTTGCTCTTTCCCTTTGCCTCCTCCTCCACTTGTGCTCTCTTTCTCTCTCTAAAAAAATAAAAATTAAAAAAAAAGGAAAAAAGAAATTTTGAGGTGCTTGGGTGGCCCAGTCAGTTGAATGTCTGAGTCTTGATCTCAGGGTCATATGTTTAAACCCCACATGGGGCTCCACGCTGGGTGTGGAGCCTACTTAAAAGAATAAAAAATAAATAAAAAATAAATTTTATGTTTAAACATTTTTAAAGTGTTTATTTATTTATTTTGAGAGACAGAGCTAGAGAGAAAGCAGAAAGGGGCAGAGAGAGAGGGAGACAGAGACAGAGAATCACAAGCAGGCTCTGCAGTTGTCAGTACAGAGCCCAATGCGGGGCTCGAACTCACAAACTGTGAGATCATGACCTGAGCTGAAGCCAAGTGTCAGACATTTAACTAACTGAGCCCCCAGGAACTCCATGAGACACTTTTTTTTTAATCTCCTAGGGTAAGTGGGGGTGAATTTTGCCAACAGGACAGTATACTGGGAATTTCCAGAATATTATCAGAAATGAGTGTGTCAGAGGCTTGGAGATGGACCAGATGAAACAAATAACAGCTGGCTGATTGATCTCAGAATACTTGCTGGGGAGGGTTGGTATTAGTCTGCGTTCTCTAGAGAAACAAACCAACAGGAGATACATAGGTGGGTAGATGGATTCATTTTAAGAAGTTGGCTCACAGCTCGCACTGTTATGGAGGCTGAGGACCCCCAACCTCTGCAGCAGCAAGCTGGGACCTGGGAGAGCCAGTGGTGGTTTCCGTCCACGTCCAACTCAAAGGCAGAAAAGACAAACATCTCAGCTTGACGTCAGTTCAGGATGAAGGGAATTTCTTCTTATTAACAGGAGGGGCAGGCTTTTTGTTCTACTTTGGTCTTCAGTTGTTGGAATGAAGCCCACCCACTGTGGAGAAAGCCACCTGCTTTACTCAGGCTACTAAATCAAACGTTAATTTCACCCAAAACACCCTAACGGCATGCCTCAGAATAATGTGTGACCAAATAAATACCTGGGTACTTTGTGACCCAGTCAAGTTGACCCATATAATTACCATAACAAGTTGTTTTATCAGTATTTTCTCTACTGCCCAACACAATCTACGCAGCTTTTACGTTGGAGCTTAGGATCAGAAGATTCACTTCGTGATGTGATGACCGAGCTCAGACTTTGGAGTTAAATTGGTCTGAAAGCAAGTCCCCAGCATCTCAGCCACTTTTTAGCTTCATTATCTTGGACAAGCTAATTAACCTCTCAATTTCCTCACCCACAAAGTGCAAGATAATTAGGGGAAAATATTTGTGATGTGATTGTTACATACATAAGTATTTAATACATCACAACTATTATCATTAGTGCTTCCATCAGGATTTATATAGTATTGCTCAAAGAAATAATTCTTTTTTTTTTTGAGAGAAAGAGAGGGACCCTGTGAGAAGGGGAGGGGTGAAGGGAGAGAGAGAGAATATTAAGGCTTCACATTCAGAACAGAGCCCTACTCGGGGCTCAATCTCACACCGTGAAATCATGACCTGAGCTGAAATCAAGAGTTGGATGCTCAACCGACTGAGCAACCCCAGGCGCCCCCCAAAATATAATTAATCTGCATTTAGTACTTTAAGGAACATAGAAAATAGTTTTTAGATGGAAGATAAATCAGAGTAGTTTGAATGTAGTATTTTTTAAGGTATGTTCAGTGTTGTTTTAAACTCACTAAAACATATCCACAATTTTAGTCTTGAAAGCCAAATGAGGCCATGCTATTCATTCTTTATATACTCCACATTTGTCTATAATGTACTTTGTATATGAGATATCCTGAATCTTCGCTGAGTCTCTGGTGAGGGAAGGGAAGCCCAGGAAGGAACAGGGCACATCTCCCTCAACGGTCAGCAAAGGGATCCCTCTTATTTACTCCCCTCTCCCTGTTAGGTCGTGCCAACTCGGAGACTGAGAAAAACACCATGTTGGGACTACCGGTGGGACATTCTAATCTGGCTACATAGAGCATCATGTGCTGTTTGGGGCACAAACTCATCGTGGCCCCAGTGAAAAAGCAAATGCTGACCGTGAGGGCAAATAAAACCCTCTGTCACAGGAACCTGGTGTCCTACTCCCCCTCAGCAGAGCTGGAACAAACAATCCAGGCTGCATCATAACTGACCTGGCGAGAGACTCAATCCTGGAAATGCAGCTGCGGATCGCAGTCACGAAACAGGGCCAGACCTACGTGGGGTTGTGAAGTAGTGAATGTGGTCTGTCCGTGGCCCTCAATTTCTGTTTTTATACTCTTTTCCTCCTCTCCGGGCCTCCTTTCATTATGCACCTCCTTTCTTTTCTGTGTTTTCTCAAGGCTTCTGTTCCTGTCAGCTAAAGCTGATTTATATTTTGGAATTAATGACTTGGTATTTTGCCCTTCCGGGTGTATTTGGGTTTCAAAGATGGCAATTGCAGAGCAATGCCCGGCTTAGAAGTGTCTTCCTACAGTTTGGGACAACCTTATCCACTAATAATTACTTATTACCCATCAGCATCTCGATTACTCACCTGTAAAATCAGGGCAATAAAAATGACTCTCCAAGTTGAGTGAGGACTTAATAAGATAACAGCTGTACAAAAAACGCTTTCGTAAACCATAGATTCTTATAAACACTGGCATTTTTAAATTTTTATGTTTTATTAATTTTTTATGTACATTGATTTATATTGAGAGAGAGAGAGAGTGCACACACAGAAGTGGGGAAGGGGCAAAGAGAAGGAGAGAGAATCCCAAGCAAGCTCCGCACCATCAGCCCAAAGCGAGGCTTGAACTTACGAATGGTGAGGTCATGACCTGAGCTGACATCAAGAGTTTGACGCTTAACTGACTGCATCACCCAGGTGCCCCACTGTTAGTTATTTCTATAATTAGATCCATATCACCAACTTTTGCATTTCCCTCACAGGATTATAAGCTCCTTGGGAGCCCTGAAGAGTGCTCACCACTGATCCCCTAGGACTGACACTATGCCAAGCATTTAGGAAGGATGCAACAACATTCCTTACGTGCATGGATGAATGGCCATGGGCAAAGTGCGTATTTTAAGATCCAGTGTTTAGCTGAGTGCATCATTTTTTTGTCCCTTCTTGGCCTGGACAGTCCTTATTGTCCATAGGAAAGACGCAGGGTTCTCTCTCTCTTTTTTAATGTTTATTTTGAGAGAGAGAGAGAGAGAGAAAGAGAGAGAGAGAATGTGCATGCGAGCAGAGAGTGAGAGAATCCCAACAAGCAGGCTCTGCTTGACCCCTGGCTCAATCTCATGAACAGTGAGATCGTGACCTGAGCCAAAATCACGTCAGGTGCTTAACAAACTGAGCCTCCCACATGCACCAGGGTTCTCTTTTTTAATTGACCAATAAACTGGCAATTTATCTGAAATATTCACCCCAATACATGTTGGAATTCTAGTCTACATGAGGTCCTTTTTCTGCCTACATAAGCCAAAAGTAGTGCTCAGAAGTAGGCAGGAAAAAATCATTCAATCCTAAGACTCATACTTAAAAGGAAAGGCTAGTAGTATATTTTTAGGTAGTCATTGTGCCTATGGATTTTGAGCCAGGATAACCACCAGGCCTAGATACTGAAATAGAGCGACACCTATTATTTCTGCCAAGTGCTATCCTACATTAAACATCACTCCTATTTTTTTGGAGTGTGATTATTTCAGAGAGCCTAATGAGCTAAAATTTGCCAGTGTGAAATAAACACAAAAAACACCTACTTCTTTTTATTATCTGTGCTGTTAAATCTCAGACTACAAAAGCACTAGATGTGGGGCACAGCCTCTGTGCTCTGTGTGTTGATTATCTTCTGTTTCCAGGTTCATCTTCCATCTTTCTTACCCTGCTGTGGGCTTGGAGTCTGACCAACAGGGACGGCATCTCCAGGGTCTCTCACTTTCATTTAGTTCGGAACAGGGAAGGCAGAGGCAGCAGAATGGAAGGCGGAAGGAAAAACAAGTGTGGGGAATTTTTTGCCCCTGTTTCTTCTCTAATGACTCAGCAAAGGGCACAGTGGGCACCAGGCTTTCTTCACACAGCCACCCTCAGAATGCCAGGTCCAGATGAGGTAACAGCGCCTTGTTGCTACTAGGCCCTGAGTGCTGCCCTGTCTGGTGGTACCTGTGATCCCTGCCCGTATCCTTGCCCAGAGTCTCTTTGTTAAATGCTTCTCAAAGGAACCAATTCAAGCATGCCTTTTTCCTGTCAGGACCCTAACTGATCTGATATCCCTCACGTACAGACAGAATATAATGCATCTGTGAGTTGGGCTTTCTATTTTCAAGTATGGATATGCTGAGGTTTAAACTTATGCTCTCGGTTTTCATGGGGATTCATTAAATAAACAGTTATGTGAAAGTTCCTGTTGTATTTGCTTTAAAATAATCGAAGACATTGTCCGTAAGCACACATGGGAATTTTCTTTTAGAATTTAGCGCTAGGGAAAGACTGCTACCTCTGAGACATTGGAATGCTTCATTATGAAGCAGGCTGAATCACTGACTGCCGTTTTTACTTTTTGCCTTAACCGCCAGGGAGCTCAGCGTCAAACCAGAAATTAACCAGAGTGACTGATTTTTCTAGCTGGCATGTTTTTGTTCTTTTCCTTGACTGTGAGTTCCTATTTCTATGTTACTGTTTCATTGCACATTTTGTTTAATTATAAGCCGCTTCAAGTATTTTTGTGGAATAAGGAAGAAGTTTAGATAAATACTGTATGGCTTTTTAAATGGTGGAAATAAGGCATTAACCAAGACTTACCTAAATTTGCTGAGATATCTGCTGGCCGGCTGGAAATGGAACTGTGGTTTACCAAATGCTAGTTCATGCAATTTCCTCTGTTCCATGCGGGTTGAGGGAGCGGCAAGCTTTTTCCGTTTAACCATAGAACATATTCTATGTTTTTAAAACATGGCAGCCCTGCAAATGTCCCTGCTGAATGCTTTTTGAATTGAAAATGGGCTTCAGCTTCCGAAGGCCACCTAGGTCTGCCTCACGTATTGTTTTCAGAGGCAGTTTCTTCGCACTAAGGACCCACGCAGTCCTGGGTGCCTGGGGTTTGCCAGCAGGCACAACAAAAGATGAAGGCCCAGTATTTTCTGTGGCGGTAAATGGTCCTTCAGAAATGCAAAACGCTGTTATTCTGTCAGCTTTTTTCCAAAAGGATGGCAAATATCTACCTTGAATACAAACCTGTCAGGAAAAATGACACACGCTTTGGTGGGCAGGGACGTGAGTCATGCTTTAACAAAGGATCTACATGAGTCCTGTTTTGGTTTGCTTTGTTTTGCTTTGTTTTGAGATTTCAGTCATTCTCTATCAAGTACTTAATGAGGATTTTAAAGTCTCTCTACTTGAAAAAATACTCAATTTATTCTGTGATGAGACATAGTGTGGCTTTTTATTTACCTTTTAAAAATATGAAACATTCCAGAAACCTACTGGGACATCTTTTTTTGAAATTGCAGACAAAACACAGCAATGCTGAGGGTTGATGCCTTTTACTTTCAAGAGTGCCCTCTGCTGGCAATTGCCTTGAATTTAAAACTATTCTATTGCAGGCTTCAGGATTTCATTTTCTGACCAAATACGTTTTTAATGCATTAGTAAAAGAAAACAGCTGCAGGAAAACAAAATAAAACAGAGATTTTATCTTAAGAATGTAAATAAGCCAATATATATGTAGTAGTATCAGGTATAATTTTACATGTTATGAAGAGAACACTGTTTTAAATTGTGAGGACATAAGAATATTTGTTCAGCAAAGATTTCTTGAGTGCTTATTCTGTGAGAAGTACTGTGTCAGCCATTGGGGTCACCAAGGGGATGCTGACATGACCCGATGTCAAGGCTCCCATGGCCTTGTGAGGGAGTCAGACCCACTAACAATGACCCGGCCTGTGTTGAGTGCGATGTGAGACCAGAGGCTGAATCATCTTGAGGAGGGAGGAGTTAGAAGAGGTGCCCTGGAGGAGGCTGGTGAAGAGAGACAAGGGAGGGTGAAGAAAGGTGGGGGGCGGGGGGGGGGGAGAATTAGGGAGGAGAAAACATGGTGCGTGTTTAGAACCACAGTATCAAGTTCACCATTGGTTGGCTGTATCTCAGCACAATGCACAGGGCCTGCTAAGAGATGATGCTGTGCAACAGCAATTATCCAATGTTTTGGTCTCAGGACCTTACATTCTTGAAAATTATTGAAGACCCAGGGGCACCTAGATGGTGCAGTGGGTTAAGAGTCCAACTCCTGGTTTTACTTCAGGTCATGATCTCATGGTTCATGAGTTCAAGCCCCACATTGGGCTCTTTGCTGACAGTGAGAAGCCTGCTTGGGATTCTCTCTCTCTCTCCTTGTCTTTGCCCCTCCCCCACTCATGTTCTCTCTCTCTCTCTCTCTCTCTCTCTCTCTCTGAGAATAAATAAATAAACTTAAAAAAAATTACTGAGGACCCAAAGAGCTTTTGTTCATGTGGACTTTATTCATTGATCTTTAATTCACCATATAGGAATTAAAACTGAGAAATTTTAAACCAAGTTATTAATGTATTTAATTACATGTTAAGCTTTAGCAATATTATATGGAAAACAAAACACTAAATTTTTCAAACACAAATGAATGGGACGTGTGGCATTGTTTTACATCTTTGCAGAAACTCTTTCCTGTCAGGCTTCACAGGAACCCGCTGGATTGTTGTATCTGCTCAAGATTAAGATTCATACTTTCACCTTCATTTAAATGCCTGTCCCGTGCCGTCCAGTAGCCCTACCAGTACAGCAAGTCCCAGACTAAATACATGCCTTGTCTTCTCTCCCTCCCCTGGCCTGGTCTGATCTAGGCCGTATCCCACTGGAGCGTACTTCTGCAGTCTCCGGTCACCCAGGCTAGGACTGGAGGACCCACCTGCTGCAGGACCACAGGTCACGGGGCCGCTGGGAAACTCCATTTGTGAAGGAAAAACAGTGATGAAGGCAAATAACATCACAGGATTAGTATGCAGTAGTTTTGATTCCGTGGGCCCCTGAGGGTGCCCAGACCACACGTGAACTGTGGCTGCAGAAGTCTGCAGGAGCAGGGCCGGGAGGGAGAGCTGTGCACGTCACGTGAGGGGCACTGACCTTAACCAATAGCCTGACGGGCTTTAAGCTTGGAACTAGAGCAGAGGGTCCAGGCATGGAAAGAAGGGAGTGGATTTTGCACGTTTAGGATATTTGATATATAAATGTTTTCATACAAATATCTTAGAAATATTAAATATGTAAGTATTTTCTCTCTCAATATTTGGGAAATAGAACTGATTGGTCTTGGGGACTGCCAAAGTCAAAGGCTAAGGAGATGAAGATGACTTTCACAGTCCTAGCCTGGGTGACCGGAGACTGCAGAAGTAGACTCCAGTGAAATACGGCCTGATCAGGCCAGGCCAGGGGAGGGAGAGAAGACAATGCATGTATTTAGTCTGGGACTTGCTGTACTGGTAGGGCTACTGGACGGCACGGGACAGGCATTTAAATGAGGGTGAAAGTATGAATCTTAATCTTGTGCAGGGGCAGATTTACCACAAAACTCGAGTTTAGGGCCCTTTACATGTATGCATCTCACTCAGGGAACTGGAGGGGCCCCACTCAAAGGTGCACAAAAATATTGCCTTTTGTTTTTAGACACACAAAAGTTAGAATACCTTTTAACTGCCGCTAGTTACTGTCTGTGACTCTACCCCAGTTTCTCCATCATCATTGCCCAGGTGTCAGATGCTTAGAGTGGCGGGAAACGTTTTGGTGCTCCAGTTAAGGGAAAAGTGGGCCTGGGGGGCATTTGGCTTGGGTTAGGGAGATATGTTTATGTGATTTGCAGCTGGCATCAGGTAAGTTATTGCTGACTCACCCAATAGGAGAAAAACTTCCAGGAATACCCCTAACCTTCCCTCTGCTGATATATGAGGCCAAATACACTAAAAATATGAACTGTCACCAGCACTAGAAGTTTGAGGGGTGTGGAGGAAAAGCAAGGTTAAAAATGTGTGGGGGCCAGAAGTAATCTATGGAAAATCCTCCCCATTATCACCAGATGGACTATAAATGCAGGCAAAGGATTTTGTTCTCATCAGTGATCCACCAGGCTAAGCTTAGTCAACCCAGAGTCACGTAGTAACAAACGGCTAGTGTTTAAAATTTTGAATAATTTGTTACTCAGCGATAGATAACCGAAAGAACATTGCAGTGTTTGGATGAGAAGGAAAATAAAATGGAGGGAAAGGGCCAAAAGAAGAGTTTTTTCTGGACAGGACAGATTTGACTATATTTATAGAGCTACGAGGAAGGAATGAGTTCAGTGGGAGTAAAAGGTCCAGCAGAAAGGGGAGGTACTTTAGCACGTCCTTGAATAAGTCCATAAGGAGTTGACCAAGGAAGCAAATTGAGGTACTGGCTTTGTGTGTGAGAGTGATGGAAATGAAGTCAGCAGGGGTGATCGTGATGTTACTCAGTTAGCAAAACTTTTAAAGAAGAATACTTAAAATAAGTTTACTTCTTGGCCAACCAGGTAAGTATTGCACGGATATTTTTTAAGTTTTTACATTTATTTATTTATTTAAAAAAATGTTTTAGCAATTTCTATATCCAACGTGAGGTTCTAACTCACAACTCTGAGATCAAGAGTCACACACACTTCCTGCTGAGCCAGTCAGGCATCTCTACTGCATGCATTTAACTGGAATAAGGAACATAGGATTTGAAACTAATGAGACCAGAAAGAAGACAATCTCCTAAAGTCGGTAGAATTGTTTTGACTGATTAAAATTTCTTCTCAAACTCTTGAATTGACTTCCATGGGACACTTTGTGAAATGTGTTACATAGATCATTCTTTTTTAATTAAAAAAAATTTTAATGTTTATTCATTTTTTGAGAGAGACAGACATAAGTGGGGGAAGGGCAGGGAGAGTGGGAAGACACAGAATCCGAAGCCGGCTCCAGGCTTTGAGCTGTCAGCACAGACCCTAACGCAGGGCTGGAACCCATGAACCCCGCATCATGACCTGAACTTAAGTCAACACTTAACCAACTAAACCTCCTAGGCGCCCCTATAGGTCATTCTTTTAGGGCAGAGTGCAACAGTTACTTAAAAATCTCAGTCAGTATTTTTTAAGAAAAATACAGGAAGGACCCAAGCCCTGGAAGGAAGAAAAAAAACCCCAAAACTGTACTTTACCTGATGTGATATAATGTTTGGGATTGGGGAGTGAATGGTCAAGAAAGAATTCTTGAGATGTCCTCGGTGATGCAAAAAAAGTGGTTTTATTAAAGCACGGGACAGAACCCAAGGGCAGAAAGAGCTGCACTGGGGGTGTGAGGAGTGACTGATTATATATTTTTAAGTTGAGAGGGGTTTAGGGATAGTGTAAGTCTCTGTGCAATTTGGAAGCAAGTTTTCCAGGACCTTGAGGGGTTGGCTGCTGTAGAAGATAAGGTCATTTACTACCGTCTAGTAAAACCTTCATCATGGGAACTTCAGATGTGCATCAGGGGACCAGAAGTTTGGAGGATGATTGTCAACATATATTCTGGGAGATGTGGGGGGAGGGGCAGAGATAAAGGAAGTTTCCAAAGGGACTTTCATATGTCCTGAAGGTTGGATAATGTCAAGCTAAGGTTGCCTTTTGCCCCTGGCAAAATATTAACATGATGGCAGTTGAGTTCTGGGAGGAAGGCCACCCTGCTTGCTTTAAGTATTGTCAATGAGGCTGCAAGGGAAATTTATTTTTTTCTACATTTCTTTTGTTTTTTTTCTCTACATCATTATTCATAAACTCCAAAACATTTTTTTGCTTTAAAATTTGGTAGTTAAAAACAGGTATGAAATTCAGTTTTTTCTTGGAAGTGTTTAGTTTTTAACACAGTCATTTTAGTCTAAAGTAATTTTTTATATTTGACATAAACTTAATTTACTTCTGAAAGAAACACAAGGAAAATAATAAACTAATTATTATAAGCTCAATATTTCTCGGCGAGGATTTAATTATTCAAAAATACGTTTCAAAAAACCACTACGTGCTCTGTTCTAAATGCTGAGGAAACAGAAATGGGCAAGATGAAGTCCCTGCCTTCATGGAGCTTAAATTTAAATATGGGCAAAACAGAAAACAAACACATAATCAAATAGCGAGAATTGCAGACGGAGAACTAAACTGCAAACAGCAGCAATGAACAGAAATCAGAGGGGGCCAGAGAACGGGTGTGACCAGAGGGGCGGGGTCCCGTTTGGGCGGACAGTCTCTCCAGAAGGTGGGGCTCTTGATCTCAAGTGCCAACAAGGAGTCAGCCGTGAGGAAGCCTGGGGGGGGGGGGGGGCGAACATCCAAATGAGACACAAAATGTCACCAGCCTCTCTAATGACACAAGGTACTGGTTCTAAAGTGATAGGGCTACACAGCCCACGTAGGTCTACTAGAAATCAGTATTTACATTTCTGATCTCTGAGATTTGGGGAATCTGGGACTGATATAAACATCTTCTATATGTTTAAATACAGGATCTATTGGAAAACATAAAATGTTGTTAAAAAAATAGTGGGAGACTAAAGAAATGAAAATCACAAAAAACAATATTAAAACTTTAAAGTATATCTTTAATGCTTCAAAGGAGAATTGTTAGAACTGTCAGTGGATCTCTTCAGCAAAACGTAGCCATACAGCAGAGGTTTTGTTGAGAAGATGAAAGAAACTATGGCTGAATAGAAAAATATAAACACACATATGCGACCACTTAGAACCAATATGTACAATTCACTTTGAAAAAAAAGTTTTAAACATTCCTATGAGGTTCATGTAAACTAAGCATAATAAACTCAGGTGTGAAATTATTAGATTTGCTTGTAATGTCAGGGTCAATTTGAAAACTTGCCTCCAGTGATACTGACCCATCCCCAGTGATACTGATATATCTGTGGGTTGAATTCCAATCCAAATTCAATTGCACTATGATCATCCCTTTCTAATGTGTATTGAATGACCCAAAATAGTCCCGGGTCTGCATCATTTTTACGAATATTCTAGCCAGACCAAGGCACGATTTTCACAATATGAGCAGCACATACTGTATCCAGACATGAAATGACTGTCATCAAGGAGGCCACCAAACTACCTCTCAGTGACTGAAAGGTAGCTGGAGGACTCCGGCGGGCAGGAGATTTGGGCAGAGCTGTGGCTAGGGATCTGAGATACAGAGACAGAGATGGGACCCAGAAAGAGAGACAAGAAGTGAAAGAGGCACATTCCCAGATGGAGCCATTTTATTTCCAAACTTGAGTTGAAACAGATATAGACTTTCCTTATCTCCACATTGGATTTTCATCTTATAAAATTGATTTGCTACCAAAATCCTTCATAAAATCTCCCTTGCCCTTGGCAGTGGGAAATAAACAAAAATCAAAAATTAAAAGGTCATGCATAAAATATCATAGCTACCAAGAGAATGATACAATAGTCTCAAATTCTTCACAAATCAATGATGAAACAATAAGACTGATTTACACTTCACTATATTTGTAGCACTTCAAGATTTTTTCTTCATATATTTATATTCATATTTCACAATATTACAAAAGACTATCAACTTTTTCATAAAATAGGAAAACAAAACAAAGCCATCACACTATAAAAAAATTAATCTGTAGAGCATAAACTTTTTTACTTAAGAACAAAAAAGAAAGTGAATTCACCCCGCACTAAAATATCTTCACCAAAAATTCTATAGGCTTCCCAAAGGAGTTCTTGGTGCTAAGATTTTTGGTTGGTTTAGTCTCTCTTGTATGTACTGGGTTTTGCATATCCTGATTCCCAACTGTTATTCCGGGGAGAATTTCAAGAAACTTCAAGCAAGGTCTGAGGTGGGATCTAGTGCAAGTCATCAGGCAAATCATTCACATGCATAAAGCTTTAATGAAACTCAAGTGTTTCATTAGAAACAGTGGTTGACCCTTTTTCTTTCACTCCCTTTTCATCCAAGAGAACCTTTTAAAGATCTAGAATCATTTGTTGTAATTACGACAGCATTTGGCTCATAATTCTGGGTGAAAATATGCCATTTTAATAAATTCTGTGCATGCATTGTATTTTCTTTGATTTCTTAAAGGTAGATAACCTCAAACTAAGGTCCAAACATTGGTCCCTTCAAGTGGTGTAAGAAAACAATAGTATTAAATGAGGAGAGCAGCTGTCAAAGAGGAAGAACTAAAATTGTGGGTTTTTTAGAAAAAAAATCTTCAGTGATGTTTGTGTCTGTGTATATATGGAAAAAAGACCTACCAAAAACCCCCAAACACAGAACAAAACAAAAAAACCAAAATACTGTAGAAAAAGTCAATAAAATTTGCCAGTCCGACAAAATGGTTGGAACTGACTATTGGGAAAGACCTTGTAGATTAAGTAATTCAAATCTCTGGTTTTAGAGGAAAGGGCAAAGAGGCTCAGAGATGGTAAATGACTTGTCTATGTCCACCAGCATGTTAATTTGCATGATTTTTTTAATATACATACAGGCACACACACATACACACACTGTTGCATTGCTTCTCTTTTATACATAAAATGCTACTGGCTTGTACAATAAATGAAAAATAAGGGGCACCTAGGTGGCTCAGACAGTTAGGTATCTGACCCCAGCTCAGGTCATAATCTCATAGTAGTAAGTTGGAGCCCTGCGTCAGGCTTTGTGCTGACAGCTCAGACCCTGGAGCCCACTTCGGATCTGTGTCTCCCATCTCTCTTTGCCCCTCCCCTGCTTGTGCTCTGTCTCTCTCAAAAATAAATAAACAGTGTAAAATTTCTTAATAATAAAAAAATAAAAGAGTGCACAGTTTCACTTGTTTCTTCACCAGAAGTGGGAAATGCCCTTCTTTCAAATGAGTGGAAAGGTTCCTCTTCCTTTCCACTGATGAACTGGCTGTATCATGACCTGGTCTTGGCAGTCCCTGCAAAGAGCAGGGTGGGGGCAGTGGTAAAAGTGGCAGGAAGGAGAGCAGAGGCACTCAAACCTCTTGCTGTGCCAAAGATGTGCCCACTGGCAGTGAAGGTTTTACATGAAGCTGAGCTCGGGCTGTTGTGACTCCTAGACCAGGCTGGAAGGAGACAGAAACGGGGTGAACGCACCAGGTACGCTTTACCCCGGAGAGTATGAGCCGGCGTTCCTCTGGCCACAGAGGGCAGAAATGAGCAGTGTGTGTCTTACCTAAGTTCTCCAACTATCAACACAGATGAATTTACTAGGTGTAGTCACAGTTTCTAATTTCTTTAATTCATATATGCATATAGACATCAAAACATTTAAGCCTAATGTATAGTAGTAGGAATAGCTACTTCACCTCTTTCCATAAAATTACATGTGGACATAATTCCATGGTAGTTTTTTAAAAATATTGTTATTTTTAATATTCATTATAGATGTTATTCTGAAAAATCTTAAGTTGAGCTGTATCTATTAACATTAAATAACTTAAAAAAATAAACAATACATTATATTTATATATATATATATACACCAAAATAGCCCCATTTTAAAGCCATGTAAGTGAAAAAGTTGAGTTTTCAAGAATAAACTAGACCCTCTAAAGGTATTTTTCATAATTTCAATATTAAATGTATCTTCTTTTCTGACTATGCCAAATACATACACACTGCTCTTGGTAATTTATGTCAGAAGTATTCATTGTGAAAATAAATAGGTTAGTTCATTTGTCTGTTTCTACTTGTTTCTGTAATGGTAAATTTATCCTAAATCTACATGAATTTGCTCCCAAAAGATCTCCCCCATGGAAATAGCATAACCAAGAAACTTCACAATGTACAGCTATCCACTACATGCAACCTGATATTTTCCAGTAATAGTGGTAGGAAGTAACTTTCAAGTATCATCATAATCCGACTGGACTTACAGACAGCTAGCCCATAAAATTAACACTCTAAAGGAAGAAAGCCATTTGAGAAGCTTGTCCTTGCTAGAACACATTTGCCGAAATTCCCATAGGAAACAAAACTGTCTATCCATAAAGAACGAGGGCACTTGGTACCCCGCACTGACCTTAAGGTGCAGACAAGTAATATTGCTCTGAGTTTAAAGTAAACCCTACATGCTAAAGAGCCCACATATGCCATCCACAGCTGGAAGAATTTCTTCTAGAAAGAATTTCTTGATGAAGACAGAACCCAAAGCTATTTCAGCTGCTAGTCCTGCTTTCTGCAGCCATGAGTACTGGTGGTAGTTGGGCCAAAAAAAAAAAAAAAGAAACAAACAAAAAAGAAAAAACCAAGGACAGAGAGACTGACCCACTTGGGGAATGAGATTCAGATATTTTGTACTTAGATTAGCCAAACACATTTTCAAAATTAAATTAACATAAAGTCTGCAGGGAACGGAGATTTCATAAGTCACAAGTAACAAGGGGAAAGTAGTCAACTAAAAAGTGCATCTCTTTCCGTAGCAGGTGCAGGAGGTCAAGATTCTGGAAATTTTCCTCTTTTACAGGTTTTGATCCAGCCACTTGATGTAACTATTCCTAGTCCGGATTCCCACTGAGAAGTTGGTAGGCCAGCTGGTGAAAATCATGCATCCGTGGAAGCCGTCCTCAAAGTGATCCAGGGTCACCGCCACCCCTGCGCTCTCCAGACGCTTTGCATACATGATCCCATCGTCTCTTAGGACGTCATGCTCACACGTCAGAATGTAGGTCTTCGGGAGGTGCCGCAGGACTTCCTGGTCTGCAATGAGCGGGGCCGAGCGGACATCCAACAGCTGAGGGATCTCGCGCACAATCCTGGCGTTGCCCGTGGGCTGCACCACAGGTTTGTAGTCCTTTGTGATGGAGGCAGGCAAGAGGGACGTCCAGTTTAAACGGGCCCTGAGGGTGACTGCCTCTCCCATGTCCATCGAAGTGTGGTTGTTAATGATCATCGCCTGGATAAAATCATAGTTGCCTTTGAAGTAGTCCACCCAGCACTTGACCATGACATAACGGGGAAGGATTGGGGTGTTCACGTTTTGCTGGTAAGAGGGCGTGTTAAAATCTAAAGCTTGAAGAACTGGATAAATTAAAGCTTGCACTTTGAGCTTGTTTTTGAGGTTGGCATCTTGAGCAAACTGGAGAAGAGGAAGCAAACACATTATTTCCTTTTGTATGGCTCCTTGTATGGAAATCACAACTTTTAAAGTATCTGAACACATTACTTGGAATCAAAGGGGTATAAATATGAAATTTCCGCCAGGCATTTTATTGAGCAATATAGTTCAAAAAATAAAAGCATCCCCACCACCCACTACCACCACCACTCCCTGCACTTGCATCAAGCTGCTGGATATTTACGAAGAAAGTTATGATGTTTGCAACCTATAGTTTTGAGTGAACACTGCAAATGCAGCTGATCTCTCAGGTCCTTAACCCCCCATGAACACTACTTGTTTCTATCCTTCGGCACTAGCATACCTTGCTGGGTACTATGGATGGCTAATGTGAGAACCTTTTTTAGTTCAGTATTCTGTGCAAGGTGAAAAAAGGCAATGGCTTCCTCGGGAGAAACAAATTGGTCTAACTCTTGCAGAGGAGACGGGTAGGAAAAGCTAAATGAACAGATGATGGGGCTCCAAAGTGTTACAGTAGCACCTTAGGATATCTCCTCTGACGAGCATTTAGTCCTCATGCTGCCTAAGTGAGAATTTAAACGGCGCTGGCAACATGCCCTGCATTCTCCTTAATGAGCATGTGCCCCAGAGTTGAGGTTAAACGGGAATGTGAACACATCCTCTACCCCATCAGATCTCCATTCCCCCATGCCTCCACAAAATGTGAATACACTGCCTTATTTTCCAGTCCTGGGGTCTAAAATGATACACATTTTCATGTAACATTAAAAGGCAGCTAACTACATCACCGTAAACTAAACAACCTTCCAGGTCACTTTAGCTGTAGAATTTTGTTTCATGTCGGAGTTTAGAACCCCCTCCCCCAGGGAAGATGTAACTGCTCTGTAAAAGCAAAAGGAAACGATTAGGTAATAGTACCATTAATAGGTGCCAGGAATTGTATACACATCATTTCACTAAGTCCTGGCAATAGCCCTGCAATCAGATGGCATTATCCTCATTTTCCTGAGAGTCAGAGGTGTTGAGGGGCGTGCCCGAAGCCCGTAGCTTCCAAGGCAGCGGGACTGGATTCTGTGCCACTTCTAATTTTAAAGCCCACAATCCTCTCCCCACTGCACGAGGACCTCCTTCTTACACATGAGAACACATGTGTAGCAAACCTGTCGACGCCCAACAGAGAATAAGGTTGTGTACAGCAATTTGAGAACACCAAAAGAAATCTGGAGGTGAGAAGACAGAGGTGCGATTCCAGACTTATTTAATCCATCAAAGCAAGAAAACATACTTATCTTTGAATTTACACAGTTGCCCCAAATTTTGGGTGCTCTTGGAGCCAGATAGTTTTAGCCAGAGAATTTAACCAGGGAATTTAACCAGGTAAGCTCAGATTAACTGATTTTATAACATTCAAAGTGGCTGACCCATTTTAATTTTTTCTTTTATATTAAAAAAAAAGTTGGGAAACATTTTTTAGCTTTTCGATTTGACTCAAAGTTCTAAGGAGACAATCTTAGCAACTAGAATTTAAGCAAAAATATTTTGCAAGTCCAGCATGGAAAAGTAGCTGGGGATACTTGATTTCCATGCATATCACTGAGGAGCAAGAAAGCCCTACAAACTGTCAGCCTGTCTTTCATATTAATTATAGTCAAGGACTTTCCAAGGACTCAGGGATGACACCTCTTTCAATGACCCCCCCCCCTTTTCAGAAAGATCTGAGAATTCTCCCAGTGCAGTCGTCTGAATAACCTGGCCCGTACTGACCAGCCCACCTGTTAAGCCTTCGCCATAAGTAGTGGAGAATGTGTTTGCTGGTCTGCAAGTTAGCAAGAGGCCTCAGCGCAAGCCTGTCAGGGCAATCTGTTACCTGCTGGCCCAAAGCAGCGGCCAAATTCCCACCAGCACTGTCACCAGAAATGCCAACCCTTCCTGGGTCAACTGAATACTTGTGTAAGACTTCCGGCTGCAGAAAATACTTCGTGGCACATACAACGTCGTGAATTTGCGCAGGAAAATAGACCTTTGGAACTAGCCTGTATCTGTGAAGACAAAAGTTGCATTCATTTAAGGACTTCCCCACATCTTTATAGGCCGCTTATAGTTTATGGGGAAGCTGGTTCTTTTGACACAGAAATAAACAGGTACGGAATGAAAACAAATATAAAAATGAACCATTCGTTTTCTTTTTTTAAAAAAAGTTTATCTATTTTGAGAGAGACAGGATGGTGGGGGGTGGGGGGAGCATCGATGCGGGAGGGGCAGAGAGAGAGGGAGAGAGAGAATCCCAAGCAGGCTCTGAGCTGACAGCGCACAAACCGTGAGATTATGACCTGAGCCAAAATCAACAGTTGGATGTGTGACCAATCGAGCCACCTGAGCCACTCATTTTCTTGCAAATCAAATAGTTAGTATAAAATGTAATGGCTTAGGGGCACCTGGGTGGCTCAGTCGGTTAAGCGTCTGACCACAGTTCAGGTCATGATCTCACAGTTTGTGAGTTCAAGCCCCACATCAGGCTCTGTGCTGACAGCTCAGAGCCTGGAGCCTGCTTGGATTCTGTGTCTCCCTCCGTCTCTCTCTCTTCCCCTCCCCTGCTCGAACTCTGTCTCTGTCTCTCTTGAAAATAAATAAACATTAAAGAAAAAAGGATTAAAAATGTAATGATTTTGTATTAGCAGTAATCCCCCAACCCCCCGCCATTTTTTTAACAACCACAAAACAAAACTCCAAAGTTAAGGTGGATATTGATTATTAAGATACGGGTAGAACCATAACAGATTTGGGGACTTTATTTCTGGAAGTCAGTGTTCAGTTCACGACACCTGTGGATTGGAAGGTGACTTGGAAACTTTAACCACTTCATTGGTCTCATGTTTCACGACTCCATATGGTATCCTTCAGGATTTACTTGAAAAACACAGTAAAACTGTATTCCATTGAAGAGGTCATGCCAGCCTGACATTAAACCCAGGCAGCGAATTCACTTTCCGAGAGGCTGGAAACGAAAGACTAGCTGTCAGAAAGCAAAAAGGAAGCCGAGTTGTCCAGGCCCCATTGGGGCCTGAGGCTTCTCCAACCAGGCCACTCTGTAATAGCAGAGTCCCTTTGGGAGCCTAGTCTGTACACTTTGTAGAATTCATATTCCCACAAGAGTCCCAGAGAACTTAGTTTTGTCAGATGCCCCGTCCATGATAACATCTCTCGAGTCCATAGCTGCTGCTGGTCTCGCTTGGAGGGCCCTCTCAGCTCAGCCGCGTCCTTCCTTATTAATTCTCACTCAGCCGTTAGGCCTTGCGTACAGGTTTAGACTCCTCCATGTGGGCTTCCTTGACTGGAACTCCACTTCCCTCTGGGGCTGAGCTGGGCACCATTCCCCGATTCTCCTATGTGCCGGGGTGTATCACTGTTCTTACTGCCTCATTTTAAAAGGATGTATGTGTGTTTCCTCTCAAGAGTATGTTCTCTGAAATGAAAACTGTTTTATTCATCACTGTGTTCCCAGTACCCATCAATGTGCTAGGCACATAATCATCCATCCACTAAACCCTTTTGAGTTAACATACCTTCCTTTTGCAGACAAAAGAAACTGAGGCACCAAAAAGTTACTTTATTTGTAAAGTTAGTCAAACACAGATAAAAACAAGGTGGGATAGAAACCAATTAGTTAAATAAAACCTAATAACATGAATAATTCAGGTTCTGGGGTGCTTGGGTGGCTAAGCATCCGGCTCAGGTCACAGTCTCACAGTTCATGGGCTCAAGCTATACGGCAGGCTCTGCACGGACAGTGTTGTGCCTACTTGGAATTCTCTCTCTCCCTCTCTCTCTGTCCCTCCCCTGATTGTTCTCTCTCTCTCCCTCTTCAAAAAAAAAAAACATTAAAAAAAATACCCCAGGTCTTTTCATTTTCACTTTATAATTAATATACCTATTCTTAGAAACGAATTTTCTCCCACCTAAAATCCAGCTAGTTAGTTATCTTGACATTCAGTGCAGATACAATGAAATGGACAAACATTTGGGAACGACTCTGAGAAGTAGTGAATATTTATCCGGTTGCTCAGGAATTACTGCATTTTAAAAATTCTAAATGCGACAAATCCCCTTAGCAGTTGCCTTATATAAAATAATTTTTCTAATTCATTTTTTATTTTCCCATCTGTGGTGATCAGTTAATCATTCAAAATGTCTTTTGTCCCGTTGAATTTCATTATGTCCTAAAGCGGCTGCTATATTGTATAGTACTACTATCCTACTGATTAATGGGTCAAAGGAGTAGGATTATACCATCTTGTCCACTAGATGGCGCCATCTTACATAATTCCAGTTACCCTCCCCCCCCACGCCCAGTTATAGGACAGGTTCTCAATTTGAACTACAGTTCTACCAAGCTGAATTCTTAATTCTTTCAATGAAATAAAAACGAATGGCTCAGGTTGTGAAAATAAAGGCTATTTCGTCTCAGCAAGATTCCATATATCATAGTAAACTGTTTTCCTGGTAGCCCAAAATGCCAGAGCATATTCTAGCAATATATAGATATGAAATGAATTGTCAGATGTTATTTCCTAAAAGGTCTAGTAACTTTGAATCAAGAGAAATTGGTGCGGCACCTGGATGGCTCAGATGGTTAAGCATCTGACTCTTGATTTCAGCTCAGGTCACCATCTCACAGTTCTGGAGTTCACCATCCCTCCCCTCAGTCCCCACCCACCCCTACTCCCTGACCCCAACCCCATTAGGCTGTTTGAGATTCTTCCTCTTTCTCTGCCCCTCCCCTGCTCACACTCTCTCGGTCTCTCTCAAAATAAATTAAAAAAGAGAGAGAGAAATTTATAATTAAAAAAATATCCTGATACTGCCACAATCTTTTTTTTTTTTTTAGTGTTTATTTATTTATATTTGAGAGAAAGAGATACGGAGCACGAACAGGGTAGAGACAGACAGAGAGGGAGAGAGAGAATACCAAGCAGGCTCTGTGCTGTCAGCACAGTGCAGAGCCTGATACAGGGCTTGAACTCAAGAACCTGGAGAGCATGACTTGAGCTGAAGTCAAGAGTTGGCCACTTAATGGAATGAGCCACCCAGGTGCCCCAAGCCACAGTCTTATCAGTCAACTAATAACTGGCTCAGATAACAGAGTAAACATACTTAAAAAACAGATTATAATTCAAGAGTCTTCCTGGTGCCCTTAAAGGTCTCCCTCCTAACCCCTTCTCTTATTCTTGTTCAAGCTGGAACTTGAACTTGAATATAGTGTAACTGTAGATTTCTGAGGTCACCTGGTTTAAGACAAGCCTTCAAAGTAACTTGAATTTGACCTGAGAAGTATAATTAAAGGTCTATAATATTTTTATAGACATAGAACGCTTAGAGTCAGAGGAAAACTTATGAGTGCTATAGCCAAAGAAAGCAAGTATAATGTATTTATCAGCAGCTTTCGTTTAAAGATGGGTCCCTGCAAAGTACTGAGAGAGGATTCTGACTTGTTTTACTTTCAGAATTGTAGATCTTGAGTTAAAGCCCCTGATGAGCTCGTGGCAAATAATAGTCTCAATTTGCCCAACTTACTGCAGGGACAGAGGACTGTGCAGCGCTGGCTTCTGCCTATCTGTTACTGCACACGCTAGAGAAGAACAGATTTTGGTTGTGAGCTCAGGAATGAAGTTTAATCAGGTTAACAAATGTATACACTTTATAAAACTTATCTTCTTTCTGCTAGGTGAGGCACCAAATACTGTACAGATGTGTTTCACACAAATTGCAGGGCAAACCCGCGGGCTGAAGAATAAGAATCTGAGTGAGGCGTTAGGGTGGCTCAGTCTGTTAAGTGTCAGACTTCAGCTCAGGTCATTTATCTCGCAATTCGTGAGTTCGAGCTTTGCGTCGGGCTCTGTGCTGACAGCTTAGAGCTTGGAGCCTGCTTCAGATTCTGCGTCTCCCTCTCTCTCTGCCCCTCCCCTGCTCACACCCTGTCTCTCTCTCTGTCAATACATAAATAAACATAAAAAAAAAAGAATGCGACCATGAGGCTCTAGGAGGATGCGTAGCTGATCTACAACGGCTGGTATGTGGTGAGGCTGTGCCGCGAATTCACCACTGACTTCAAAACCCACGTGTAACCCTGCCTTAAAAAATATTCTTATTCTTCAAAACCCACAGCCTTTTAAATGTGTCTGTGTCTGTGTGTTTTCTCATGACCTCGTCAAGGCAGTCAATTCTCAGAACTACAGACCTGGGACACCCCAGAACACCTCTTACGATTTCAACGGTTTTGCAAAAATATCCTCAAACAAACCACCTAGCACAGTGCACGGCACATGGTATTTCTTTAATAACACGTTTCTTTCTTCTAAACAAAACTTCAAAGGTTTATGTTATACCTTTTACATATCAAATATATAGCACCAACTGTGGTAAGGAAAGTAATACGCCATATGGCTTTAAAAAAAACATTAAAAAGAAGAAGTTGTTCCCAATCCACTTACTCCGGGGACGCATTGTCAAGGCCCTCACCTCCTGTATTCTACGCACAGCTCAGGGTTTCTCAACTTGGCATGCACCCTAGGATAACCCTGGGAGCTTTCCAAAAACACTGAGGCTTGAGCCCCTCTATGAAACATTCCAAAGTATTTGGTCTGGGGTGGAGTCTCACATGTCTATATCTGAAGGAAAATTCCCCCAATAATTCTAATGCACAGCCAAGCTTGAGAAGCATCACTGAGGCCAGCCATACTGTCCTTGTTCTCTGAACATGGCTGCCTGTTCCCATCCCCACGGCTTTGGTCTATCCTCTCTGCCCTTTGCCCCAGCAACTCATCAAAGGTTTTGTTCCTGTAAATTCTATCTCAGATGCCACTTTTCTCATGAAACCCTCCGAGAGCCCAGCCGAAAGTCAGTCTCCTTCCTGGGAGCTCTCAAAGTCTCTCTAACAATAGGCCATAGCACAGACATCTCTATTTCCTCTAGAAGCAGATGGAAAGTCATAATTATGTACTATAGACTCTGATGTACATGTACCTAAAGTAAGCAGTATCATTCCTCTGGCCGATTACTTTCCTATCGACTTTATTCACAGTGACCAGGGAGATGGAGTGATGCTCAGAAAGACTAACAAGGTCTTTCTTAAGTCAAAAGCAGATATGGAGTTGCTCTGAGCCCACTGAAGTTGAAGTCCTGAATGACACGAGTCTTCTAAGAACACTGTGATACACGTTCTCCCTCAAAATAACCTAACCTGGCCACAGTGTGTACAGTCTTGGCTGCAGGCAAGGACCCTGAATTCTCTTCATGTAGTGCTAGTACGGTGAAAGGTACCGGAGATATACCGGAATGAAATTATACTCCTTTAGATTCAGTAGGATTGAGATAAAAATCGCATTCTTTTTTTTGATTTCCCCAGGCCTCCTTTCCCCATCTCCTGAGAAGAGTTCAATAGATTTAGCTTGAGAACATAAAAAGGTTAATTATGCTCCTCAGTCTTAAAGAATCCCTATCATCAGTAGGGGTTATTATCTGAAACAAATCAATAGTTACATGCCTACTATGCTTTCTGAGGGAGACAGTGCTAAATGAAGAATCTTTTTTAAAAAAAATTTTTTTTATATTTATTACTGAGACAGAGAGAAACAGAGCACAAGAGGGGGAGGGCCAGAGAGAAAGGGAGACACAGAATCAGAAGCAGGCTCCAGACTCTGAGCTGTCAGCACAGAACCTGATGTGGGGCTCGAACCCACACACTGTGAGATCATGACCTGAGCCAAAGTCAGACGCTTAACCAACTGAGCCACCCAGGCGCCCCATGAATGATGAATCTCTTTATTCCTCTACCAGGAAGATGCTTTTTTTCCTATTAAAGAAATGAAACTAAACTAAACTAAACTAAACTAAACTAGTAATAAAATTGCACAAAAGTAGAAGCATAAAAGTTGAGGTTAAGGAAAGTTCTTCCTTTCTGTTTCTACTCTCAAAATCTGCCCCTGCAATAGTTTTCCCTACCAGCCAGTCAGCAAGGGAGAGCTGAGATCAGTGAAGGCTTGGCTGATTGGACGAGAATGACTTTCAAAAGAATTGACAAGAGGTTCGGAAGCTTTGCCAAAACCCTAGGAGTGACTGAGCCTAGGAGTGTGATCCACTGTGATCCCACGCTCAGTCTCTCTCTCAAAAATAAATAAACATCAAAAAAAAATTTTTTAAACAAAGGGATTCTCTGATGTACTGTTCATAATTTACGACTTTCTTAGACTTATCTATGTACACCCAGCAGGGATCTCCCCAGGCTCTGGGTGTTTATCTAAACTGCTTCCTCCCATTCAGACGCAAACCTGCCTATAACCACGAGGGTAACTAAGGAGCCCGAGCATTCCCAGGTGGCTATCTATGGAAGCCCAAGTAGGCTTGGTGCCTCTTCCCCTTGGCCTCCTTTCTCTGTATGATTTCAGAAGTTAAACATAGCTTCCTAGAGCTCAGGTGTGGGTGGAAGCTGGCTTCACGGTCTCACTGTGGTTTGCAATCAGAGGTCCCCTGCAGCTGCAGCATGGGCTTTTTGTAAAAGCTCCCATCACCCCCTGTTCCCCAGAAATTCTCAAAGACGCAAACCACAAAAGAGAAACCTGTGGGTTTTTTCAGGTGACTAGAAAACAGAGCCAAGAAGACACTCGCTGAATATGTCTAAGAAGGAGAGATTCATTAGCTAAAGATAGGGAAGAAAAGAAAACAAACTACTTCTTAAAGAAGCACATTATCTTTCTCTAGTACTAAATTATTTGTGATGCTGGCTTTTACATTTGCTACAGTTGGCCCGCACTGAGTGAAAAGGAAGTTTTCAGCAAATCTTTCCTTCCTTAGAGGAGAACCCTCAAGGGTTTGTTCTGCCCATCGTTCAGGGCTGCCCAATAGGAGGGATGCATGAAGATTTCTCAACTCAGAACTCAAAGGAAGAGCAGGAAAAGGAAAAGAGAAAGTCACAGGTAGGTCACCATTACTCCGTGTTTTTCCAAGTATCTTATTTCTACAACTATTTACTGAGATGTGGGTTATACTGAGCCTCCTGAAAGCACTCTGATTTTGTCAGCTTGCACTCATCTAATTTTATGGATTAAAAACAAAAAGAAGCATAAAAATCCCCTTCCTTAAAACTCTGTTAGCAGCAAACTAAGTACTGCAGCTTCTTTTCTGTCTACATTAGCGACATTTTCACAGCTCTGTCAAATTTTAAGTGCTTTGTGCACAACGTCACCTGACATTTGGTGGAATGGGACTTCGCCTCCATCTACACAAAATAGGGCATCTGAGTGTAGTAAAGATTTAATTAAAAGCAAAACACAACTTAAAAACAGTTTTCCATACCCTAAAAAGCAACGTAAATGCCTTGTAGAATTAATGAATTAAGTAGATTAAATAGGATTTAATCATAGCCAACATGCCTACTTTGCTATTATCTTACATTTTATCTATAAAAAAAGAGATGGGGGCACCTGGGTGGCTCTGTGGGGTAAGGATCCAACTCTTGGTTTCATCTGAGGCCATGATCACACAGTTCGTGGGTTCGAGCTCCACATCAGGCTCTGCTGACAGCACGGAGCCTGCTTGGGATTGTCTCCCCCTCCTTCCCTTGCTCGTTCTCTCCTTCTCTCTCCAAAATAAATAAATGAAGATTAAAAAAAAAAAGAAATTAGGGGCACCTGAGTGGCTCAGTGGGTTGAACATATGACTTCGGCTAAGGTCATAATCTCACGGTTTGTAAGTTCGAGCCCCACATTGGGCACACCTTGGTCAGTGCAGAGCCCATCTTGGATCCTTGTTCCCCTCTCGCTGCCCCTCCCCTGCTTGAGCTCTCTCAAAAAAAATAAATAAACATTAAAAAAAAAAAGAAATTAAATCTTCCTTATGTCTTATGGTTCCAGAACTGTGCCTTATTATTTAAACTACAGGTAAAAAGGTGTAATGTTATAGCTAAAATGCTCTATGAAATAGGTTTATGAACATAAAATAGGACCTTCTTAGATTATATAAATGGGGATGCATCCATGTGTCTTACTTATTAATATAAGATGAACTTGGGGCACCTGGGTGGCTCAATCGGTTAAGTGTCCAACTTTGGCTCAGGTCATGATCTCACAGTCCATGGGTTCGAGCCCCACATTGGACTCTGTGCTAACAAGCTCAGAGCCTGGAGCCTGCTTTGAATTCTGTGTCTCCCTCCCTCCCTGCTCCTCTCTGTCTCTGTCTCTCAAAAATAAAATAATAAAGACATTAAAAAATTTAAAAAATAATATAAGATGAACTTCTTCATTTCCTTAACAAATACTTCAGTGCAACTAATCTGTAGGAACAGCATGGTATTGTAGAAGCAACTGAACAGAGGCAAGGTCTATTTTTATCCCTTAAGGCCATTATCTACCTTAGTTGCTGGGTCTGTTCCCAGAACTGTGAGCCAGCACCAGCAACGTGAACTGAGGCGTTCCAGCTCCTGCTACTGGCCGCAAGGGAGTGATTCCATTACCAGGGCTGCCCCCAACCCCTGCCTACCTGCTTCCTTGGGTGACAACCTTCCCCCAGGCCACGCCCCACAGGAAGCTAAGCCGCCACCACGACCCGCACCTATGGGCCTCAGGAGCAGTGGTCTCCAGACAGCCTTCCCACTAGAAGGGGGGATTCTAGGAGAACCAAGGACCCATCAGCCTCCCAAGACTCCAGACACCATCCATTCTTCTTTCTTATTTTCCTGAGTCATGGCGAGAACTCTCTCCATCTGTCTTCTCTCGTGTTTTGTTCCCTTAGCTCCCTGCTTCTGCCCCTTCCTTCCAAGCCTTCTCATGATGCCACTCTGGACTCTCATCACCAACTCACTTTGTCTAACTAGATTCTGCTCATCCTTAGGAGCTCAATGCAAACATCACTTTCTTTAAGACATGAATTCTCTGACCCTTCAAACTAGGTAAGAACTTACCTAGTTGTTGAGGTACCAGGATTTTTGTATTATTACTGTCACAATTGCTATAATTATTATTCACATTCTCATTAATACCTGTAATAATAAACCCTTTAAACTAGGTGAGCCCTTACCTATTTGATGCCTTCTACTTCACGTCACTTACCACAATTTAACCTTACTTGTTCGTGTTGTACCAGATACACTGTAAACCCCACAAGAGCAAGAACTATGATTGCTTCACAGTAACTGGCACTTAACAGATATTCAATAAACATTTGTGGAATAGAAGAAAGAGGAAAAAAGTGAACAGTGAGAAGAAATATGTTCCCAAGTTAGATTGCTGACAATACTTTCCAAGAGAAACATCATGATCACTGCCCACATGATGTTGGCTTTTCCCCAACTAGAGCATAGGTTATGGGACTCTGTGAGCTGGCTGGTCTGGATTCCAACCACCTTAGCTCTTGATTTGCTGCAAAACAAGTGCTGTGAGTTCTGAACACACAGTTAATAAATAAATTTGTAAGTTGGGTCTTTCCATTCTATGGGTTAGAGCACTAATCCTCCAGACTTGTCTAGTGCTTTAGAGTCTCTGGAGCCCACTGACCTCCATTGTCTAAACTGATACTCATGACAGTCCTCTGGGGTCACTGACCTAACTCAAAGTGTGGTTACCTAGCCTACATGTTCTAAGTCTTGTACTAGGAGATGGGAACCAAAGGAAAGAAGACATGATTTCTCTTCCCAGTAGTTCACATTCTAGATATACAGGAAGGACTCTTAACTCCAGTTTGCATATGACATTAAATGATCTGCTGAGGTCGTGCGGTCATGAGTAACAGTATTTGCCTACTGCTGTGACCACCCCCCCACAATGATAAACTTGTGGATACTACACTACATAGATGAGGCACCATGGAGAGTTAAGATGACAGTAGTCCTTTAGATTTAAAAGAAATCTTAAAACCCTCATATCCTTCCATGTGTATTTTATGATAAGCCTAGATTAGACTAGAACACCTACTTTACTTGAGACAGAGGGTGACAGGCAGAGAAGGGCATGTAGGAAGAACTTAGGCATGTTGCCAAATGCTTTCATTGAAGCCCTAGGTGGTAAGGCCTGTGTAGAGAATCCTCATGGTGCCAAGTTAAGTGAGTCCACTTTTCCTGCTTTTCTTTGAGGATTTGAGGAGCAGGAGCTACACACGAAACCACTGAAAAGTCTGTGAGGCTGGTTCCTCAGTTCTGAGCTCTAGAGCCGAGCTCCATCATGGGGCTCAGCTACCTAAACAGCTCCTGCTTTTCTCTGGCCAGCTGCCCAAGCTAGAGGATGCAATCCTTTACCTGAAGGTTCCTACATTATAAAACTGCACTGAGGGCCCTCGAGTGAGCTGGGTGGTGTGTGGAGAGGCCAGGGAAGGCTGGGAGCTGTCCAGAGCTGACCAGGAAGCCAACTCTGGACACAGCACCGTGTGACTCCATGTCTTCTGTTCCAGGATCACAGCTGCCCAAGTGACTTGGGAGACCAGCCCTTCCCAGATCCTGCAGAAGAACAGATTCTCTTAGGTCTCAGGTCTGGAGCAAGGGCACCGAGGGGATGAGCTATGAAGGGAAGAGGAGTGGGTGGAGAGAGGCAAAGGGAAGAAGAGAGCTGGATGAGATTAGGGCATGGAAAGTAGTTGATGTTGGAACCTTGTCACTTAGCATTATCAGTTTTCTTCAATGTTGGCTTGATATTGGATTAAAAATGTATACAGGCCTCAAGACCTGGGCTTAATGCCTCACTCTAAGCAACTAGCCAGTTATGTTATCTCATGAAGGTTACTTAACTTCTTGGTCCTCAATTTCCTCATCTATGAGAAAAGTATCACAATATTTATCTTAGATGATTTATATGAGATTAAGCAAGACTCCTGATTTGTTCCTTCAATAAATATTGAATGCTCACTATCTGCCAGAGATGTGTCCAGGCACTAATGATTAACAAAGAACAAAACAGCCGTGCGTGGGCAGCTCAGTCAGTTGTCTGATTTCGGCTCAGGTCATGATCTCACAGTCTGTGAGTTTGAGCCCCGCATGGGGCTCAGGTCGACAGCTCAAAGCCTAGAGCCTGCTTCGGATTCTGTGTTTCCCTCTCTCTCGCTGCCCCTCCCCCACTCACAGTCTGTCTCTCTCTCTCTCTCAAAAGTAAACAGTAAAATTTTTTAAAATGAACAGGCAAAAATCCCTAAAATCACTATCTTCATGGACCTTAGATAGTCTCTTTCAACCTAGTACAAATACTAAGTATTTATTATGTATTAAGTATTTATTATGGCCTGTCAGAGGTGATGACAGCTCTGGAGGAAAATGAAACAGAGGAAGAGTGAGCTGCAATTTTAAATAGTTAATATCAAGACAGGCCTTGGTGGAAGGATGATAGGGGAACAGAGGTCTGAAGAAGGAGAGACTATGTATGTAATAGCTCCAGCACAGTGTCTGCCATAGCACAGGAGCCAGGATTTCCATATTAGTACTGTCACCACAATTGCTACAATTATTAATTATATTCTTATTAATACTATTAGTGACAGTCATTGCACCGCCTGAGATTTGTTGAACACACACACACATATATATATATATATATTACACATATATTTACAAGTTACAGAACGGAACTCCAGCAGAATGACTTTCCCAATTCCTAATTGGTTTGTAAATTTTATTTTATTAAAAAAACTTCTTTAACATTTATTCATTTTTGAGAGAGACACAGAGCATGCACAGGGAAGGGCAGAGAGAGAGGGAGACCCAGAATCCGAAGCAGGCTCCAGGCTCTGAGCTGTCAGCACAGAGCCCGACGCGGGGCTCGAACCCATGAGCTGTGAGATCATGACCTGAGCCAAAGTTGGACACTTAACCAACTGAGCCACCCAGGCGCCCCTGGTTTTAAATTTTAAAAGGCAGTAAACAAAATTATTTGCTGTAGATAACTGATTGTATATTTTCCTCAACTTCTGCTAATTCCTTTTCCAGAAGTTTTATAATGTGAGGTGTTATAAAACTAGTCCAAGAAATTCCAAGTAATATCAGAAATCATTTTGTGTGACCTTGGACAAAACCCTTCATCTTTCTGGATCTGTATTTTGCATTTTATTTTAGGATTGTAAAGTAAAGTAAGCAGATTGTTATCTAAGATCTCTTCTTAAAAATTATTTTTCTCGAACTAGTATTAATTACTTACTCAATGGAGACAATGACGGCATTCAATTCTTCAGCCATTGTGGTACACAGTTCATCATAATACCTGATTTCTAAAAGAGACAAAGGAACAATCACTGTTAAACAAGTTATTGAATACTGTCCATTCTTAAATTCTAATTGTGGATTGCTTCTGGACTTAAGTTATTAATAATAAAAATAATGAAAAGTGAATATGAACATATGTATCATTAATAGGGTTACATATACAAATGCAAAAATTAAATCTGGTTTCAGATAAAATGCAATTAGTATAAAAAACAGGAAATTCATATTAGATTACCCTTGAATGCACTTTTAACTAAGTAGACATTGATTTTGTAATAGGCTATATGAAATGCACCAAATTAATTCCGATTTTGTAGCTCTTCAAATATATGTGTTTTCAAAAAACCCAGCAGATAAACAGTTACCTCCTTAGAACTACACAATTTTTAGGTTTTAATACCTTTATCTGCTGCAATTCAATTGAATTCTTCCAGTTTGAAGAACAGGATATTTCGTCCAAACCAACAAATAAAAACTATAATTTTAGGAAGTACTAGCATTTCTTAAAAAGAGGATCCAAAGGTTTGCAGTGACAGAAACAATTTTAATACCTAAAAATTGAATCCCTTAGCTCTTCTTTCAATAAATTAAGAGAGGAATTTGTCTACAGAAAGCCAAATATTACTTTATTCATAGGTTTTCCAAGGCAGTCTGAGAACCAGAAGTTTAGCAACTACATAACCACCTGCAGAGTGCCTACAGCCTGAGCACTTCCTCTGCCAGGAGTGATCAGTCAAAATTATGTAGAAAAGCCCATGGGGATGCTGCCGGGCCTCCAGCGGACTGTCTCACTGGGCAAGTGTCCAATACAATAGAGATTGCGATCATTTCCGTTACTCACTTTTGTGTTCTCATCCCCTAGGGTAACCAAAAGCATATGATTATATATAACTGTTCTGAGTTTTATCCTGGAGGTCCTATACCCCCAGAAAACCCCTCTGTCCTGGGCAAAACCTACATACTCCCTAAACATCTGTTGAAAACTTAAGCAAATCCATGAATCAAAGAATACATAATGAATATGAAATGGGGTTACTAGAAAAAGTTATACTTGTCTGGCCTTTGTTACCTTAAAAAAATGTTATATAAAACCACAAAGTAGAACAAGTTTTCAGTGCCTTAAACCTAGGAGATGCCAAAAGCTTTGGGCTAAAAATGTGGCAGTAGCTCCATAATTACAGGCAGAGATGAGGCCCTGACTTCCTCCTTGGTATTCTGTCTGCCAGGCTGCTCCACTTAGAGGGCTGCCATTTTGAATGTTCTGCTCATGAAAGTTTTCCAACACCAAAAATAATATTCTTGAATTTTGCAACATTGTTTCCATTTAACGGTGGTATCTACCTCTTATATTTTCATTTTTGGTTTCATAAGCAGATGAAAGGTGGGTTAGTTAATGTATGTATTCAGAAACACTTGTCCTATTTCATAGAAAAATGTCTTCAAACACAAGTTGGCAAAGAGCCACAGATAATTTCCTCCTATTCCAGCCCAGTGAACCTTCAACTTGTTTAGGTGCAGAAAGCTATTGTCAGCCCTTCACCTAAGTTAGCCCGTGATTTAGATCACAGGAAGTATTTTCAGAACAGTGTGCCTGAATTAACAAGCAATAAACAAATGGACAAAACCTTTATGTATGTGGGGTAATTTTAGAATTAATCATCCAAACCAGGACCCTGTTGAGGGAAAAAGGGGACACTATTAATAATTCTGCTGGGATAACAGAGGTAGCTTAGGCTGTCCAGGAGAACCAAGTCAAAGGCCCCTACCGAATACGGAAGTCAAATTCAATCACTTATCCCTCCCAGGGCCAACCACGACCCCAAACCACGAACCCAAAGGTGACCAGGACATACTTGCACTGGCCAAAGCCCAGCCTCCTCCATGGATGTAGACAATGCCGCGTTTCAAAGGCTCTTCTGGCTTTGGGGAGCCCTCAAACACTCTGACCTCCACACCATCAAAGTCAGTGTCGGTCACCTTCACCTGAGGAGACGACCATGCGCTTTTCTTCCCAAAAGAAACGATGATAAAATTCAGTGCGAGCAGATGATGGCTCAGGCCCAGGTAGTGGATCAGGTTGCTCTGCAGGGTGAGGGAGGGAACACAGAGGGACAGCATCGTCAACTCCGTCATCACCAGAGCCACACTCACCAACTCGTGGTGTCTAACGCTTACAAGCAACGGCTGGTACTCTGGAGGACTCATTGGCCACTTTTAATACAATAACAAATTATATTTACCTTTTGCTTTTAGGTTCTGCAAAGCATTTTCATGCGTGAGATCTGATTCTTTTGGATCAGCTCTGAGTGGGAAATTGGACAGGTATCTTCAGTCCCGTTTTATCAAGAAGGCATAGAAATTAAACATGACCATTTGGCTGGGTAAGTGGGGGTTCTAGGACTGAACACTAAGACTGGTGAATGTTAGGACTTGGTCCTTTTTCTCTCCCTGTCAATCAGCACATCACAGGTCCAATAACATACTAGGAATAGGGGAAGAATACTTTATTTAAATGCAAATAAAAGAGAGAGAAGTTTTATACTTACTATAAGTATCTTTAAATTGTTTTGCAGCCTATATACTTAAGTGTGTCTGTTGTTTTGAGAATAGAAGAAATAAATGAGTGTGTGAGAGACAAGGAGCAGAGTTAACTCTGACTCTGGCACTGAGCAGCAGAACACCTCAGACATTACCAGGAGCTTTTCAAAAATGTGCAAAGAATATACAGTCTGCCATCACTTTTCCTTTGAACCTGAGGGCACTGAGCTCCACATTAAGTGTTGCAGGAAGTTATTTGGTTGGAGAAGGAAGAAAGAGAGAAGAGATCCAGTTCATCCGCCCAGCAAATTTCCTACAGAGTGTATTTCCCTCTTTCCACTTTTTTTAAAAAAAGTGTTTATTTATTTATGTTGAGAAAGACAGAGAGAGCATGAACACGGGAGGGGCAGAGAGGGAGGAAGACAGAGAGAATCTCGAGCAGGCTCCATGCTCAGCCTGCACCCAAGATGGGCCTCCATCCCATGACTGTGGTGGGATCATGACCTAAGCCAAAATCAAGAGTCAGACACTCAACTAACTGAGCCACCCAGGAACCCTCCAACCTTTCCACTTCTTATACAAGGTCTTCCTACTTAGCATACTTATAAAACTGACCTCTTGGGGAGAGGTTACAAAGCCAGAGAATTGGAAGCTATCTGGCAGCCAGCGACTAGAGCCAGTCCAACTAGAGAGGTCCACAAGCGTCAGAAAGTGGCTAGAAACTTTCCTGACACTGGTTTATGAATTTAGATACTGTATCTCCTAGTGACTCTCCAGCCTAGAGAAGAAGGACAGCTAGAGAGTAACAATGTCCTTCTGGAAAATATGAAACAGAACACTCATGATTAGTGAAACAATTAATGCCATCAAAAGATTAAGGAAACAACGTTACTAGTAGCAGAAATCAGGACTATATAAAGTCTGTGATGCACCATAATACAGCTTCCCAGCGTGGGCATGCTGCACACTGGGGTGCCTTGAAGAGGCTACAGTATTCTTATTCTTATTATGTACATATGCCTGGCCATGAAAGGGGCTGGTACACACTGCATTATAACACCATTAGCCAATGTTTATGAAAAATAAGAACAAGAGGTCATTAATCTAACCGTATAGAGGTATTCCAGTAATTTCATTAATACTTGTTTGCTGGCAATATGGGCAGCAGAGCAAATAAATATAAATAAAATAATTCAACTCCTATATGTATCAGTTGCTCAATTTACTGAAAAAGTTTAAACTGATAATGTTCTTTTTCTTTAAAGCATATTTAATTATTTTGAGAGAGAGAGAGAGAGAGAGAGAGAGAGAGAATATGCATGTGGAAGTGGAGCAGGGGCACAGAGAGAGAGAGAGAGAGAGAGAGAGAGAGAGAGAGAAAGAGAGAGAGAATCCCAAGCAGGTGCTGTGCTGTCAGAGTAGAGCTCTAAGCAGAAAGTGATCCCACAAACTGTGAGAGCATGACCTAAGCCAAAATCAAGAGTAGGATGCTTAACTGACTGAGCTACTCAGGAGCCCACTACTGATAACGTTCTTGCTATGAAATAAATGTGTGTGATATGAAATAAATGCACATGCACATGGGGCTCCTGGGTGGCTCAGTTGGTTAAGCATCCAACTTTGGCTCAGGTCATGATCTCATAGTTCATGAGTTTGAGCCCTGTGCCCAGCTCTGTGCTGACAGCTCAGAGCCTGGAACCTGCTTCGAATTCTGTGTCTTGCTCTACCTCTCTGCCCCTCCCCCACTCACCCTTCGTCTCTCTCCCTCCCTCTCTCTCTCCCTCTCTCTCTTTCAAAAATAAATAAACATTAAAAAATTTTAATTTAAATAAAAAAATTCACATGCACAGAACTCTAACCACTAATTTAAGGTCTTTGGCAAATTGGGAAAAGGTAATCATAATTTGAGTTTTGTGGTAAAATGTCAGTCTTACTGGGGAAATACTGATTTCTTTGCCAGGATGTAACCAAGAATCACTGCATTCACTAAGATTCTAGAGTTCACACAATAAGCCTTTGTCAATATCGTTACCAATTAATAGAGAACACACAGGATCCATCCCATTTCTTGCAGGACAAGTAGTTTGATAGGCATGAAATAAGGAAATATGCACAAACCAATGGCAGGCTTGGCTCTAGTCCTTTCTGGACTACTTTTTTAAGTTAAATGAAGACTATTGAATATTTAAGAAAAATAGTATAGGAGTTTCTTCAATTATAGGAAAGCTGTAAAATAGGTGAATTGTCTCTCCAAGACAAATTAGAGAAGATTGCTTTTTTGCAGGGATCCCACCTTGGGTTTCCTTTATGCACAGCATGCTCTGAATGCATGCAGCCTTGACTCAATTTGCCTGTGCCTTTCCAA
Organism: Suricata suricatta; assembly: GCF_006229205.1. Taxonomy (NCBI): domain Eukaryota; kingdom Metazoa; phylum Chordata; class Mammalia; order Carnivora; family Herpestidae; genus Suricata; species Suricata suricatta. Next base: position 92,343,526 of record NC_043704.1, on the reverse strand, counting down.
AAACACCTCCACCATGTTAGATCACTCCTAAAAACAGAACTTCTCAACAACTGTCTGGATTATTCACCATACTGTCAGGGTGGCATTGGGGCAGAAGAGCTGATTCAAGAAGGGGTAGTTTATGCGGAGAAAAACAGATAAGCAGATGAGAGTAAGAAAGGGTCAGAGAGGTGCTAAAATTAAATTAAATTAAATTAAATTTTTAAAAATAAAGTTTTATTTCTTGCATCCTTGCATTTGTGAAGTGAGATTCAGATCCATCCCCCAAAACACTCTCAAACTAACAAAGTTTTCTGAAACCTACAGCTGGTCTCAGTAGCTGAAAAATTCCAGTAGCACAAAGAAGCAGGCTAAGTGCTGAGAGCCCCACAGGTCGAGAATTGGCCAATTCTCGGCAAGTTGAAGTACTTTAGGGCAGTGCTATCGATCTTAGAACTTGCCCCAATAACCATCCTAGGATTTAGGAGAGAAATTCTCCCTGAGGAGATGGAAGGGCTGAAGGGTCATTACTCATTACACCTTGGTGGAACCGGACACAACAAAATAGGTGGGCCACTGGCTCCCCTCTCCCCAAGGTATGATGGCCACAGATCAAAGGACAGGCAAGAATCAAAGGAAGCCAGGTGCCTGGGGGACTCAGTCCTTAAGCATCTGACTTTGGCTCAGGTCATGATCTCAGGGTTTGGGAGTTCAGTCCCACAGGGCAATGAGCCCCCTGCTTCAGGTGAGCCCTGCTTCTCTCTCACTTTCTCTCTCTCTGTGTCTCTCTCTGCCCTTCCTGGGATTCTCTCTCTCTCTCTCTCTCTACCCCTAGCTTACTTGCACTCTCTCTTGAGAATAAATAAATAAATAATCAAAGGAAACCAAGCAGAAACTGTACTCTGTTTCTCACTATAATAGTTACTTATATTTGTGAATGGGGTTGTTCTGTGTTAAGTCAGTCAACATGTAAATTATGAAATATATTCTATAGGCTCAGGAAGCTGAAGGTGGAGAGACAACCTTCTGGAGAAATAGAAGAGAACCAAGACTTATAAATGAATAGCTGATGTTAGCTAAGCAATACAAGCAGTAAGAGAAATCTAGATAAAGAACTTCTTCTGTTTGTTCTTCCTGGGATTAAATCCAGTAAGGCTTTTAGCCTAAACTGGCTTCATGGAAGATGAAGTACAGGTAGCAAAGAAAAGGGTCGGAAACCAAGATGTAAAAGTATTGGGCAAGAGCTATAATTCAGACACATATGGGAAGTCAGATAAATAAAGGAAGTGAAGGCAGGGGGAGCATGGAAATAAAAGGCTAAATCTAAGAGAATGCAGCGCAGGCACGGAAGTCAACAACAGCACAGACTCCAGACCTAGAGTGCCTGAGTGCAAAGCCCAGCTCCTCCACTTACCAGTGGTGGGATCTTGGGCATGTTACTAAACCTCTCTGTCTTGATTTCTCATCTAAAGACAGAAATAATACTAACTACTTCAAAAGATTGTTGTGAAACTTAAAAAAAGGCAAAAACATCTAAAGTAGCACCTGGCACATACTAAACCTTATATGGGTTAATTGTTATTATTATATCCCAATTAAGCAGGTCACTGCATGAAGAAATGTGAGCCTCGGCACAGTCCGGTGTTTCTTGGGAAGCTGAGACTATCATCTCTTCTATTATGCACATTCGTTATGAGGACCACACAGATGACCAAGTTCTGAAATTTCTATGGGTTAAACAGATGTAAAATAATTATCTCTAAAAAGCTCATTCATATGCTTATGTCAAAGGGGGAAGGGGAAACTGGGGAAAGGCTATATAGTACACTGATACTACCAATGCATCAATAACTTAGCCTGGGTTTCAATTTCAACATGAACCAACCGCCTTAAATACTTAAAACATCTTTTGTAACTCACTACCTGTCTCATTTCCCGTATTTGAAGGTTTAAATTCTACGTCAGTGGTTCTCCAACTTTGCCAGTGATGGCCATTTAACCTGTTAAACAGCTTTTAAATTCTCCTGTCCAGATTCTGTTCAATTTTCTGCCGATTACAGGAAAAACAGATTTATGGAATATCTGCATGAAATTTTATGGTCATATTTAAAAAAATTTTTTTTGTATTATTTACTTTTGAGACAGGGAGAGACAGAGCACAACTAGGGGAGGGGCAGAGAGAGAAGGAGAAAAGGAGACACAGAATCTGAAACAGGCTCCAGGCTCTGAGCTGTCAGCACAGAATTGGATGCAGGGCTAGAACCCACGAACCGTGAGATGATGACCTGAGCTGAAGTCAGACACTTAACTGACTGAGCCACCCAGGCGCTCCTACGGTCATATTTTTTAAACATTGTAAAGTTTGAGTGTATTTTAAATGCAGACTTTTATTGACATGCAAATTATATGCCTCATATTTAAGTCCCCTGTGATTCACTAATACAGATACTTTGTTCTACAGAAAAATACAATGCTTGTGGCAAGAAACTACCAAAAGTCAGATAACTATACTTCCACAAGTATTAATTAAGCACTTACTATATGTAAAGACTCTGCTACATCGTCTAAGAATGCAAAGGCCGGTAAAAGATGGACGGAGAACTTAATTTAAACCTTGACTGATTCCCTCCCTTTCCCCAAATTTCCAATTCTCCTTAAGCTTTCACAGTTCTCTGAACTTTCTCTAAGACTTTAACTTTTAAGAAAAATCCTCTGATTTTAAAACACTGATTCAACTTTTTTTAAGTTGCAGACAAAGTAAAACATGTCTGCAGGCCAGACAGAGACCAAGGACCACCAGACCCAGGTTCCTATGTAGAGGTAATCCGGTCTGACTGAAGATACAGCTGGAAAGATGGTGCCAGATCAATGCCCTTGCGTATAGGTCCTCATTGTCAGGGTGAAACAGCAAAGATTTTTGCACACTTTTTTTTTTTAAAGATTTGATTTTGGGCATCCCCACACCCCACATGGGGCTCAAACTCACAACGCCGAGATCAGGAGTCGTATGCTCCCCTGACTGAGCAAGTCAGGAGCCTGGGCACTTTTTTTGTAATGATACTATACTTTGGGAAGAATTTCAGCTGTGGTATAGATAATACATTGGTGAGAAAAGAGATTGGAGGCAGAGGTAACAGCTGTAAGAATGTGGCAACTGTCCCCTGGAGAGAAAAATGAAGGTCGGCCCCTGAAGAATGCAGAGGAGGAAATTATACCAAAGAGATCACTGAGGTGGAGGCGATGGACCTTGGTAATTGCTCGGAGAGTGGAGGCACTGGGATCAGGTGGGCACGCAGGGGAATTCAAAGATATGGGAGGGTCTTTAACTTGGGGTATGATAAACAGACAGTACAGGCAGAAGAACAAACAGGGAAGTTAAGAGAAGTTCCACTTCAGAATTATTCCATTTAAAATCAGCGGAACCTCTAGGCAGATGGGTCCAAAAATGCAGGCAGCAAAGGTACAGTCAGAGATCCCAGGAGCTGAGGCCTGGAGGAAGAACTCAGAAGTAACTGTTAATAATGCGAACAACCTTCAAATATGCCAACATGGGACCATCCTACGGATGTTCACAACAAATGATTATGTTAGGATACAGAAACTTCAAAAGTAGAGATGTGGTGCCTTACAGTGCAAAGATATGTGACTCAGCCTAGAAGAGAAGAGACAGAGACTGACAGCGAGGCTGTCTGGGCACACAGCATCAGCTGAGTTGAATTGAGTTTTAATGGGTGCTCAGCTGGCTGGAGACAGGAAGAGGGCAGGAAAAGCCATGCAGATTATTTGTGGCTGTGGGGCAGGTGTTCCACACTTCAGTCTCCTGCCCACCACCCATGCTTTCATTATCACTTTCCTCCAGCAGGGGTGGGAAGGCATTGAAGTCTTCTCTCCTAGCCCCACCCAGATTAAAGGATAAACACATTCCCTCACTTGCTGGGGCTGGATCTCCACTTTCACCCAACTCTGATGAAAGGACAGGGCTGTCTGAACACCATTCCTGGGAGGCTTTAGGCCATACAGTAAATTCCACCAGAGAGCAAAAGCCGGTTTTGCAGAGGGAAAGCTGGAATTACAAAGCTGAATAGAAAAAAGACTGAAATCTTGGGAAGACCATTACTTAATGCAGATAGTAGGCAGGAGGGAAAGAACCAATTATCAAAAGATCACCCCACTCCCCTGCAATAAAAGAGGAAGAACTAATTATTAGCATGGCAAGGGAGACAAGAGACTGGAGAAGTTAAGGGAGAGAGAGTTTCAAGAAAGAGCAAGTTGTTAAACGCCTGCAGAAAGGCCAAGTAGATCACAGGTGCTGGTAATGGGGTCATGAGATCATTGATGAACCTAATAAGTACGGTTTAGTCGGAGATGTGGGACTGGGAGCCAGAATGTAATGGGTTGCAAAGTGAGTGGGAGTGAAGAAATAGATAGTGAAGGTAGAAGAGTACTCTCACTGTCAAGATTAGGGAAGCAGTTGGATAATAAATGGGCTGAGAGACGATAAACAAAACTTGTTTTGTTTTGTTTTAGATGAGAGAGAATTGAGCCTGGTTGTAGGGAAAGAGCTTGTGAATAAGGAGAGACAAATGTTACACAGGAGGAAAAAAAAAAAAAAGACAAGTGAATTGAGACCCTAGAGGAAGAAGAAAGGATCTGGGAAAAGAATGGAAGGGTTGGCCTTGTTGGGGGAAGGTGGGGGCCATAGCAGGTGAGCTTAGAGTAGGCAGGGAAGGAAGTGGAGATAAATCTCTAAGTGGAAGTTGACTTCTGTTGAGATTGACTCTGTCTTTACCCCAAAGAAGACAGGGACTTGTCATAGATCAACCTCTTTGAAGGCAACTCATTACAGCTTGGCTCGCAGCCCTATATCTCTGGCAAAACAGATCTTATTGGGCTTACCAATGGCCTACCTACTTGGCCTCTCTGTAGGCATTTAACAAAAATTTGCTCTTCCTTGACACCCTCCTCCCCCCTTAACTTCTCCAATATCTTGTCTCTCTTACCACACTAATAATTAACTGACATCAGGTCAGTAGCTTGAAATTGGCCATAATGGTAATATGCACATCATAGAAATCAGCAATAGATACAAATCAGGGTTCCCTCACTTCTGGTCCCCCTGCCATCCCACTCCATTGCCTCTACTTCACCCCTTCCCCTTCCCTACTCATTCAGAGCATAGCATAGCGTTTTACGGTGTGGACTGTGAGGTCAGTTGGCCAAGGTTCAATCCTGGCTCTGACACTTAGTTGGGTGATTCTGAACAAGTCACCAAACTTCAGTCTGCCTCCGTTTCTTTTTTTCTTTTTTAAGATTTTTTTAACGTCTTTTATTTATTTTTTTTGAGAGAGAGACAGCGCAAGCAGGGGAGGGTCAGAGAGAAAGGGAGACACAGAATCTGAAGCAGGCTCCAGGCTTTGAGCTAGCTGTCAGCATAGAGCCCGACGCAGGGCTTGAACCCACGAAATGCGAGATCATGACCTGAGCCGAGGCCGGCGCTTAACCAACTGAGCCACCCACACGCCCCTGCCTCAGTTTCTTTACCTGTAAAATTGGGAGTGATCATAATACAATATCCTTTTTAAAGGATAGCAGGCATAATACTTAGAGTATAAGTGCTCATAATGTTGCCTCTTCTTATTTGCTTACGTCAGGCCTTCACAGCATTTGAGTCTGTCATATAATGTAATCTTGCTACATCAGCATGGAAGAGCCAGGCTAAATTATCAGCTGCATGTTCCTAAACTGTGTGATATACAAGGACTTCAAGGCAGCAGGGCCCGTTACCCAATATGAACCCCATCCTCAAGGCTTATAAGAAAGGCTATGATGAATCAGTTTTCAGCATCCCTGCCTTGAAATTCACTGGACAAGGAAAGAAAGGGTTAAGGAAAAATGACTGAGAAGAGCACGGACTTTCCAGAGAGGCAAATCCTAGCTATCAGCTATATGACCTGGGCAAGCTTCCTAAGTTCTCAGGGCCACGGTTGCCCAGGTGAAGAGGTGGAAGTACACGTGAGGAGTGTATCTACATTACCTATTGTTGTTCCCTCTCTCTGGAGGTCCTGAAATGACAAAAGCCTTGCTCAGGGTTTTGGCAAAACCTCATCTGGCTAAGGACCCTTCCTACACCTGACCTTTCTCTTGTTTCCCTCATTTCTTTCACTGAGCCTTATTTTTGTAAAAAACAAACAACCAACAAAAAACCCAAAACTAAGCAAACAAAACAAAAACAAAAACAACCTTTGTCTCACACTCTGAGAGTAGGCATGGACCCAAAGGCCCAGTTGTACTCTCTCCATATAATAGAACACTGGAGAGAATTATTAAGCGAACCTGTGAAGCACAAATATAATTATGGGACAGGAGGATTCTCTGATGAGATTACTCTATTACAAAATTTCAAATTGGTTTAGTGTCATATCCAAGGATTTTGTTACAGATTACAAAGCAAACCTGAGGAGAATCTCACTGCTGATCTCAGTCAGCAAGGTGATCTAGAACTGCAGGATCCAACCCTTTCCCCCTAACCCTTTCCCCCTAAAGGACAGGCTTGTCTCTTTCCAGTTCCTAAAACTTCTGTTTCTTTTTTACTACAACACAGAAGACAAACATTTCTTTAAAAAAATTTTTTTAATGTTTATTTTATTTTTGAGAGAGAGAGAGAGATCAGGGGAGGGGCAGAGAGAGAGGGAGATGCAGAATCTGAAGCAGGTTCCAGGCTCTGAGCTGTCAGCACAGAGCCCGATGCAGGGCTTGAACCCACGAACTGTGAGATCATGACCTGAGCCAAAATCAGACCTTAACTGACTGAGCCACCCAGGTGCCCCAAGACAAATAGCTCTATGCTGTCAAAGCACCTGCCTAGCTCCAAAAGCCTTCTATATTCTATGTGGGCACGTTAATGGGAATAATAGCTCACAAATACTGATGCTTGCTCTCTGTCAGTCACTGTTCTGTGCGGGGGAGTCTTAGACCAATTGTGGTCCAGTGAGTCACCCAAGGTCACACTGGCAAGAAGTGGTGGGCTGGATTTGAACCCAAGCATTCTGCTACCAGAACTCATAACCTCCTGAACTCTCAACAGACATTCATGAGTCAATGTAACTTCCAACCCCTATCATAAAACCAGAAGATTTTACATCTGGAATGAATATTTAGTCTTCCATAAAACACAAAGGAAAACTCGGCCCAAGGTCAGCTGCTCTAGCACAGATTAGCCTTGACCATCTTCCCTTTTCCTCCTCTGATTCTTCCTCGCCAGCACACTTCTTTCCTAACACCTCTAACTAGCTCACTCTTTGTTGCCTTCCAAACACATGCTCATGACAGTTAAAATGAGACTTTAAAAAATTGCTTTGAGTTCCTTTTTATTCACAATTCTGTTATCTATAATAGCAATAACTAATTGTGAGCTCCTTGGGACAAGGTCTGAGTCTTGGGGATCAAATTTCTTTTTGCCAGTGCCTCATGTCCAGCTGGTCATAAACAAATGTCCTTCCTGAGGCTACTCATGCTGCTAAAAGCCTCCCTTGACTGTCAGGACAAGAGGCATTTGTTTTCATTGGAGTGTTCCAAACAGCAGCTGACTAAAGGCAACACAAAAGAATTAAACTCAAAACAAAACCTCTCACACTCCCTTCTGCTATATGACAATTCAGAGCTTGCCCACTCACGCCCCCTGCTTGACTTCACAAGTGTGTTACACAGGACACTCCAGAAGGGGGGTCATCTTCTGCTTTATGGGAAGTGCAGCCAGCAGCACATTAGATGTGACCTTTGAAGACAGTTCCTTAAATAGCATGTAAATCCAAAAGATATAAGGCAAATGACTTTTATAGGTATCTACAGATGTCTGAAGGGTCAGATTCAGATGATGATTATAATAAGTTAAAACCCCTTTGTGCACATTCAGAATGTGATTATAATAAATTAATGCATGCTATATGAAATATGTAGATTATAAAAATCATAATGCTCTTCTGTACAATGCTTTACAGCTTATGGCCATTTGAACTTTCAACAGTTTGAATTTCACAAGGACCTGTGAAATAGGGAAAGCAGGTATTACTTTCATTTTATGCTCATTTGAGGCTTAAGAACCTTCACTGGGATTATAAAGCTCAAAGTGACAAAGCAAGTACTAGAACCCAAAGCCCAACTGACTGACTCATCATTTTCAATGTTATTACTCAGAGCTGAGCCAAGAATCATTAACCAAACCATTACTTTTACATCACACAGGTTTGGAACACTTAAGAGTGAAAGGTTTAAAATTAGGGAGAGGAAGGGAAGTAGATTATGAAAAGTATCCCAAACTCTACTCTGCCACAGGTGTATTTGCCAGCACATCTTCTAGGCTGGTTCGCCGCCTACATAAGTGGTGCCTAAGAAACTAACATCAGTACAAAAGCTTTATAGCAACTGGAATTTCTTTTTTTTTTTTTTTTTTAGCAACTGGAATTTCTACAGCCAGCAGTTAAGGTGGTTCAGTCACTCCTTGGCCCATGTGTCCCAGAGGCTCAAGAAGACAGGCACGGGCCACTGTCATAGAATGCAGAGTCTCTAAAAATGGCGGTTTTACATCTACCCCAGGAGAAGCTTCTCTTTTTAACAGACTCAGGAAACAAGAGCAATGAACTCCTTAGTCAAGATCCACAGTCACAACAAATCATCTAAGGTGTTTAACATCTAAGAGCCTAAGTTGAATTAAAATATCTATACACCAGATAACTATATTGCCTTCCCGAGGTGAATTTATAGGTTAGGTATCCTACTACATGGATACGGGTATGGATCTAGCTTTCGTCCACTTGTTCAGCAAACATTTAATGTTTATTGTGTTCCAGACACCAAGACTGATAGGGAGACAAGGAGAAATACAAAGATAGGATAGAAGCTGATGGTGTATAAGGTGGATATATACAATGCAATGCAATAGTGTGGTAAGTATCCAATAGTGTGATAAATGCCAGCGATACATATTCAGAGAAAGAAGTAACAATTTCCACCCAGAGGAATTTGAAATGTGCTTGCAGCACAGGAGACATTTGAGCTACATCTCTAATAATAATTTGCCAGGAGAAAAGGGGGAGAACATTCCACCCAGTGGAATACTATGGGAACACACAAAGGTACAGAAGAGAAAGGCTTATTGGAAAGTTGGGAGGGACTGCTGTTCTGTGGCCCTGAGAACAGGGTTGGCCCTTGATTTTAATGTACTAAAATAGTCTTACTCTGATGATTTTGCATCTGGTTTTTATGACACTTTTTAAGAATATCTGTTCCCCCACCTCCACCCTATCCCCAGGACAAAACCCAGGGAAGCCAAAGTATGGCTCCACAAAGAGACACCTCCCAGCTGAAGAGGCTAAAGGAATTCGGTTCACCAACATATGAACAAATTATTGATTTTAAAAATTTACCTGTTTTTAAGAGTTTTAAAGAACTAGTTCTTTAATCTCTTATCTCTAGTATCACCATTAAATAATCATGGCTTCAAAGGGTGGTCCCCAGACTGGCAGCATCTGAATGCAAATTCTTGTGCCAACTCTCCCCATTAAATTAGTATGGGGGGGGGCGGGCCTTAGGAATCTCTCCAGGTAGTTCTTTTCCAGGCTAATGTTGGGAAATGCTGGTCTAGTTCAAGCGTGAAACAATGTTTCATTAGACAGGTTTTGTTTCGGGTTTTTGTTTTGTTTTGTTTTTAATGTTAGCTCTACGCCCAACGTGGGGCTTGAACCCACGACCCTGATGAGATCGAGTCCAATGCTCTACAGACTGAGCCAGTCAGGTACCTCCAGACAGTTTTATTCTTACCGATTTTCTTTGCAACAGGAACGGGTGAACAGGTTTGAGATAACCTTGCTATGATCAGCGGGTGCATTAGCAAGGAACGGGTGAACAGGTTTGAGATAACCTTGCTATGATCAGCGGGTGCATTAGCAAGGCACCGTATTAGGTTAGAAGGAACACTGCCGGCCTCCCTCGAGACTGAATGTTCCCTTTTATCCTTCAAGAAACCTCCTCTGTGAAGGTGTTCACACCCTCCAGCGGCTCCTGGTCCGCAGAGAACAGAGCTCTTTTCTCTCGGCCAGGCGCTGTGTGTGACGATGTGGCCTGAGGGCATCTCCACTGCTGCACCTGTCCTTCCTCCGTGTGAGGTTTGCCCTGCGTCGGTCTCCCGGGTGCACTCTGAGTGCAGAAACCCGGTGGGGCCATCCCGGCACACCAGCACCGAGGCGGGCATGCAGTGGGTGCGCAGAGGTCGCTTGCAAGCCACGGGAACAGAGAGCAGGGGAGGCGTCTACTTCCCAGCCTGGCTGGCTCACAGCCGCAGCAACCGGTTTAGTGCAGGCTGAGTCACAGGCCCGCCCCTCCCAGCTCCTCCCTCCTGCTCGTGGGGCTCTGGCCCCTCCCTCCGCGGCTTCCAACCCACCCCAACCCCCCCCCCAGCAGCTGGGAGGCCAGGGCCACCCTTCACCTTTAACTCTTGCCCTCCAACGTGGTAGACCCAGGGGGCAGGGACCTCCGGAGCCGGCCAGGAGGCGGCAGAGGTGATACGAGAAGGAGGTGAGAGGAGGGGGACTGACAGCGCAGTGGTCACTTGTCAAAGGAGCCTGGACTCCGGGGAGAGAGTGCACCAAACTCTAAAAGTGCCTTTAGTGTGAGCCCCCCAGCGCGCTCTGAAATGCCCAGTCCTTGCCCTCAAAGTTGCAGAAGTGGCGTGATCAGAAAGAAGCCAAATTTAATAAGGAATTTCAGATTCTGGGAAAGAAGTCCAATGACATCTCTAAGATCCTGTCAAAATTAGCTCATCGAGGATGAAGGGATACGCATGGACCTTACAGGCTAAGGACCTGAAGAGGTGGGAACCAGAGGATAAAGAGGAAGAAGATAAGGTGGAGTCTAATGATGAGGGTCCAACCCCAAAGTGTTTCCAGATGCAGGGAAATAGGAGGGGACAGAAACTGAGAAGCAGAAAGAAAATGAAAGAAAGAAACACTAAAATAGTTTAAAGTATTGTTGAACTTTAAATTAATAGTAAATAACATAACAATGTGACATAAACAATAAATATGATAATACAGTAACAATGTGAACCTATTTGAATATTCCTAAATTATATGAACAGTGAGCAATCAGATGCTGGACAGCCCCTTAGTTTCAAATTTAATATTCGGGTTTTTTTTTAAGTTTATATGTTTATTTTGAGAGAGAGCGCGCGCACGAGCGAGCATGAGCGGGGTAGGGAGAGAGAGTATCCCAAGCACACTCCACACTCTCAGCACAGAGCAGAGTCAGAGCTCAGCCTCACAAACCAGGAGATCATGAACAGAAAGCTCAACCAACTGAGCCACCCAGGCGTCCCTTGATTTTCATTCTGAACACAATATATCCAAAAGTGTTAAAGAAGGAGTTAAACTTGAGAGGCCTTTTTCCCATGATCTCTTCTATGAGGACTGGAAATTGGGGCTTATAAAGAGTATCAAGTAAGTAGGTATGAGGTGAAGAATTTCATTTTGAAACCCTTTCCCTGTGCTATCACACTGCACATGGAATACCCAAGCCCAAACTGAGTAGGTTCTAAATGCTTAATTTTTCAACTCCTTGAGCCCTAAAATTTCTTAGTGTAGAAAAAGCATACCTCAAGAAAAATGCTTTTTTTGTAATCCAGAAATCATCACCTTTACACTTTGGAAGAGAGAGAGCCCGTGTTGGTGATCAGGACAATACCATTAATGAGGCCAGGAAAACCACCAGTCCAAGAGTGTGCCACCATCTCCATATCAGGAGTAGAAAAGGTTTAAGTTTGTTTGCATTAGTTGAGCCTTTGTTATTTTCTTATTTAAATATAAAATGGTGCATGATCAAATTATGCTTGAAGATAGACTGGCATAGCAGTTAAGGATTTTTCAGGAAAAACATTTAATTTAAAAACTCTTAGCTTCGGGGAGCCTGGGTGGCTCAGTTGGTTAAACATCCAACTCTTGGTTTTGGCTCAGGTCATGATTTCACAGTTTGTGGGTTTGAGCCCCACATCAGGCTCTGTGCTGAGAGTGACAGGCCTGCTTGAAGTTCTCTCTCTCCCTCTCTCTTTCTCTCAAAATAAACAAACATTTAAAAAATTTAGATCAATAAAAGTTTTTAAAAAATAAAAATACTCTTAGTTTCTTTTGTGGGTTTTGAATTGTGTGTGACCAGCAATTTACAAAGAAAATAAGTATATGGTTATTTACCACTGTGGTATTAATAAGACTTAGTATCATCAAACATTTTCCTTCTTTCACGCAGTGTATTGGATAAAGAAAGTGACTAAGCAGATTTTCTTTCTGGTAAAGGTTTGCTGAAAGTTACCATTTTATCATTCTTTTATAACTTAAAATGAATAAAATCATTAAATAAAGATGAAGAAGGATAGGCAATAGTTCTTGGTTTGAAGCTAGGTAAGTGTCCACACAAGTCATAAGGGGCATTTGTTCGCTGCTTCATCCTTAGCACTTAGCACACTGCCTGACACACAGTATGGATACAAAAAACACTTGTGGAATGAATGAGTGTCCAAAATCACCCTTAGAGGTATATATTTAATGCTTGAAAAAGAAATACAGTGGTCTCCATACATCAGAAACTATTTACTGAGACATGCATTACTCTGTCTCATAAGATTACTAAAATTAACTTTACCAAGAACATCAAATCTAGAAAATGCCACAAGACTATAACAAAATTGGAAACGGGGCACCAAACTGATTATCCGGGTACCCTATGAAACAAAAAAGCAAAACAACAAAACAAAAACAAAACCTATAAATCTGGGAAGCTAATCAAATAAATCAACTTCTTAGGACAGTTAGTGATAACTCAACCTAGTTCAGATGTCTGGTGGGTTTCATTGGGCAGTTAGGCCACATTAACATAAGAAGCCAACCAAATAAATACTGTCTAGTCCATGTGCAATTCTGTAGAGAAATCCCAGTAGTTGGAACTCAGTTACATGGAGGACCATTAAAGATCCATCCCCCGGGAGCTTGTAAAGCACCTCTCTTGACCTAATTCTCTCTAATCTGGGTCTCAGCCCTCATTTGTTCATACATCTTCCCTCACCAAATTCCTTTCTGAAGGACTCAATCCTTACTAACTTATTATACAGGTGCGAAGAAAAGTATAATTTTAAAACCTAAAGGGCCTACCTATATACTCTCACTTTCTGGAAAATTGAGGAAATGAAAGCCCAGAGAAATGGGGTGACAACCCCCAACCATCCAGGTCAGTGGATTCCCAACTACAGGTTTTTTTCACTACATCTCTACCGAAAAAAGTTCCAATTCATCTCAAAGAGTTTCTGAGGCACTAATTTTTCTCTGTCTTCCCCTTCATAGCAATAACTCTACTTATTTTTGTTCTTTTAATCCCACCCTCCCACTTTGCTGTTCCATCTGCCTCTCAGGCGGAGACCTGGAGTATCCACGTTTCGACAGCATCTTTCTAAATCATGATATGCAGGGGCGCCTGGGTGGCTCAGTCGGGTAAGGCTCCAACTTCGGCTCAGGTCAGATCTCATGTTCGTGGGTTCGTGGGTTCGAGCCCCGCATCAGGCTCTGTGCTGACAGCTAGCTCAGAGCCTGGAGCCTGCTTCCAGTTCTGTGTCTCCTTCTCTCTCTGCCCCTCTCATGCTCTGTCTCTCTCTGTATCAAAAATAAATTAAAAAAACATTTAAAAAAATTAAAAAAAAAAATCATGATGTGCAATCTTTGTGGCTGTGTCCATTGACCTGATCCTGAGCTCTCTTTGACATTTCCGGCTTTCTAGGGTTTTCTTGCCTTTTTACATACTTAGAATGTTAGACTGTTAGGCTAACATTAGCTTCCCCCAAGCTGGGTTTTGTAAAAACAGTAAGAAGCTTGAGGAGATAATTTTGCACAGGGAAGAAAGAATGGAGGGTTGTGTGATGCTGTGATTAGATAACCCAGGAAATGCTGCAAATTAAGTCTTTCAGAGATTCACAACACACAAAACAGCTTTTAAAGACCCTGACAAGTCTCAGAAGTGAGAGACATTTAACTCTGCTTCCTTTTTAACTACCTCACATCTATTAACATCCCTTAAAACTGGTTTGGGACCACCTTACCTAGTCCAGTCCTGCTGGCTTACAAATCACAACTTAAACTGAATTTGAATGATTTACAGTCTCCTTCTCTTTGGGGGCCAGAGCCAGCCAGGGCTCCAATCCAGCTCTGAGTCCCAGGCCAGGGCCTACTTGCTAAGTGTTATTTCTCCTCCGCTGGCTCCAATTCTGTCTGGTCTTCAGCAGACCTAGCACCCAGCCATTTGCCCTGGGATAGACTACAAATGTCACGTAGTGTTCCTATGCATGCTTGGTCTTACTTCAGCTGGATCCTCCGTCCAATCAGATGATAGGACTGTGCTGGGTCCTCAGTTACTTCTACAGAACACTAAATGCTTGGAACTTAAGTCTTAAACTCATGTTTCCAGGGGCCAGAGCAGCTAATGCAAATGAGTAAAAGAGGTTGTAATATGTCAGGGACTGGTAGGCTTGTGGCAAACTGGAGAAACATGGCCCCACGTAAGGAAGAAGCTGTGCTCTTCTAGGTGTTTGTGTGATATGGAAATTCTGACCTAGGGTTGCCGGATCAACGGACTTTTCAAGGGAAGTTGGAAGCACAGATTGTTGTGTGAAAAGATCTTGAATTTTAGGTGTTGGCAATGAATCGAAAAATACTTGCTATAAACCATGGACCAGAGAACGTATCTGTAGACCAGTCTGACCCTCAAGCCGCTGGTCTGAAAGTCAGAACACATTTTTTCACACAAACAAGATGCCAGTTTGACAGTGTTCTATCCCTACGCCTGGATAGCAATAACTAAAACCAAGACATAAACTGCACAGAAGCAGGTTAGAGAGCAATGATAATGGACACAGGAATTATGGACAATCTGACAGTGATGATAATGGACACGGGAATTATGGACAATCTGAATGGGATTTATGGGTTCTCAAGGACTGCAGACACTGATGCACTTGTTTCTATTTAAAAGTTCTTTTCCCTTCAAAGCAAAAAAAAAGTAAAATAAAATTTATTTTCCCTTCAGAGCACAAGTTTTTCCTCATCCTTGATTTGAGTATAGTTTTCTAGTCAGAGGTAATTATGGTCATTGCTTGGGGATTACAAAAGAAATGGGGGATAAAGATTAATTTTTCTGAGATAATAAACTGGGTTAAAGTTAGAAAAAGGGAAATATATTAAAGAGACCATAAAATAATATGATGTAGTATAAGTATGAGAGAAAGTCCAAGCTACCTAAGTACTGTCTCCTTCAGCACCGTCACCACTCCCATGGATGCCAGGAAGTGGGCTATTTATGACTGGCTATTGTAATGATAGGTACTGTGCTAAGGGTCACTGGTCTTTCTCCTGGGGGCGGACAGATGTGCTCAATGCTCTGAGGTGCTCCGGATGTGCAGGGCCCTACAATGCAAGCAGGGGTGGAGGTTGACAATCCTCACACAAACTGAAAACCAAAGCAACTTCTAGAGCAAATAAATGACTTTACCCTTGCAGAGAAGTAGGGGGCACATACGTATGATCCAACACGGCTACCACTGACTAAAGTATTTCTTTAAAACTGCTTTCAGGGGCGCCTGGATGGCTCAGCCAGTTAAGCCGCCAGCTTCAGCTCAGGTCATGAGCTCACGGTTTGTGGGTTGGAGCTCCGCATCAGGTTCTGTGCTGACAGCTCAGAGGCTGGAGCCTGCTTCTGATTCTGTGTCTCCCTCTTTCTCTGACCCTCCCTGGCTCACACTCTGTGTCTCTCTCTCTCAAAAATAAATGTTAAAAAAAATTTTTTTTAAATGCTTTCAGAGACTTTCACCCATTCCTTTATAGACTCTTACTGAACACAAGTCTTCCTTCCCTGGGGCTGAACTAAAACATATTTACAGTACCGTACTGAAAAAAAGATCCACGTGTGAGTAGATCTGCGCAGCTCAGACCTGTGTTCTTCAATGATCTGCTGTACAAACGTCCATGCTGGTCAGAGCACAGCACAATGGACATTCTCTCACACTGCTATTAACCACATACAGGGAAATAACTTGGAAATAGGAAATAAGACCTGTAAAATATTTATAACTTCTGATATGGTAGTTCCAATTTAGGGTAATCATTTGAGAAAAAAACCCTAAAACCAAAAAGATTATATATTCAAATATATTCACTGTAACATTATTTCCAATAGCGAGTAACTAAATAGTCTAAATATCTGGTAACAGAGGAACAGTTAGGTTAAAACTGGTACATGCTCTTTGATACATCCATTCCAAAGGGAAGGGAATATTATGCAGTGATAATATGTGAAATCCTTTTGATAGAGGATAAGTAAGATAAGTTGTGCATAAAACTGTATATACAGTATGATAGCATCTAACAAATGTCAGCCAACATATATACAAAAGGAGAGACTGAAAGAAAATATAACACAAAGCAAATGGTGGCTGTGTTAAGGTGAGACTGTAGTCAAGTCTTTCTATTTTCTACGTTTTCTATAGCACAATCATATACCCCTTCTGGTATACAAAAACTAATTCAGTCCTGTAATTTACTCAAGAAATTATGCTTCTATGGGAAAAAAATTTTTAAAGCAGCTGTAACAAGTAGGGATTATGCAACTTAAAGAACATTCTCCACCTCCTGATATCCACCTACTATACAAACATACTTTTTACCTACTCAGATTACTGCACACTACCTCCCTGGACACACCTTTGCATGTACAACCTGTCTTGCCCATATACTGTATATACGTTCCTCAAAGATACAGAAGGCTGAATGGTAGGGTTCCATCTGCTACTGGAATTTCTCCTTCCTCTCACAACCAAACTCCTGTTCATCCTGAAGTATCCATCTCAAATGACCGCTCCTCTGTGGCACCCTGCCCTACTGACTCCTCAGTCACCCCTCCCTCCACGCTCCCCAGTTCTTAGTTCAAGCTTCTACGTTTGATACTTGTAGAAACAGATAGTGACAAAAGAACATCTACGTCCTTCACTGTTGTTCCCCAAGGACCAGTGTGTCTGGTACATCATTAGTGCACAATAGAATTGTCAATGGATTACTACAGTGTAGATTATGTTTCTCTTCACTGTTGCTTTTAAATTCATGCTTTCTGAGAAGAGCAGGCAGCTTAACCCTTACCATTTTTCTACTTAGGCTCTTCATGGAGAGGAACAGGAATCTGGGACAAAGCAAGCACATTTTGCTACTGATCCTAGTGACGAGGCCTTATTTGAGAAGTGAGATGTATGGGGAAAACTTCTTGCCGGGACATTTTTGCCACCCTCTTTACAGTAAAAGCTGTCCATGAACTCTGGATCACTCACCATTTATTCACTTAGCAAATATGTGAATGTTTACTTTGTGCCAGGTACTTTCAGGAGTTGAGTGCATGGTGATGAAACCCATAGACATGCTCCCTCCCCTCACAAGCTTCCAGCTGGCCAGGAAGACATAATGACTGAGGAGTAATTAAACAAGGCGCCTGGGTGGCTCAGTTGGTTAAGCACCTGACTTGGGCTCAGGTCATGAGCTCATGGTCTGTGAGTTCAAGACTCACATCAGGCTCTGTGCTGACAGGACACGGATATTGCTTGGGACTCTCACTCTCTCTCTCAAAATAAATAAACTTAAAAAAATTTAAAAAGGAGTCATTAAACACACAATTCCCAACAGCATATGTTCTATGGAGGGAAAGAACAGGGTAGAGCATGACAAGGAAATAGGGAAGAGACCGGGTGGTTAAAACAAGAGGTTTCTAGGCGCAGACGCACCTGCTTTGATGCTCACGCAAGAAGCTTTTGTCTCAAGTAAGGCACCACAGCTGTCAACAACTGCAGTGTTTGTTTTAAACTCTTAAACAAAAAGGACTTTTCTGAAGCAGTGCAGTGGGGAAATGACAAGAAAGACTGACTTAAAAAAGTTTTTGTTTAAGACAAAAAAAAAAAAACCCACTAAATCCACATAGCAGTAGCAAAACAGATTGTTTTCAATCAAATTATATATTTGGCCCCCAAAATTTAAATGCTATTCTACAGGTTTATCACAGAAAATATTTTTAGTAAGTAGTTTAAAGTTTCTCTCACCAAGCAGTACTGATTATTCTTGAAAACTCACACTTTCATTATACGCTTTCATAATTCTATTAGCTTACCTGGAGTTAGCATAATTAAAACAGTGGAATATAGCTTAACACAAGAGTGGATCTAGTTCTACATAAATTACATAAATATTAATTTAAATTACATTATATGTTAAATTAAATTAATAGTTCTACATAAATTACATAAGTTACATAAATATCTTCTTCAAATTACTTATACCTTTCAGAAATCCCATAGAAGGAACTCCCTGTAGGTGCCATGCTGTCCCAGGTCAGAACTGTGCACCTGCTCCTTGCCTGGAATGCCCTTACTTCACCATCTGTCTGGTGTGGTTCTTCATATGCTTGCTTTCAGACTCAAAAATGGGTGGCGGGGGGGGATGACATAGAGACATTTAACCACTGACAACACCCAAATGCAAGTTCAACTTTTAAAGCAGTTAATGTTCTATGATTTGCCCCCAAAAATGTGTTTATGGAGTTGGGAAATCCTATTGTTTTTAGAATCACTGAAAATTACAGCCACTCAGGTTCCTTCTGTAGACTTAACCAATAACAATGTTTCTCTTTTCATCCAGAATGTCTTCATTTAATTTGCAGAATTATGCCAGTTTGAATTTGCTATGTGAGGAAACAGGACAGATGAGTTATTGGTTTGAGTCAGTAAGAGCTTCCCAGGGGCTGTGAACTAAGGCTCAAATCCAGCACATGGTGTGTCCCTATAAAATACTGGCTCACTGTTCTTGACGAAAGTATAGTGTGTGCATTTACATGGTATACTGTTAACCATAGAATCAATAGGCATCAATCTACAAGGAGAAAGTTGAATATTCATCTGATGTAAACCTCATTTGGAAGCAGATAGAAAAAGCTACTCATTTGGAAGCAGATGGAAAAATTTCATTTTGAAGCAGATAGAAAAAGTCCACATTTTAAGATAGGTTTCCACACAGATGAACCAACCAACACAAATTTAAAATTAGTTATTTGGGGAAATTAACTATTTTAATTTTTCTTTCCCCTTTTTAAAATTTCTTAAATACAGAGGTGCCTGAGTTGCTCAGTCAGTTAAGCATCTGACTTTGGCTCAGGTCATGATCTTGCAGTTCACAAGTCTGAGCCCTGTGTCAGGCTCTGTGCTGACAGCTCAGAGTCTGGAGCCTGCTTCTGATTCTGTGTCTCCCTCTCTCTCTCTGCCCTTCCCTGCTCACTCTTTGTTTCTCTTTAAAAAAAAATTTAAACATTAAAAAGTTTTAAATACACATTTTAAAATATACTAAATGGGACGCCTGGGTGGCTCAGTTGGCTGGGTGTCAGACTTTGGCTCAGGTCATAATGTTGTGGTTAGTGAGTTTGAGCTCTGCACCGGACTCTGTGCTGATAGCTCAGAGCCTGGAGCCTGCTTCAAATTCTGTATCTCTCTCTCTCTCTCACCCTCACCTGCTCATGCTCTGTCTCTCTCAAAAATAAATAAGCATTAAAAAATTTTTTTAATTAGTTTAAAAATAAAAATAAAATATACTAAATTTATATACTAAATATAGACATTTAAATAAAATAAAAATAAATATACTAAATTTATATACTAAATATCTATATTTTATTAAATATCTATAATTAAAAATAAAAATAAATATGCTAAATTTATATATGAAATATATAGTACATAGATATCTAGTATATTTATTTTTATTTTTAATTATATATATATAATTTAGTATCTCAGTAATAGCCATCAGTAACCTCCATCTCAGGTTTTAATCACAAGCTATAAAGTTTATTTTGGCTATTTCCTGTCAGAAATGATAGCTCAATATGATGAACATTACCAGTCAAAACACTAGTTTTGGCAGACATCCTTGAAATCATTCCAAAAAACAGGCTACAGGTTGAGACCCTGAGATGTAAATCCACAGTTGCTTGGGAGCAGATTTTGTGGCTAATATTTTGAGGAGTCTACCAGGATGAAGGGCTGATGGGTTCCATTCTGTCCTCACGTCCCTCCATCTCTCAGGAAAATTCTACACAGTTGACTACCTTCTCCTGCTGGTTTCTTTGACGCTCTATTTCCTGCCCTCTCCGTATTTCTCTTTATTCCCTGACTCTTCTGTCCTCATTTGTTGGTACCACCTCTTCTCAGATCTAAAACTACTTTCTTCTCATTCAACATCATTTCCTTAGAGGATTTCATGTCTTCACAGGGTTTCAATTACCACTGACCTGCCAACAAACTTCTCCATATTCACCATATTTTCTTTTATATAGTTACATGCCATGTATTTTTGGCATGGATAGTAGCTCTAGGAAGGCCAAGTGCTGTTTGTTTTGTGAACTAATATAACCTCAGTGCCCAATATATGGTTGTTAATGAATGATAGAAGCCATGGTGAATTTCTTTGATTACGGTGGTCAAGTGAAGATAGCTGCCTTTAATAACTTTTCAGTACGGAAAGTCATCTTCTCCATAGGTGTTGGCCAGATCTCTAGGCCCAACAGATAGCAATCATTTAAGCAAATCCAAAGTCCTCTGTTGAGAAAAATTTCAACCCTGCTTGCAAGTCCTTCACCATTTCACAGTGTGGCAAGACGGCCCACCATTGGGACAGAATGCAAATAAAGGACTTTAAATTATACAAGATGCCATGTCACCAACTATACCTGAGGTACCTAAGTCTAAGCAACTCTTTCCAGCTGGCAGCATATTCTAAAATGAATTGATATCTTGACAAACTCCAGAGGAGATCTTTGATATAAGACAGATGCCTAAGAGACATTCAATTACTTTGGCTTTTAAAGCACTACCTCTGAAGCCAGAGCACCTGAATTAGGTTTGGTTCTGGGTGTGTGACCTAGGCAAGGATTTCACCCCTCTGTGCCTCTTCAGTTATAATATAGGAATGATAATAGTACTTACCTTACAAGATTGTTATAAAGATTGAGTTAATGTTTATTTTAAATGGTTAGAACAGTATGAGTTAGCTATGATGATGACGATTCATAGATCTATTCAGGTAGAACTATCAGCAAACTAA
Source organism: Suricata suricatta (assembly GCF_006229205.1). Lineage (NCBI taxonomy): Eukaryota > Metazoa > Chordata > Mammalia > Carnivora > Herpestidae > Suricata > Suricata suricatta. Next base: position 92,322,341 of record NC_043704.1, on the reverse strand, counting down.
GGCCATGGACTCTAATGCTTTAACCATAGGAAGAAGTTTTTAGTTCTTGCTTTATACCAAGCACCATGCAAAGAATTTTATATATGTAGTCACATCTAGTCCCTACAACAAGCTTTGAGGAAGCACTGTCATTATCCCACTTTTATAGATGAGAAAAATAAAGCTTTTAGTTCAAATAACTTGTCCAACCAGTTTCACAACTAGTTAGTACTAATGCCAGGATTTAAACCCAACAGCCAAAGCCAACAGAAGTTTAAGAAGATCTATGCCTATACAGAGCCAGTCTGCTAGTAAGAATAATAACAGATTGACAAGAATATTGGTTAAAACAAAAGAATACAAAACAGCATGTTACTACTAGAGTATACTGTAGTCAAGTGTCAAAATCAGATCTGGATTATATATATTTCTATTTCAGGTACTGTGCCAAGTCCTTTACATATTAACTAATGTGTGGTAATGATGACAAACAATAAGGCTTTATATAAATAACTTCATGCAATCTTCGTTACACCATTATGGGTTAAGTATCATGACTATTTACATGATCAAGAAACAAACTCATAGGTTAAATATGTTCTTCAAGGTCACACAGCTAATAGAGCTCAGAGTCTGGATTTGAACACAGATCTCCCAGATTCTCAAATCCATGCTCTTAAGCGCTATGAAAATGGTCCCCCAAATTTGGTAAACACACCATCAGTATCCCATCAGTATCATGAAGTTTTTTGTAAAGTAAGGAAAGATCTATAGTTAAATTTGGGACTCACTGTATATTCTCTCTTTAAGATTCAAAATACATGTTAGCATGGTAGGAATTCTGAAATGTCTTACAATTAAAAAAGAAATCCGAGTCAACTCTATTTAACTCATCATTCCCCAGTTTATTTAACCATGGAACTTCTTGAGGTTAAATCCTTTAGGATTAAATTTTATTCATTCATTCATTCATTCATTCATTCATTATTTATCTATGATGTTATTCTTAATCAATCTCTGTACCCAACATGGGGCTCGAACTCACAACCTTGAGGTCAAGAGTCACACGCTCCACAGACTAAGCCAGCCAGGCATCCCTAGGACTAAAATTGTAAATGCATAATACATAAAATCCTCGAGGGCTGAAATTTGTAAACACGTGATACATCCATCCTGTGTGATGCTTTCATTATGTGGATCATACAACTAATACAAAATATTTCGGAGTGCAGGGATTGCAGGGGAGGAGGGAAGACTGAACAATCATAATAGGAAGCTGTGGAATATAGTTAAAAGGGCTACAGAGCCCCTCAGACCTGGTTCACAGCCAGCTTCCCCCAGTGGTTATTTAACTTTGCTGTTGGCTGTGTTTATAATTCAGTAAATAGATCCATTATTTTTCTAATATGTATTTATTCTTAGAGGGAAGGAGGGAATGAGTGAGAGAGAGAATCTTAAGCAAGCTCGGCATTCTCAGCACAGAGCCTAACATGGGGCTCAAACCCATGAACCCTGAGATCATGACCTGAGCTAAAATCAAGAGTTGGACGCCCAACTGACTGAGCCACCCAGGTGCCAGATCCATTATATCTGGCAGTAATCTTTTCTATTAAAAGCAAATCATTTTCTATAAGCAGAATCACTTTGCCTTGCTAAGAAAGTCCAGGAAGCAGGGGTACTGCGTCCATGGACTTACTCCTCATGAACAGGGAAGAACCGTGTCATGGAAGAACCTTGCAGTGAAAGGAACTGCAAGCCTTGGGACAGACGACCTGACCCTAGAACAGAGGAATAAACTAGGAATAGTGAGATAAACATCTTGCATTTTTGAAAAGTAGTCTTCAGAACAAAGCAAAGGTAATTTGAGTCACAAAGCAGCGATGAGATTATGGGACAGGTAGTACAGAAGAGGGTCAGTCAAATTAATTTCTCATGAAGTATTTATCTATTACCCATTCAAGAGGAAAAGGGAATGGTAGAATGGTATCAAATGAATGTGGGAATTCGCCGGCGATCTTTTAAGGAGATGCCCTAATGTTTCACTAGAAACAGGCAGATAAGTTCATTACAAATTCAAAAGCAAGTATAAATCTGTAAAAATAGTATAAGGAAGTTAGAAACCCAGAACACAACGAGGCTTGCAAAAAAAAAAAAAAAAGGTTGCAAAGGCAACAAAAATCCATTCTGGGGGAAGTTCAGAGTCACAGGCACACAAAAGCATTAAGTCTGCCCTTTGAGACAAATGATGTAACAGAGAAGACTGAAAGAAAGCAGAACCAAGAATTCCTGTTTTCTCTATAATCTTCAAACCACAAACAAATGCTAAAAGAGATAGGAGGGAAATTATGTCTATGATAGCTTAGAAAGCCTAGAAGATGGTGGGGAGCTTGTACATAAAGAAACAGTAACCTAAGGAAAGAAACACATAATGCGTGCGCGCGCGCGCGCACACACACACACACACACACACACACACACACACAAATGCTAGCAGAGTGTTAAGGACAGAGAGATTAAGGCAGATTGTGGAAAAAGGTAATGTTTCCATAAGAGGTAATTTCTGAGCAGTTATTGAAAGACGAATAGAATGTTAGCCAAAGTGTGCATGTGGGAGAGCATGAGAGGCAACAGTAACAGGAAGAAAGTTGTCATATACAAACTTGCAGGCCGTCATGGGAACACGAAGACCGGATTCAGCAGTGTGGGACCAGGCTGTGGCAGGCTCTGTGTGCCACTTAAGGAATGTAGTACTTTTATTCTGCCACTACTGCAGGAGATAAGAGGCTGGGGTGAGGGAAGGGGTGGGGGGATGGGGTTCACCGGATGGTTAACAGTCAGATTTGAGGAGAACAGGGAGTCCAGGAACCATTCTACAACTTTTGACTTGATTATGTTGAATGTTGGCAAACCAAATAAATGTAGACTGAGCATCTGTCCAGATTTGTCTGGGAATAATTCTGGTTTAAAACCATTGTCCAAGCATGATTATTAATGGCAACCTCTAGCACTGTCAAAAATGTTCTGGTTTGGACGGTAAGTGATAGGACTACCTACATGTATGTAACATGGGGATTATCCATCTGTGTTTAATAGCAATAATAGTAAACTTGTATTTAAATAGTTACATCTGTAGAGAGGAGAGTTTCCCAACAGGCATGACAGAAATGGATTACAGATGAGCCATGGGCTACGAGACATTGATATTTAAGTGTTTCATGGTTGTAAAAAGTCAAACCATTTTTCATAGCTATTCAAAATTTATCAGAGTGCATATTCTGTTTGAGAATCGTTTTATAATTTTCTAGATAAATCTTGTGAGTCCTAGCATTCAAGCCCATACAGACTGATTCCCTCCTTACTTCCCCCAGTCTCCTCTGGCATACTTCTACAAACCTAATCGAGTCTAAGGCATGAAAAAAGATTGGGAGAAGATTGGGAGACACTACTGCAGATTAACTTAACTGTGGGAGCTCAAATAAAGGTCAGGATACCGTCAATGAGGATCAAGTTATCATGAACACTCCCACACGCATGGCCGCAGGAGCTGGTCACAAAGACAGAACCAGAGACAAAAAGGAGAAACCCATCACAGAGGACTTTGTTTTCAGGTCAGCCTGGCTCAGCTGTGAGAGTGTCAAAATAGGAGTTCAGGACATTTGATTCCAGTCTCTGTTTAACTAATCATGTGATCTTGGGAATGTCACTGACCCTTTCTGAGTCTCAGTTTCCTCACTTGTTAAGTGGAAGTAATTCATGCCAGCCACTTATTTATTATAAAAATAAAATGAGGGGTGAGGTATGTGTGCTGGTTCAGTGGGTGGAACATATGACTCTTGAATTTGGAGCTGTGAGTTCAAACTCCACACTGGGCATAGATCCTACTTTAGAAAAAAACCCTTAAAATACAGATTTTGGAGGCAAAACAAGATAAGTGGAGCCCTTAAAAAATCTAGACTGCTGGGGTGCCTGCTCGATCAGTTAAGTGTCCATCTTCAGCTCAGGTCAGGATCTCAGGGTTCATGGGTTCGAGCCCTTCATTGGACTTTGTGTTGACAGCTCAGAGCCTGGAGCCTGCTTCAGATTCTGTCTTCATCTCTCTCTGCCTGCCCCTCTCTCTCTCCCAAGCCCCCCATCTCAAAAATAACTAAACATTTAAAAAACATTTTAAATAAAAAAATCTAGATTGCTATATAAATGTAAAATGTAATAATAAAAAATTATGTTTGTTAGGATCTCATTTCTCTTAGGGCTGGACTCCTCTTCCTTTGCCACTGGGGTCCCCTTGGGGTGTCCCCAGCAGGATCTCACAATCTTACTCTCACCTCATGTACATCCTTTCCCACTAGTTCCACCACCACCCATTCACCGACCACTCCCAAATGTGTATCTCCAGCCCAGCTCTCTCTCTCCTGGGCTCTGGTCTTTTCAGTGTAAGCTATTCATGAAAAGCTGTCCTTAAACTGTCCCATGGACACCTCAAACCAAGGTCCAAAATCCATTATCCTCACTTTCAGATCTGCTTCTTTCCCTAAATCAGGATCATCATCACCATTTACCCAAATTCTCTAGAGTCTGTGCCAAGAGCTACTACCTTTGACTTTTTTCCCTCCTTTATTCCATATGATTCCTCCATCAGCAAGTCTGGTCAGCTTCACTGCCAGCTGGCCAGCCAGCCTCACTTTATCAGTTCATGCTCTCACATCTCTCACCTGGATTGTTTAAGTGGATTCTCCCTTTCACCTGCTTTCTTAAACTCCCTTATCTCTACACTGTCACTGAGAAAGACTGTTCTAGAACACAGACTTGATAATGGGGTTTCCCTGTGAAAAACCTGTCAGTGGCTCTTTTCTGGGCCCACAGAGCCTTTCATTATCTGGCCTGTTCTTCCTTCCAGCCTTACCACTCTGAGGTCTAAGAGATTTTTAGTTCCTTAGCTGTATCATCCTCTGCCACTGGAATGTCCCTTCTGACTGGAATGCCCCTTCTTTCTTCCCCCTGATCTCCTCCCCTACCTCCTTCACTCAGGCCCTGTAGAAAGGCAAGCTAGTGCAACAGTTACACTAGTGTAATGGTTGTTACTGCAATGGGTCAGAGTGAAATAGGCAGGAGTTGAATCGTGATTCTGCCTCTTACAAACTGCGTCATCTTGAGTAACTTACTTTTCTTTGCAAGCTTCCTCCTTTGGAAGATAAGGAAAATAAGAATACCCACCTCAAAGAATCCTAGCATGGACTAAATGAATTGCATGCAAAGGACTTAGCACAGTATCTGGTGCAGGGTGAATGCTCACCAGATGCTTAACAGAGGTTGTTTTCACTGTAAATACTCAACCTTGATGACTCAGATTAGATTCCCAGGTGAAAGGGTCCTCAATTCTCGAAGACCGGGTCTATGTTACAGGTCCTTTCTAGGCTCTTGCAACAATCTATAAAGCCTCTGTCCTAACTCCGTTACTCAAGTGCACATTCTGCAACTGCTTATAGGCTTATCCCCCCTTCACCCCACTGGAAACTCCTCAAGATTAGGCGTGTGTCTTTTTCATTTTTGTTTTGTTTTGCCAGTTGGTGTTTGGTCAATTTTTCTTTCTTTCTTTTTTTTTTTTTTTTTGAGAGACAGAGAGAGACAGTGAGAGCAGGGGAGGGTCAGAGAGAGAGGGAGACACAGAATCTGAAGCAGGCTCCAGGCTCTGAGCTGTCAGCACAGAGCCTGACGCAGGGCTTGAAGCCACGAACCGTGAGATCTGACCTGAGCCGAAGCCAGACACTTATCCGCTGAGCCACCCAGGCACCCCAGTCAATTTTTCTTAAATGAGTGATGACTTCCAAATGGTAGGATTTTAATCCTGTTTTGGGAATACCGAAAGATGGATTGTGAAAATTTCACAGGACACAAATTAGTTCCAGAATACAGCTAGGTTTGCCACTTGGAAATTCAACTACATTTCTTAATTCTTTAAAAGCATAAAATGGAGGAAATAAGTAATATACATTTCCCATTAATAATAAGTAATATCAAATAAGTAATGTCATTCCATTTGGCAATAATAAAAATATATACTCAATATTTTAAAAGAAGTAATTGTGTATTGACAGATGCCTGGGTGGCTCAGTCAGTTGAGTGTCTGACTTTGGTTCAGGTTGTGATCTGGAGGTTCAAGAGTCTGAGCCACAGATCAGGCTCCCTGCTGTCAGTATGTGGAACCCATTTCCATCCTCTGTGTCCCTCTCTCTCTGCACCTCCCCTGCCCACACTCACACTCTCTCTCTCAAAAACAAACACTGAAAAACAAAACAGACTAGTTAAGAACGATTACTGCACTTCCACCTCACAAAAATGTCATTAGACAAGCTCAAGCCACATGTTAGAGACAGAGGTCTCACTAAAATATAATAACATAGCATTCCCGTGCTCAGGACTATATTTTAGGGTTCTCAGAAAAATAACAAGGAAAACTATAAATTAATTAGGCATTATCTAACAAACCCAGTAGCTGAATCAGTCTGACTTTAATGTTTGATTGGATCTGTCAGAAGGTGTTGCCTACAGAGCCCGACTCAGACTGCTCCCCTGTCAGGATTAATACCAATTAAATATTGTCCCTAAAGCTATTTAGAGCCTTTCTGCTGCCATGCATTTATAAAAATTCCATCAAGTCAATTAAAAAGTTGAAGTTGGTGAAATCTCTATATGAATAAATATATACACAGCAAGTCTAGAAAATGACAGACAAAACTTACATATTTATTGATGTTCTTACATTAAATTTACCAACCATTAGTACACGTTCCAGTTCATGAATGGCTATGAAAAAGGTTAACAAGTTGGAGTTCTATAGGGCATGACAGTGGAGATGTCATTTAAACCCCACTCACACAGTCCGAAGGCACGTGCATCATGCACAGAACATCCAGGTGAAGTCACATTGCATTCTGATGTTTGGGGACACTTTACTAGATGAAATACCTTGTTCAACTCATTCAAAAGCACTGTCGTCTATGAGAAATAGGGGGAACACTAAGCAAAAATACCAATTTCAACAACCTCTTTTGCATTATGTCATCAAAAAGATACATGCAGAACTAGCAAGCTGGGAGATGATAGGTGAGCCAAGCCACGCCCCTGCTCTGAACTCCCTGCAGATACCTTATTGCCTTTGGCCACCATCTTTACCGTCCTCTTTACCCTCCCATTACTTCAGGAATGCCTGTCAGCTCTTACCTTTTTAATAGCTGTTTATTAACAGGTCTTCTCCCTTCCACCAGGCTGTAGGTTCTTTAGGTCACTTTGGCATCTCCCTAGAACTGCACACAGTGGGCTTTCGATTGGTGTCACATCTAGTTGAGTGTGAAGCATGGCGCTGGGTCCCTGTGCCAGGGGACCCAGGACGCTCTTTGTCAAGAAATCTGATTTTGTCTTATAGAACAATTACTAAAATATTAATCACATTGGTATGTGTGTGCACATCAATTTCACTTTAGAAACAGGAAACCTACTAAAAATTTTTTAAATAGTTTCTTATTACATGTTTCTTATCTGTTCATTGTAGAAAAACTAGAATATACACATATGAAAATTGAAGCTATTACTTAATGGCCCAGAAAAAAAAAATCACATTTTAAATTAGATCCTTCTGCTTTTTCTCTAAGTATAGATAGACAGATAGATATACAAACTATACGTTTGGGGATATAGATATTTTAAATGGGATAATGGCATATATGCTGTTGTGTTGCATTTTCCCACTAACATACAGTAAAAATCTTCTGCGGGTCATTAAACATTATTTTATAACCTAAGTGTTTTGAATGCATAGTATTCCAAATTATGTGTGTACCATAATTATGTAATCTCTTATATTTCTTGCTTTCATTCTTTTAAATAATGCTGAAAAAAAAAGAAACCAAGGTTGCTGAATGTTCTCCCATATTTCTCATAAACAAGCAATGCTTTTTGACTAGTTGAACAAGGTTTTTGACTGTAAAATGTTTCCATCTCCACAGTTATTGCTTTGCCTATATTACTGATTACTTAAAATAAATTCATACTGGGGCACCTGGGTGACTCAGTTGGTTGAGCATCTGACGACAGCTCTTGATCTCCACTCAGGTCATAATCTCCCAGTTCATGAGATTGAGCCCCAAGTCCGGCTGTGCCAACAACGTGGGGCCTGTGTAGGCTTTGGTGTCTCTCCCTTCTCTTTTTGCCAATCCCCTACTCATTCCCCTCTCTTCAAATAATAAACAAACTTTAAAAAAATTTTTAAATAAATTGATACTGAGAGACTGTTGGGCCAAAGAATAAATATGTTTCTATTGCTTCCAATGCATTTGCCAAACTCAGCAATGTGAACTTCTCAGGATCCTCCCCATTATTTGGATTACCATTTTAAAAAACCTTTCCTTGGGGCGCGTGGGTGGCTCAGTTGGTTAAGCATCTGACTTCAGCTCAGGTCATGATCTCACAGTCCGTGGGTTCGAGCCCCGTGTCAGGCTCTGTGCAGACAGCTCAGAGCCTGGAGCCTGCTTCGGATTTTGTGTGTGTCTCTCTCTGGCCCTCCCCTGCTTGCTCTCTGTCTCTCTGTCTCTCTCTTCCTCTCTCAAAATAAAGACGTAAAAATTAAAAAACAAAAGAAAGCGAAACCCTTTCCTTGCACAGCATTCTGAGATCAGTCTCCAGAACCTTTCCAACACCCTACTTGGTCCTTCGAGAAGAGACTAGACCAATCTTCATCTACACCTCCCTCTCCCCGGCCTTTCCCAGACCTGGTGTCTGTGCCATTCTGCTCATATTATATGAAGGCTTTGCTATTTCACTGAAATTTGCCTAGCTGGTATTTTATCCCCTTATATTCTTACAGCCAAAGTGTCAACCAACTCATCTGATAAACTAATCCATGCTGATGTAAAGGGCTCATCTCCAGCAACATGTGCTCACTTTAAGGAACACATATTACCTATATCTGCAATGCATTTTATTTACCTTAAAGAGCAGTGGTTCTCAAATTTTACCGCATATTGAAATCACCTGGGGAAATTTTAAAACTACTGATGGCTGGGAAGCACCTCCCAGAGATTTTGAATAAAGCTGGTATAGGATAGGACTTAAGCATCAAGATTTTTCCCAAAAAAATGTTTTTAATGTTTATTTATGAGACAGAGAGACAGAGAGAGAGACAGAGAGAGAGAGAGCAAGTGGGGAGAGAGGGCAGAGAGAGAGTGAGACAGAACCTGAAGCAGGCTTCAAGTTGTCAGCACAAAGCTCCACAGAGGGCTAATGACCTGACCTGAGCTGACCTGAGCCGAAGCCGAAAGCTTAATGGACTGAGTCACCCAGGTGCCCCCAAGCATCAGGATTTTTAAAGCTCACTAGGTGATTTTAATGCAGATCTGTGTTTGAGATGACTTCAGAGAAAGATCTCCAGAATCTTTTTCTTAGGTAATATTAGATGACACCCCCCCCCCCAACAAAAAAGGTACAACGAACATAATCTGAATAATCTGACTCACCTGCACAGGGTAAAGGAGAGAAGAATGGGCATGAAGGGATGTAGCATTTGCCAATGACACAGAATAAAAGTAGCATTCATATTTCTTGATGCTGGGCACGTGCCTACTGTGTTAAGATGTAGGCTACACTTCACTTCTGAAGTAGCTTCCATTGCTTTTGCAATTGAGCAAATCAGCTCTGACTAAAATTATGTGGGTAACAAACTTCATGCCAAGTGATTTGGGGGTAGTTCGCCAGGTTTCAATGAGATAAGTCACTTTTACTTTACATTTGTTTTATTTCAACAAAGTTGCACAATCCCACAGATTTTCATAATCCATAGTGGACCTTTGGAACAACTCTTAGAAAACAGGCACTTAAATACATTACCTAACCTCACAGCAACTTTGTAAGGTAGGTATGAACCCTCTTTTACAAGGAAAACTGAGGGCCAGTTAGTAAGGTTAGTAATTGCCTGGCTGGGACAGGACTCAGGAAGCCCTGACTCTACCTGTCATGCTGTTATTTACTTACAATGTGTCATGTCACATGGCCTTCTCGCCAGGACAATGTGAAGTGACATTGGCAAATGCTTTACTGGGTAGAATATGCTTCTGTGTGGTCTGAATATTTCAGCTATTTCACAATTTAGAAGAAAAGTGAGAAGAGCCACTTCTATGCAAACTCATGCTCAAACCAGGGTCAGGGGAGGCTACTCGATTACCTCATTTATCTTGTGACCTGGTTTTACACTCCTTCTCATTCCCAAACAGCAGCTGAGGGCACATTCTAGATAGAGGACCACAGGGTCCACAGGCCTTGCCCTTGATGGGGTGACAGCCTATAGTTGGGGAAAAAAGGCTTTTCTCCAAACCTGGCTTTCCCCAAATTACATATGAGGAGGAAGACTTCTTTGGTGACCTGAAGAGTAACAATCTCTTTAAGCAATATAGCAGTTTTTCATGTTTTTCTTATTCTTACTATTCTTATTGTTGAAGACCACTATAACCCACCCAGGGTAAGAGCCACTGAACCCCAGAACCCCAAATTACAGAATCTCTGAAGGTAGAGAGGGACAGGAGGGCTTCCTACAAGAAGACTGCCTTTCTTTTTTTTTTAATTTTTTTAATGTTTTTTTATTTATTTTTGAGAGACAGAGAGAGAGACAGCACGAGCAGGGGAGGGTCAGAGAGAGAGGAAGACACAGAATCCGAAGTAGGCTCCAGGCTCTGAGCTAGCTGTCAGCACAGAGCCTGGCACGGGGCTCTAACCCACGAACCAGGAGTTCATGACCTGAGCCGAAGCCAGAAGTCCAACGCTTAACGGACTGAGCCATCCAGGTGCCCCAAGACTGCCTTTCTTGAAACAAATGCTAGAGAAGGGGATGGTCGCTTTCCACCACGTCAACATTACAGTAAGCAGGACGGAAGCAAGGCGATCTGTAACTGCACAGACCATTCCTAAGGGACGACAGAGGATTCTGGGGGTTGAAAACATGTCTGGATATAAGAAAAACAAATCCCTAGTAGGAATGTGCTACCATACCCTACGTAAGGAGCTTTTCGATAGGACAAAGCCTCAGGGACTGTGATTCTAAACACAGAATGGACAGGGAAAAGGAACATCAATCAGCCCTCTAGGGGGAAAAAAAACACGTTTTTTTTTCCTCTTTCTTTAGTCACTCCAGAAAAAAAAGGAGCTTACAAAAATAACCTGCGATTGAATAGTTAGAATAATAAAGCCCAGCTTTGGATGAGGATTGTAGTTCAGAATTTAGATTCTCTGGCACTAAAATGAATGCCTCTTACGGCAGAATAAACTACAGCTCTATTTTTACTATGGGGAGGAGATGCATCCCCACGATACAACAGACAGAAAGATTACCCACCAGGGTAAAGCAGAAGTGTCTTGGCTCAGGCAAAGAGTATCTGGACACACAAGGACGTAAAATAAATGCTGCAGGGCAGGCAGAAAAGTGCATGATGCAAAAACAGCGCCGCCGCCCCCCTCCACCGCCTCTTCTCTAACCACCCCGCCAGGCCTCCTGGCCTCCTTCCGGGGCTGCGCTGATAAGCACCGCATGAAATGGGAGATCCCTGCGGTTTGCTTAGACGCGCCGTACCTGCAGCCCCGGGTATGGAAAGCTCTACTGTCCGAGGACGTGGAGAGACCGCCCAAGCCCGTTTCTGCTTTTAAGGTGGCTGCATTACCAGGAACCAGAGACTGTCCCCTCAACCCCCCAACAGCGTTCCTAAACATTTAACTCCCTATCTCCTGGTCCATACAGAAAAATGGAAATGGGGGAAGGGTGGTTTCTAAAATGCCGTAAGGTGGTTTTTTGACGTTGACAACCAAGAAGGATGGGGACGTTTAGGACTGACGAAGGGTTAAACAGTTGTCAAATTCTATTCAAGAACTTCACCTTCTCGATCACCATCGCGGACGAGAAGACGCAGATCTAGCTCGCTGCTAGCGAGGAGGCAAATGCGACACCCTGAAAAAAAGCCTGACTGAACCACCTTAAAAATCGATCCCCTAAATGCGTTAGAAAAATTTGCGTCGTCTTGGGACGCGGTCCGGAAATCTCGCTTCCCCCTCCAAATATTGCTTAAGAGGGAGAGAGAATCAGCCCTGGGCTGCGTCTCACCACTTGCTGTGCGCTCCGAAAAGTCGCGTCCAGCAGCATCAGCTTCCAGGGATCGGACACGGAGCTGGGCAGGGGGATGTAGATGTAATAGGCGGCCAGCGCCACCAGGGCGGTGAGCAGGACACAGGACGACCTCATCCTCCGCCGGCTCGGCTGGCCCGCGAGTGGACGAGGGAGGAAAGGTCTATGCCACCCAAAGCCCTCCAGCAAGTTTCTGCAAGGGTCAGCCGCTTATTCACCGGTTTCTTATATGCCCAGGAGCCAATCAGAGGCGGCGTAGGGAGGAAGTCGGAGCGCTGACGTGCCCCCTCTTCGGTGCCCTTGCAAAGTGTTGCAGACGCTCCAGGTTTGAGGAAGCTCTGGGGCTGAGCTGGGCGAAGCACAGCGGACTCTGGAGGACACGGGTCTGTATTGCACGCCTGAGACTAAGGGCTCCCTCCGGACGGATCCCACACTGAAACTGGGAATCGCTTCAGTGTGATGAGTCTCTGTGTGGGTGCAAAGCGTGTGGGCCGTTCTGACTCAAAATGAAGAGACCGAGAAAGAGAATAAAAACCCACGGTCTTCCAGAGCCACACTTGCAGTGGATACGTGGTGAAAAAAGATAATAAATTCTTGTAGCTAAATGACAACCCTGTAGTACCTCTAGCATCCAAGTCTTGATTTCCAAATCTCATTCTCCAGTAAAAAGAGCCACGACTCATAAAATCATAGTTCTTAGAGCTGATGACAAACAGCAAACTCTCTGCTGGCTCTCTGGAGAAAAGGGTGATTCCAAGGCTGGGGCAGGTAAAGGATAGGATGAGTCTGTTGTGCTGGAAGGTAAGGAAGGGTGAAAAAATGATGGAATTGGTCAAAAGGACACAAGCAACAGCATGAAGCATCTCCCAATAGCTGGGTAATTTTAGCATCAAAATGAATAATTAATGAATATAAACAAGAGAATAAAATCCAGGAGTCTATACTAATATACATGAATAAATGGGGAAATGTCACGTGAAAAAACTCTTTCAGTGGGTCAATGGTAACAGAAAAAGCATTTGAATCCCAGTTTCCAGTGGGGAAGAGGGTGGATATAGAATAGGGCAAAGAACTTCACTGGCAGAATTACAACCAGAGATCCTGAAGGAAACCCTTTGGAAGAACTGTTTTAAGAGAACAACTTTATCCAACCTGATTGAAAGTTAAACATCCTTAAAACATCCCGTACATATAATTTTGCACCTTAATATGGTCTTTAAATTTAATCTGATCCAAAGAAGTGAAGTAGTCATAAATTTGGGACTGAAAATGAGTTTATTAAGAGAAAATTTGTTTCTTGTTCAAAGTTGGAAGAAAACATTTATATAAAGGGAACACTTCAATAGTGTTTCAAGCATTCAAGTTTGAGATCAAGGTTTTGTATTTTTTTCTGTAGTTACTGCTTAAACAAATAACTCTAAACAGAAAGAGATATATATGTTTGTGGATGAATGTATGTATGTAAAATTAGTAGCCAAATCTTTATGGGTGATTCAAAATAATCCCAGAGATATGGACCAAACTGACTACTGAATTAATATAATTTACTTTCAGGTAATCTGTAAACTAATTCAAAGTTTAATCTCTCAGACTTTAGTGTTTTCTTCCTGGATTTTGAGTGTGTTCATAAAATCATAGTTCTTAGAGCTGATGCCAAACCACAACCACCCCGCCACTCCCCACATCTGACTCACCCTTCCATTGTTGGCAGTAGTAACAAGCTCAGTTTTATAGACACAACTCTCCAGGCCCAGAGCAGCTTACTCATAATCCTCTGGTTTGCAAGTGATGAAGCCGATATTTACGTCTCCTGCCTCCTCGTGCAGTACAGCTTCCCTTAAACAGTACACGAAGAGACGGAACCCAAGAAGGAACAAAGACACCACTATGAGTCTCAGCGCATCTTCTGTAAATCTCAGAGTTTTAAAAAAATGAAACCAATTTGAGATGAACTTAAACATCTTCATTACTTGTATCCAGTACTTCATACACTCAACAAATATACCTGGCCCACACCAGGAAGTAAAGGAGTCGGGCAGGGCAGGAAGTTCTCTGCTCCTTTTGGTTTTACACCCTCGGTGTGGAGAATGTAAGTTAGGTACAGAAAGATGCTCTGCAATAAGATAGAAGTTGGGATCTTGGACCAGAGGTAGTTATTGCTTAAAATCAGGCACATTCCATTTTCTAAAAACTTCTGTGCTCTCCAGGTAACTGAACGTTATTTTGGTGTCCTTGGTGGATCTACCTACCAGGAAAGGTGTGGCCTATGAAGATCAATGGACATACTTGTTGGTCCTGAGTTGTATTTGATGGAAAGTAGCGAACTGAATGGTGGTAACCAGGGTTCCAGGCTGTGAATTTGAATGTCATCTTCAAATAAATTCCAAACTCCTTTCCAGACCCATCAACCTAGCTGGTCTGCCTCTGCCTACCTCTGTAACTTCCATCTTGGCCTCCCCACCTGCCTTCTATGTTGTAGCTGCACTGGCTTCTTTCCTATCAGATATACTAGGGCTTTCTGCCTTGGGGTCTTTATGCTTGTCATTCCATGCTGTTTAGTCTGCCTGGCATTCTGCCTCCTACTTTCTCTTAGTTGGCTCACTCTTATTATTAGGATATCTGCTTACTGTCACTTCCTCAGAGTGACAATATTTTATAAAGTTTAGCATGTAATTGCACCCCAAAGCTTGTAAGTGTCTTCTGTAACTGCTAACTAACGACCTAGCAATAGAATATTTGTCTGCTTAAAAGCCAATCTTTTGGGAGAATTTTGGTTAAGTATCTTTTCTCCATTTCCTTTTTTTTTTTTTTTTTCAGATTTTCAAATGGAGTCAAACAAGTATGGGTACCGTATTTAAGGTTTATATTCCTATAATCCCTGAGAAAGTTATTTCATAATTCTTGATATAAAATGGCTCCTTCCATTTTATATGTGCATCCAAGAACCAGATATTTTTCATGGTGTGTGTATGAAACTATGTATCAAGGAATTGATAATATTCAAACATATAATATCACAATATGTTGTAATTACCTTATCATCTTTGGGCATAGATGTGCAGACATTTACCAATGACCTACTAAGTACTGAACATTGTATCATGCTCGGAGATGGGACAATATCCCTGCATGGAAGGAGTTCTTAGCCTAGTAGGACAGAAGATCAATAGTAAACATGAAAATTAAAGAAAACTTGGTAAGTGCTACAGTACAGGTATAGAAAGAATAGACTTCAAAGGTAAGTAGAAGCATATTAGATGGACATGGGAAGAAAGGTATATGCTAGCATTCTGTGTAATCTAAGGTCTGAAGAATGTTCCATACACACTTGAGAAGAATGTGTATTCTGCTGTTGTTGGATGGAAATGTTCTGTACATGTCTGTTAGGGCCATTGGTCTAAAGCATAGTTCAAATCCAATATTTTTCTTATTGATTTTCTGTCTAGGTGATCTATCCATTGTTGAAAGTGGGATATCAAAGTCCATAGCTATTTCTGTATTGTCTATTTCTCCTTTCAAATCTGTTGGTATTTGCTTAATATATTTGAGTGCTCTGATGTTGGGTCTGTATATATTTAGGATTATTACATCTCTCAAATGAATTGATCCCTTTATCATTAGGTATTAATATTACATCAGCACTGTTTTAGGATCTTTCCCCTGAAGTTTGTTACTCAGGTATGAAAATTTGATATGCATAGTAAAAAAAAATGATATGGCAGAACTTTGATGCATTTAAGTATTTTAAATATCTATTTTTAACATATCAGTATAAAAATCCATTGATAAAAATAAGTACATTTTAACAATGTTCGTGTTTATGAAGCAGAAAATACAGCTAGTAAAGAGATACATGGGAAAATGTTTTACCTTGCCGAGTCAAACAATGTAAAATAATTTTCAGGGTCCTGTTTTTCCTCCAAAAAATTATGAAGAGAGAATAGGTCATAGATGAGAATAAATGTTATAAAAGGTAGGTAAATGCACAGTATCCAGCTTACTTATATAAATGATGCCATGATATAAATCCTTATATAGAAAACATTCCTTAATAAAGATTACTTTAAAAATAATTATATATATTTAAAAATATGTTTTCCTGCATATTAAAACAAGTAAATACTGTATATAAATGTAAATAGAACATTTAGCCTTTAAAATCATTTAGGGGAGCCTGGGTAGCTCAGTTGGTTAGAAGTTCAACTTCATCTCAGGTCATAACCTCACAGTTTGTGAGTTTGAGTCCCATGTCAGGCTCTGTAGTGACAGCTTGGAGCTTGTGACCTGCTTCAGATTCTGTTTCCCTCTCTGCCCCTCCCCAGCTAGTGCTGTCTCTCTCTCTCTCTCTCTGTCAAGAATAAACTTCAAAAAAAATTTTTTAAATAATTTAAAAAGAGGATACTGCCACAAACAACTGCTTAGATTATAATAAGCAAATATGTATTCTGACAATAGTTATATTTTTAAAAAATGCAACAAAGCTTAAATACAACTGGAGGTAAATACACCTGAACCTCAGATGCATTTATGTTTCTGTAGAACTATGAATAACTTTATTTTCTTTTTATTACTTTGAGTTTTTCAGTTTTCTTCATTCATTCCTGTATAATAATGCTTTCATTCCTATAATGAATGTTTAAAATGTAATGTTTTAAAAATAACTTAGAAACGGAGATCACAAATGCCTAAGAAAATTGGTACTGGACCCATCTTTTACCAGATAAACCTGAACTTTTATTGAAAATTACATCTACGTACATTTATCTAATTTAAAAACTGTATTTATAAAACCATCCTCTATGGTTATCTCAAACTGCCTGTCCTAACAAAGACATTTGGGTGAAGATTCTTTTTGTTTTTTAATTGTTTCTATGTTTTTTATTTATTTTTGAGAGACAGAGAGAGAGAGACAGCGTAAGCAAGGGAGGGTCAGAGAGGGAGGGAGACACAGAATCCGAAGCCGGCTCCAGGCTCTGAGCTATCAGCACAGAGCCTGATATGGGGCCCGAACCCACGAACTGTGAGATCATGACCTGAACTAAAGTCGGATGCTTAACGACTGAGCCACCCAGGCACCCCTGGGTGAAGATTCTTGACTCAGAGGTATCATAGGCTGTTTATATGACCTTGGGAAAGTTCCATATCATTCTTGACTCTTACTTTCTTCATCTGTAGAATAATGATTTGGATTCAGGATCTCTAAGATACCTTCTAGCTCCAAGAGCTACCAGTTAGATGAGAATGCAAATACAAGCTAAACATATTACAAAAGGCACTTTAAATTAACGCTTTAAAAATATACTTTCATAAGAAAAATGTGAAAGCTACTATGAAGAAGTAATTTATGTGTGAAAAAATGCAAGGAGTGATTACAATATAGTATCAGTTCAATAAATGATCATGATCAAGTCACAGAAATGTGTATTTGGCAAGAAATTCTATCATTGGGAAAAGAAATCATAGAGCATGAGTAAACTCTTCTAGATTCATTGGTCTAACGTTATTTTTCCGGGGCACCTGGGTGGCTTAGTTGGTTAAGCATCCGGCTTTGGCTCAGGTCATGATCTCATGGTTCATGGGTTCAAGCCCCACAAGCCTGCTTCAGATTCTGTGTCTCCTTCTCTCTGACCCTCCCCTGCTCACACTGTCTCTCTCTGTCTCTCAAAAATAAATCAAAAACATAAAAAAAATTTTAAGTTATTTTTCCTTTCCTTTGGTAAAATAATCATTCAGTTTTTATAATATTCATGACTAACTCATTACAAATTACTTTATAAATGGATATATGTACATATATACACATACATATTAATATACATACATATATACTGTTTATTTTATATGATGGCCTATTTCTATTAAATGAAAGTCCCATTGATTTTAGACATTATTTGATCATTTACTTCATAAAGGCTACATCTCACTAGTTTTTTAAAATTATTGTTTGGGGTGCCTGGGTGGCTCACTGGGTTAAATGCCTAACTCTTGATTTCGGCTTAGGTCATGATCTCACAGTTCATGGGATCGAGCCTCCTGTCAGGCTCCGTCCTGACAGTGGGGAGCCTGCTTGTGATTCTCTCTCTCCCTCTCCGACCCTCCCCTTCTTATGCCATCCATGTGTGAGCACACGTGTGCACATGCTCTCTCTCAAAATAAATAAATAAACTTAAAAAAATCTGTTAGGCTTTTCGGCTTTTGTTGTTATAATGTTTTATCCTTTTCAGCCTTTCTAAGCCCCTGTGTCTTATTCTCAAGGCCTGAAATAGGTTGATAGCTGAGCCATTTCTCCAATTAAATTTTGTTGTGGGGACTCTTGGCATGCTGAAAGAAGGACCATTTCCTACACAGTATTTGCTGAGTAAACACCTCCTGATTTTGTAGGCTAAGCTTTCAGTTTAGTTAGGTCATAGATTGCCATAAGTGCTAGAATTTGTGGCTAAGTGAAGAAACTTGTAGCAAAGTAAAGAAACTCAACACTAAAGTTATCTGAAGGCCAAATTGTCTGCTGTGCTACAGAATTAATTACTGCTTGGGGTTTCGTACTTTTTTCTCCAGATCACTCGGTGATAAAATGAAGACAGCAATGTCCCTTATTCACCTTGTTCAGTCACTGGTACTACTGTTGGACCACTGTCTACATTCTGGAAATTGCAGAACTTTAACTGATTGAAGCTCTTTCATATATGTGGGTTTTTCATTTAATTCATACAATTCTGTCTGCTCGCTTTGGCAGCACATATACTAATTCATACAATTCTGCGAAAGTGGTGAAATGAACATTATTTGTTTATGCAGTCTTATAGATGTGAAAAGTAAGGCTCAAATAAGGTAAGTGATTTGCTTAACATCACAGAGTAAGCATCATCAAGACTTAAATCCAATGTTCTAATAACACATCCTATTTTCTATAAATATCATCATCCCCTAAATCTCTTCTTGAAGTGATATTGAGGCAGAAGGGAGGAAATTAGTAATCTGAATTATAGGCAAAGTAATTGTTTCATTTTTATTTTACTAATCAATAAGCAAATGCTTTTTTTTTTTTCCTGTAAGCTTTCTCTCTTAGGATAGAATGAATAACTCCTCTATTCTTCACCAATCAAAAATAATGTTTTCAAAACATTTAACACTTTTTTTAGATTTTCAATCCTTCCAACCTAAAACATTTAGACATTTAGACATTGCGCATTGTATGCAAGAAAGGGATGAGGATAGAGAAGTATTGTAGTTATCTCAGGAATTATATCTATACCAACTAAAATTCAAGTCAAGATCTTTATTGGAAATACCTATCTTAGAAATGCTAAGGTTGCAGATTTGTGACAACCTTAGGAAACAATGAAAATGTATTCTATGTTTTAGAGCTCAGTTTCTCTGTATAAAGTATAAAACAATTTTCTAGTGAGGTTGGTTATTATATTGTCATTCTCAGGTATGATTTCTTGGTTGGTTTCATTTACATATTTATTCTTTCACTTATTTATGTAACCAGTATTTACTAAGTTTGTATTACTATGCTAGATTCTGGAATATAAAGGCAAAAAGAGAAAGAACGTACAGTGTGGTTTGGCAGGTATGGTCTAGTGATTAAAATACATCATTCCTTCATTGATATTAAAATTCATAATACATAAACTTAGTTCTCCCATGTCTTTATTTCAGTTTTTAGATAAAGAATTTCAGGATCTTTGTTGATGTCTTATCGGCCACCACATTCAAAGAATATTTACTCATTAAATCAAAGTATGCCAAATATGGATACATATTATATATGCATTTATTTACATGCTGGTGACTAAAGAGATTTTGTAAACACTTAAAATATTCCATTACTATCCACCAGTTTTCATTAGCAAAATTATTTTAAAAAATGCTTTAAGGTTAAAAATACTTGGAAAAATATTAAATTTAGCTTGTGCTCTATGTTCAAAAGTCCTAGTTACATATAGATGGTGTGACTCTAAAGCAATAATATTGATTTCACAAGCCACCTTCACGTATTCAGCAATAACAAATAAAAACCTCATGTACTTCAAAATGTAATGTATTAAAGACACTAACCTGCAATTTGGTTAAATCCAACAAAAATATACTGAATGGATACCATATTGCATGTATTATGCTGGAGGGCAGTGGAGGGGGTTGGCAGGTAGGTACAGTAAGATTACAAAGATCTGACTTTCCTGCCTTTTAGAGAGGATACTTCAAAATAATACACTATGGGCAGCAAAACAGAAAAACAATACTGTAGAAACACCACTGCACAGCGTGATCTGAGTCAACTACTGCAGGGACACTGAGGTGGGACCACTTTGCCAGCAGTTAGGTGGAAGACGGCTCACAGAAGTAGTAATATTTGCTTTGAACCTTAAGAAGCAAAAAGGATTTAGAGCACTTAGCTGGCTCATTCGATAGAGCACGTGACTCCTGATCTTAGGGTCATGAGTTCAAGCCCCACATCTGATGTAGAGCTTACTTTAAAAAATAAATAAATAAAAAGGGAGGACTGCCTGGGTGGCTCAGTCAGGTAAGCGTTTGACTTCAGCTCAGGTCATGATCTCACAGTTTGTGAGTTTCAGCCTCGCATTGGCCTCTGTGCTGACAGCTCGGAGCCTGGAGCCTGCTTTGGATTGCGTGTCTCCCTCTCTCTCTGCCCCTCCTCATCTTGCATTCTGTCTCTCTCAAAAATAAATAAATATTTAAAAAAATAAAATAAATTAAATTAAATACAAATGGAAATAAATGTTTGTATAATGGCCACTGAATGTGAACATGAAGGCCAACAACCATCAAAAAAGAAATGACAGTTCGTTCCCGGGTTTCAGCATCAAAAAAAGAAAAAGAAAAAGAAAAAAGAAAAAAGAAAAGAAATGACAGTAAAACAATGAGAATATTGTACAACAAAAACATTAAAAGATTTTTTAAATAGAATAAAATAAAAATGGAATTATCTGACTTTGCATATGTCTTATAGTGAATATGTTTGGGGCATATGAAGGGACATTATTCTCAAAAAAACCTGCATGAGCATTTTCAGGAGCATTTGGTATACTGTGAACTGCCAGCATCTTTTTATTTTTTTATTAAAAAATGTTTTTAAACATTTATTTTTGAGAGACAGAGCACAAGCTGGGAAAAGGCAGAGAGAGAGGGAGACACAGAATCTGAAGCAGGCTTCAAGCTGTCAGCACAGAGCCCAATGTGGAGCTTGAACCCAGAAGCTGCAAGATCATGACTGGAGCCCAAGCCGGTGCTTAACCTACTGAGCCACCCGAGTGACCCTTCCAGAATCTTTTAAACACTATTGATAAATGTTGGTGATTTCCTACATTGTGAGTCAGTCCTACATCTGCAAGCTGAAAACTGTGTATGTCACCCTCCTAGTCCCTCTCACATCTCAGACACCCAGCATGTGCTCTAGATTCTGCCATTAGCAGCACTTGTGGAACGCCTTGGACCCAAAAGAGCATCGTGAGGAAGGAAGTGTGGTGTAGAGTTGCGGAGTTCCCAGTGGCATCAGGGGTGAAGTTTGCTGGTAGTATCAGTTCACAGAGCACAGAAGACAGCCTGGTGGACGTTATGGGTATTGCTGCAAGCAGCTTTAGCCTCTGAGAATGATTGGCGTTTTTATTTTTATTTAAAGTTTTTTAAATGTTTATTTATTTTTGAGAGAGAAACACACACAGAGCACAAGCAGGGGAGGGACAGGGAGAGAGGGAGACTCATAATCCGAAGCAGGCTCCAGGCTCTGAGACAGAGCACAGAGCCCAATGTGGGGCTCAAACTCCCGAACCGTGAGACCATGACCTGAGCCAAAATCAGACGCTTAACGACGGAGCGACCCAGGCACCCCAAGATTGGCATTTTAAAAATTAAAACTAGTTAGAGTGAGTTGTTTCTGTAGTTGGTAACTGAAAGCCCTGATAGAATCATTTACAGAGTAAATTCACAATTATGGTGATTTTTATATTTTGTAAGCCCAGCTCATTAATATATGTGAATTCCTATAGCCAGTAAAGGCAGAGGCTAGGTGGTGGCACATCCATTGGATACACTGGAATTGCAACTTAGTTACATTTATTCTCCCCCTCATTACCCCTTACCCAGTTCTATCTGTCCACAAATCCATACCACTGCATTTACAGAATTAATGAATGCACAAAATAAAAATATATACCAAATCCAATATGTATTATTTGCCCATGTTTTCCAAGAAGACAAAATAAATACAATATTGAGGCATCTCTAGAAACTTGTGGAATTGCAGAATGGAGTGGTCAAAGACAGCTAGGGGTATGAGAAAAAGCATTTGCATCTGGTCCTAGTTCAGTTGTAGACCAACCATGTGATCTTTGGGCTTTTTGACCTAGTTTCCTCCTCTGTGAATAGTAGAATTGTGCTAATAATAATAGCTATTATTTATTGAGCACATGCTTTGCTAGTCACTGCTTTAAGAGAGATAAATTACTACCTCAGGCCTAGAGAGAAGATTATGAGAGGTTAAGTAACTTACCTGAAGTCGTGCAGTTAGGCAATGACCTAGGTGGACTGACACAGACATACTGTTGCTGAAGCTTTAAGCCTTAACCTTTATTAGGTGATTTCTTGTGTTTCTTTCAGCTATAACTCTCTAAGTCAATTTGTATTCTTTAGTAAATCTAGATAAAACTGCAAGGAAGGGGCGGAGCTGACTTTCACAAACAACACTACACATTTTAACTTTTAAGCAGCCTAAGGCAGTGCTAGGTTTCTTGGTAGACTTAATACCCTGGTAACTCCCATTCGAGGTGACCCAGAAAGAGAAAGAGTCATGAGGTTTGGCTGCCATGGGAGGAAGTCCATGATGACTGATAAATGTGTGTTTGGAATGCCACAATGACAAGGCAGAGACCGTGGGGTGGGGCCTACCCCAGCAGCAAGGGACCAGCAAGCACAGTGGTTGCAAACAGTAGCAGCTTGGGAATAGAATGAAAATCCTTGATGGTTACAGAACAGCAAGAACAGAACTGGCACCTGCACCACTGTCATTGACATCATGGCCATCATCATCATCATCATCACCGGGAACACCTGTTGAGTGTTTCTGTGTATCAGGCAGTGTTCTAAGTATTGTAAACATTTTATTTCATTTAATCTTTTTTTGATTAGTATATTTCCACTTTTACCAAAGGTAAACGTTTACATTTATTTTAGCAGTCTCATACAATATAAAATTTTATCACCTGCTTTTATGACTTCATAGAGTGTAAATACCTTCTCTTCCCTTTGAAAACAGCTTCTCAGACTATGTGTGAAAAACCAGGATTTTTTTCAATCCCTTCCAACCACTATTTTTGCTAAGTTATTCTGATCATGCACATGTCACAGCAATGTTAAGTTGCTATTAGACTTTCTATATGATTGTAAACTGGTTCTAATCTACAGATCACACTTTGAGTAGCACTGTTTTAAAACACTCAGATGACTGTACTACATGAAGATAAACCAATTGGATAGCCAATCCTGTTGGGGATATATGATAGCACTGTTCAACAGCAGTCATTCTATTCAGTGGCTCTACTAATTTTACTGCCTTGAGAAATAAGGCAAGCTCTACTGTATATGTACTAAAACTTGGAGAATCAACTCCCCGTGGCATGTTACCTATTATAACATATTATAAAAATTTGCACTTCAAACTTTATATTATCCTCCTACATCTCATCTGTCACCAGCAAGCCTTCAAGTTTTGTTTACCTTGCCTGCCATTATTAGTTTTCTTTTTTATTGCCAGCATCCTTCATCATGACTGTAAAACCATGATTTCTAGATTATTAAAAAGGAATCATTGTCCTCTTGCCACCATTATCTGACTTCCTTTCTTTTTCTCATTTAGAAAACTGAAGTAAGCAGAGACTGATTTTAAGCTGTTCGTTAGCTCTAATACTCCATGATTTATCCCCTACTCTTCTTTGCCCAAAATACCTTATCCTAGATTTCACATTAGAATCTTTCCACAGAAAGTAAATATGAACAGGAAGTCTAGTCTGGAGATCAGTAACTAAGATTTGGAGGGTAGAGCCAGGTCCAGTATGCTGACAATCCAGAATCTGTAACCTGGGCTACTCTGCATGGATGTTTTTTGGTTGTTTTATTTGGCATCATACCCCTCAAGGTAATTAATATTTCTGTAACCCTAGGAAAGCAACCCCTAAGAGGAATGAAGAATAGTAATAAGAATAGTATAGAAATAATGAAAAGCATAAATTTAAATCCATAGTATTAATACTTTTCTAACCATTTGAAGTATAATAGTAGTAAGTTTTACAATCAATATAATTTGCATTTAGTCTGATAAATGTTTATGTAATATTTCAGAAAATCTGTTGTATCAGACTTATGATTTTTAACTAATTATGAAATTTCTATTATATGTTTCAGTGTTTCATTAAGTAAATAATCAATCTTTAAATTTAAATTGCTTTGATTTCGCACCTCATGACCCATGTTTAAATTATTAATGTAGTAAATTAGCATTAAACAAAGTACCTATGGGAGCGAGAGTTTCTTTCCAGGAAAAGCTCCAGGAATGGAAGGTCCTTTGAGCATTCTCCTGTTTGCCCTCGAGAGAGTAAGCCATTTTGTTTCAGAAGCACTGGAGAGAAGGAGGAGAGGGAGAAGATAGAGACAGTACTTTGAGGTGAAGATGGATTCTGACCCTGAGTGCATTTCTCCTGAACATGGTGGAGGCAGTTCTAAGAGTGAGGAAGATCTCAGACCCACTCCCATGCAGCACTCCTGGGGAAGGAAGAAACAGGAGCAGCTACTGAGCAGGAGCAGCCTGGGAATGCCTGGGGACTGAACACCAAGTGTCATAATTTGGGGAAATCAAAGATATTCTTGTTCAAACACAGTATAAAAGGAAGAGAGGTGTCTGCCAGCAAATGATTTATGCAGACATCAACAATTAACATTTCAAAGGTGATCAAAATGGACTGAAGACCAGAACACTCTGCCCCATTTTTTCTAGATTGTATATGATGACTTCAATTATTTGTGATCTAGTGAGGGGGTGGAGCCCATCTGTCCTATCTTCTTTCTCCCATAAAACGAGAAATAAGGTGGATTAAATTTCCCACCAATCCTGATATATAACAAGCATAGGCAGATATATCTATTTTAGAACACTAAAGAAAATGATGGTTTTTGGACCCAGTACTTATAAAGTAGATTCACATCCCTTATAGAAGTAGTGGGGCCAGAGGTGCTTGGCTGACTCAGTTGGAAGAGCATATGTCTCTTGATCTTGGGTTCAAGTCCTATGTTGGGTATAGAGATTACTAGATAGATAGATAGATAGATAGATAGATAGATAGATAGATAGATAGATAGATAGACAAACTTAAAAAAAGAAAAACAACAAAATTAGTGGGGCCAGTATACTTTGACAGCCTAAGCTATTGAGGACCCATGGGAAAGAGGCAACACTATGGGATCCCTGGTTCCTGGCAGAATATATCCACATCTGATAGGAGATATAAAAAGGAGAACCAAGTGAAGCAGGTGGAAGTGAAGCCTACTAATGTGGTATAAGCCAATGACAATGAACTAGAACCTAGCTTCTCATTTGCATGGCCTAGGAGACAAAACTTATGCTTAAATCCCCTTCTCTTTGCTCAAGAAGAGGAACTGTACCATAATAATCAATTTTTTCCTGTCTTGAGGAATTCTAAATCAAACTCAAGAAATTAAGCCAGAGCTTCCTAAGACTTCCTAAAGTTGGCTTTACTAAAGAATCCCTTCCTTTTGACAATCTTGTGATAATCAAACACAACTGATTTTTCCTTAGGGACCTAAGATAGTAAGATAGTAAATATATTCATTACAATTCTAACAAGATAATGAAATAGATTAATAGACTAGAAACTTGAGCTTTTGTTTTTGTTTTTGAGACTTGCACTATTACTTGTAAAGTTTATGGATAGCTGATTTAATTTCTCATTTAAAAGTTTCAGATAAATATGTGAATTGTGTTTCCTACATTAAGGTATTCTAAGAGATTCCAGGAAATGGGTCTTTTAAGTTGTGTTTCTTATTTTCATTGCATGGGAACATATTTGTTCTATGTGATATGGGGAAGAGTTGGTAAATGACCTTGAATGTTCTTGGGAAAGTTGCTTGAATGCTATTGATACCCAATAGAGTCAAGGGTTTGATAAGGAGAATGGCATAATAAGAGGTGTTTTCCTTCTCTCTCTGTCTCTCCCCCTCTCATGCTCTATCTCTCTCTGTATCAAAAATAAATAAAACATTTAAAAATATATATATTTAAAAAAGGAGGTGTTTTGTTTCCCCAACTTTTAAATTATAAAAGTAATCAATGTTTACAATTATAAAAATCAAGCAGTATAGAAGTACTGTCTAGAAGTATCTACTGTATATGATAACATAATGACTTTTAATTTCATATTGGTGTTCCCAAGAGCAGTGATTTAATGCATATAAATTCCTTGGTCAGTCACATTCATGCGAAAAGAAAAGAAAACAAATGAACAATATTTTAATTAGGAAAATGAAACAATGTAATTTAAAAATATTGATAAACATCTCAACTCGATTATTATACCATACATAACAGCTCCATTTAATTTTCAAAAAGAGAAGCAGGCAAAATGTTAATGAAAAATTAAAGGAAATCATGCTTAATGAAGGAGAAAATAGCCTAATATTTTAATAGCCTCTATAAAATAAATTCAACTGTGTGTGAAAGAGAAGGTAAAAATAATGAGAGATAAAGCATTAGGCTTTTTTTTTAATCACATCTGTGACAATATCAAGCATCACAACTTTCATGTTAGCGTACATTAGGGAAACATTTTTCTATTTTACACATATTACCATGAAATTACCTCTCTACCATGGATGGTTAGGATGTTGTATGGCCTTGTGAACTCCAGTTGTACACAAAGGAAAGTAGTGGGCTGGTTGGGGATTGTTGAGATAGCCCTCTGAACTCTGAGCTTTATGAAGGCAAAGACTGCATCAACTTGTGTCATAGTTTTATCACCGGTGCCCAGCACGGTGCCTGGTGTATAATAAGCACTCATAAATATTTTTCAGATAAATAATAATAGAAATAGTTAGCATTTAGTGAGTGCTTTCAATGCACTGTTCTCAACAATAATATTATTTTATGTAATTCTCACACATGCTCATAAATGACATCTATTAGCATAGGAACTTACAACATAATGCTTCTGAGAGTCATCCTTTTGGTTGCATGGAAATTGCTGAGTACATCCCAAACATAGGCTGTATGGTTCTCTGTTTAGGCACTCACTAATGATACATGTCTGAGTTTTTTCCAGTTTTTAGCAATTGTGAATAAAATTTCCTCAAACGCTTTTATATATAGGAATGGGATTTCTGGATCTTAAGCAATTATATGTTTAACTTTGTAAGAAACACCCACACGAGCAAGGTATGAGAGGTCCTATTTTCTACCTCCTCACCTGACTTGGTACTGACTAAATACTTTCTAAAATTTTATTTTTTTTTTAATTTTCTGAGAGAGAGAGAGAGAGAGAGAGAGAGAGAGCACACATGCAAATGAGAGAGGGGTAGACAGAAAGGGAGGGAGAGAATCTCAAGTAGGCTCCATGCTTAGCACAGAGCCCTATGTAGGGCTCAATCTCACCACCATGAGATCATGACACCTGCGCCAAAATCCAGAGTCAGACGCTTAACTGCCTGAGCCACCCAAGCACCCCTGACCATTTCTATTTTAAATTTTAAAACATTTTTTTAAATGTTTTATTTATTTTTGATACAGAGAGAGATAGAGCATGAGAGGGGGAGGGGCAGAGAGAGAAGGAGACACAGAACCGGAAGCAGGCTCCAGGCTCTGAGCTGGCTGTCAGCACAGAGCCTGACACAGGGCTCAAACCCACGAACATGAGATCTGACCTGAGCCGAAGTCGGAGGCTTAACCGACTGAGCCACCCAGGCGCCCCATAAATTTTAGCCATTGAAATAGGAGTGTATTGGTATCTGAATATAGCTTTATTTATTTATATTTAATGTTTATTTATTTGAATGTATCTTTCAATGCATTTCTCTAATGAATAATGATGTTTAACATCTTTCAGGTAACTATTTGTCATTTGCATCTCTTCTTTGGTGGGCATCTGTCAAATTTTTCTTTGTCCATTTTTAAAAAAAACTGGGTTGCTGTTTTCTGATTAAGTTGTGAGAGCCTTTCTTTTTTTGAGAGTTCTTTAAATATTCTGGATAAGAATCTTTAATCATATAAATATTTTGAAAATAACTTTTTCCAGTTTGTGCCTTTTCACTTAACTGTTAATATTTCTTAACAGTGCCTTTTGAGGGGTAGTTTTTAATTTTGATGAAATATGATTTGTGCATTTTTTTCTTGTGTGGGTCTTGCTTTTTGTGTTGCATTTGATTGTTTTTTTTATACTGTTCTCTGCTGAAATTTCCTGTTTTCATTCATTACAAGCACATGTTCCTTTATCTCACTAAGCATAGTTATAATAAAGGCTTTAAAGTCCTTGCAGGTTAATTCCAATATGTGGGCTATCTCCAAAATTCCAAAAATTTATAAAAGCACCACCTTGAAACTATTCTATGATTGTTATGTTCACTGCTTTTCAGCCTCAGCGGCAGTGTTCTGTGTGCAGGCAAGCTAATGAAGAATACCAGATACTGGCCAACTCCTGGCACTATTCATCTGCCTTCTGTAATGAATTCTTCAGTGTGGTGGACTATGATGAGGGGGCGGATGTTTTCCAACAGCTCAACATGAACTCTGCTCCCACGTTCATGCATTTTCCTCCAAAAGGCAGACCCAAGAGAGCTGATACTTTTGACTTTCAAAGAATTGGATTTGCAGCTGAGCAACTAGCAAAGTGTATTGCTGACCGAACGGATGTTCATATTCGAGTCTTCAGACCACCCAACTACTCTGGCACCATTGCTTTGGCCCTGTTAGTGTCACTTGTTGGCAGTTTGCTCTATTTAGGAAGAAACAACTTGGAATTCATCTATAACAAAACTGGTTGGGCCATGGTGTCTCTGTGTATAGTCTTTGCTATGACTTCTGGCCAGATGTGGAATCATATTCGTGGAACTCCATATGCTCATAAGAACCCACACAATGGACAAGTGGGTATTGTTTCGGAGAGGATTATTCTTTTGGGGCTTTTCTATGGGGTTTTTTGCTTAATCGGATATATTGTAATAGATCAACTTTGAAAAAATAGATCAATTGTCTTTGAGGCTTAGTATTTATTAAGTTGATGATGATTAACTGTTGAAAAATGTAATTTTCTTCTGTAACTTTTTCATTTGGAAAACATACAAATTTTGAGAAAATAAAAAAAAATTTTTTTTCCAAACTATTAATTTATAAAAATAACACACTTCTCAATGTGAACAAGAACATCAGGATTCACTCTCATCAATGTCCTTATCTGGGTCTTGCTCGGCAGCCTCCTTTTCCTGTTGCTGTTTCTTCCAGAGTTTGGCCATGGCCAGGAGCTTGAGGTTGGGTTGGTTGGCAGCATCTTCGGGAAAGATGTAATCATAGGACTCTTCCCAGCCTGCATCAGACCCATCATCCGCCTGGACTTTTCTTCTCTTCTTGACTTTCTCTGGCATGAGTTTGTCTACTCTCTCCTTATCTGACACTGTTCCAAATTCATCTTCAAAGGTTCGCCACGATTCCAGCAACATAAGTCTCTCTTTCTTTTCTTCGCAGTTTCTGTTGGTTTATTTTCTCTTGGAATGTGTCAGACTTTTTGTTTGTTTGGCATAGAATTTTTTCTACATTTTTTAAAAAAGTAGGCTCCCTGCCCAAAGTGGGGCTCAAACTCAAGGGTCACATGCTCTGCTGACTGAGTCAGGCAGGCACCCCTAGAGTTTTTTTTTTTAAAGTAAGCTCTGTTCCCAACATGGGGCTTAAACTCACAACCCCAAGATCAACAGTCAGATGCTGTACCGACTGAGCCAATCTGGCACCCTTGTATGACACAGCATTTTAGATTATAACCTGGATGTGATGATTATGGCTTAGAGATTCTAGTTCTGTTTTATTCCTCAAAAAAGTCCTGATATTTTTGTATTGTCAGGCAATTAACTTGTTGTTTAATTGAACTTAAACTGAAAATTCTGTCTTTTGGGCAGCAGCTAAAATCTCGGTTCATGGCTGGGCTACTTACAGCCCTCCTTGTATTTACAGGGCTAAAGAGTCACTAGAGATGGTTTCAGTTTATATGCAGATTTCACACTCTTCTCAGGATCTCTTCAGGACTTGCCCCTTACTTTTCAGCAGCTACAGTTGCCCCAAACTCTATCTTCTGCTATTTATACCAAAATGACTGTTTGAGGTACCTGGGAGGCTCAATCAGTTAAGTGTCCCGACTCTTGGTTTTGGCTCAGGTCATGATCTCATGGTTTGTGAGTTCAAGCCCCATGTTGGATTCTGTGCTGTTTGGGATTCTCTCTCTGCCCCTCCGCTGCTTGTGCCCACCCCCCTCCCCCCATGGATATAAATAAATAAACTTAAAACAAAAACAAGAAAAAAGAAAGACTGTTTGATTTTCCTCTTGGTTTTAGCCTCTGCATGATACCAGATGAAGAGTTTTCATATTCTAATAGCCATTCCAAAGTTGGAATCATGATCCAAATGAAATCCATATATTGTGTTTGGTTATATGTCTCTTAAGCCAAATCTATTGATTACCCCTTTCTTGCTCGTTTTCTTCTTGCTATTTGTTGAAGAAACGAGGTTTTTTTGCAGAGTGTCTATAAGTCCAGATCTTGCTGATTGTATCCTTATGGTGTAATTGATCATTTCTGTTTGCTGTGTTTACTAAAAAGAAAAAATTCAGAGTTAGAGATTAACTAGGTTCAAATTAAAAAACAATTATCTT
This sequence comes from Suricata suricatta, assembly GCF_006229205.1. NCBI lineage: Eukaryota > Metazoa > Chordata > Mammalia > Carnivora > Herpestidae > Suricata > Suricata suricatta. Next base: position 92,291,276 of record NC_043704.1, on the reverse strand, counting down.
TTTTACAAGATAACTTCATAAATGTGTGTGACTCTCTATGAGGAGTAAATCTTGGCTTCCTGTTCTTAAAGGTAAGGGTTTGATCCTTCAAATTCATTGGTCAGTGGTTTCCAGATTTTCTGCCAGTACTCAGCAGTTTTCAAATTTTGTGTTCTAGAAAAACTTAAATTTCTGCAGAATCTCTTTGAAGTCAAATCAGGATCTCTCTCTCTCAGGGGATTAAGGAAGGAACTTCTTGTGATGAGCACTGGGTGTTATATGGAAGTGTTGAACCACTAAATTGTACATCTGAAACTAATATTACACTGTATGTTAACTAACTGGAATTGAACTAAAAACTTTTTTAAAGGAAACTTGAAAAGTTGATAAATGACTAAATTTTTATTACAACATGTAATATTTAAAAATTTTTAAATCTTTCCTTTCTTCCTCCTTTTCATTTTTCATTCCTATTTCTTCTTTTGCTTATTCTTTCTTTGAAAAAAAATTGAGTACCTATAATGTGGCAGATACTGATCTGGTCACTGGAATATATCAAGGAACAAAAGAGACAAAACTCTCTGCTTTCATGGAGCTCACATTCCAGTATGGAGAGACAGATCATAAACAATAGCATAGCTGCAGGTAGTAATGGTATTGATGTGGAAATGTTTGGGTTTAGAGCCAATGGCCAAGAAAGAATTCTAGACCAAGAAAGAATTCTTGAGATGACTTCAATGCAAAAAGGCGGTTTTATTAAAGCGTGGGGACAGGACCCCTAGGCAGAAAGAGTTGCACTGGGGTTGTGACAGGTAACTGTTTATATATTTTCAAATTAGGGGGTAGTTAAGGACAGAGCAAGTCTCCAAGGTATTTTGGAAACAAGGTTTTCAGGATACTGAGGAGACTAGCTATGGTTAGGAAAAGGTCATTTATTACTGTTTAGTAAAACCTCAGTCATAAGATCCTTCAGATGTATATCCGTGGGCCAAATGCTTAGAGGATGATTGCTAACATGTATTTTGGGAGGTAGAGATAAAGGAAGTTTCCAAAGGAATTCTTATATGTTAAGGTAGAGTTACAGAATCCTGGAGGTCAGGATAATTTTAACTAAGATTGCTTTTTGCCCTTAGCAAAGTGTCATCATCGAGGCAGTGAGTTCCTAGAGGAATGTCATTCTGCCTGTCTCAGGGACTTGCCAATGGGCTGTAAGTTGTAAGGAAATTTAATTCTTTTCTTTTCTTTTTTTAGATTTTTCTTTTAAAATTTTTTTTTAATATTTTACTTATTTTTGGGAGAGAGAGACAGTGTGAGCAGGGGAGGGCCATAGAGAGAGTGAGACACAGAATCTGGAGACAGGTTCCAGGCTGAGCTACTGTCAGCACAGAGCCCAACGCGGGGCTCCAACCCACAAACCATGAGGTCAAGACCTGAGCCGAAGTTGGACGCTTAACCAACTGAGCCACCCAGGTGTCCCTAATTTTTTCTTTTGCCTTTGTTTCCCACATCAGGTATGAAATTAAAAAAAAAACAAAAAAAGCAAGGCAAAGGGGATCTGGGGTGTTTGAGAGAAGGGCTGCAGTTTCAGTTGGCGTAGCCACCTAGGCTGATTGAGACAGTGCATTTGAACAAGAATTGAATAAGAGGAGGCAAGTCATGGGTAAAGGACAGAAGAACAGAAGAGCAGAGGAAGCATGTGTTAGGAGCATGTCTCACATGTGGTCCTCACATGAGGAGCAACACTGTGGTAGGTGTGGCTACAGGTAAGTGAAACTGTGAAGGGGAGAGGAGAAGATGATGAATAGGAAGCTATTAAAGTTTTCTGAGCACAGTGACAAGATCTGACTTCTGTTTTAACAGGAATGCTCTAGTTGCTTTACTGAGAATAGATAGTGAAAGTTTAAGGGTGAAAATGGGGAGATGAGTTAGGGGATTCCTGCAATAGTTCAGGTAAGAGAAGATGTCAGCCTAAAAAAGGGTAATGGAGGGGGGAAAAACAGGTCTGTTCTCTGCTAGAGTCCAGCTCCAGCAGGTCCAGGGGTCCCTGAAGGATGGACAGTGTCAGCACGAGAGGGTGATGGGAGAGGCACAAGTTTCTTTTTTGATCACCAGGCAGACATCTCTGCTCTATCTGCTTTGGTGTCTTTTTTTATTGGTCAAGCAATAACATGACATCAGAAAATAGAAAATTTCTACAGTGACTAATTCTTACTGATAAGATGATTAATCATTGAAAGTGTACAGAAACAAGTTTTACAGAAGTATTTTTCTAGTACCATCCCATTCATTCTGGGTGCCAGTCTTCCAGATTAAGAAAGTAACAAACCTATCTTATTTTGTATGGGTTGGTTTTTTGCCAATTATGACTTTGTTTTTAACTAACAACTTACAACAAATCATGTAATGTACTTACGGTGGGGTTGAGTAAATCTTATAACCAAGAGTATAACAGGATGTTTTTAGTAGAAAACAGGATAACATATATATTATTTTAGTATAGCTAAGATTAAAACATAGGTTAAGTTGTATATCGACAGGCTAAGACTTATTGTGATTGGCTCATAAATTATAAGAGAAAGAATGTTAACAAGCTGTTTGAAGAAAGCCCTTTCTTTGATGCAGGCACAATGGGGGCCCTATGTGTGTTGGCTTTGTACCTGGGTTTCCCACATTCTTATCCATCCTCATAACTGAAGTCAGTATAAGGGAGGATATTTATAGAATGTGGACCTTGGGAAGGGACCATGTTCTGACTTTGTCTTCTATTTCTAATCTCCAATTTAGGCTGCTTTTCTTCGGGCCAGACTTAAATGGACTATGTTTTTGACCTTGTTTTTTATTTCTTATCTCCAAATTAGGTTCCTTTTCTCCAGGCCAGTCTCAAATGCAATTTTTGTGTTTTTAACCCTTCAAGTCTATGTTTTGGGTAGAAGAGCCTTTTGTCAAACATCTATAGTGTTTTTTTTAAATGTTTTATTTATTTTTGATACAGAGCCATGAGAGGGGGAGGGGCAGAGAGAGAAGGAGACACAGAACCGGAAACAGGCTCCAGGCTCTGAGCTAGCTGTCAGCACAGAGCCTGACACGGGGCTCGAACCCACGAACATGAGATCTGATCTGAGCTGAAGTCGGAGGCTTAACCAACTGAGCCACCCAGGCGCCCCACATCTATAGGGTTTTGACCTAAAATCTCTTATGCAGGGACAGGAAAATGTTTTTTCTTGTGGGGTAACTGTGTAGGGAATATTGGTCTGATTTGGAATGCTGTAAGGCCTAATTAATAACAACAGGGTTATTTTTTAACATGAGCAGTAGCAGCAGAAGGAGATACGTTTTGTTTCTCATGGCAGGAGCTATGCAAACGTCTGCCATTTCCTTGCTGTGACTGTGTCATCCAGCAAGGCTGATGTGGCTCCCAATAGTTCTTGATATATTTTGAAGGTAGAGCTGACAAGATTTGGGTTTGTAAAAGCAACACATCTTGGCATTCTTGGTCACAAGCAATAGAAACCAATTCTAACTATCTTAAAGGATAAAAAGGTTGTTTGTTTTTTTCCCCCACAATTAGTGTGAGGCTCAACCTTGGGAAATGGGCAGGAGCTAGAGGGGAGTAGTAGGTAGTGGAAATACTAGCAAAGATTATTGGATCCAAAGACTCTGCTCTGCACACTGCTGTTGGCTATGGGAATGCATATGACCCTTACTCCTTTCCATAACTTTAGCACATGCTAAAAAACAGTCTTATGAAGAAAGCATCTGATTGGCAGAGCTTTACTCATGGGAAGAACGCAGCCCCATTCATATCTGTGGTAACAGAGAAGCATTAACTCTCACTAAAACCATATTTCATGAGGGATTCCTCAAAAGGGATATTGGAGTATTATTAGGAAGGAAGGGTTAAATGTTCAACAGCCAGGAAAACAACAATTGTCCATTAAAACACTCATGATAAAATATTTGAGGAGTACCCAAAAAAAATTAAAAAAATAAAATAAAATAGAGGGCTCCCTGGGTGGCTCAGTCAGTTTAGCACGTGACTTTGGCTCAAGTCATGATCTCATGGTTTGTGAATTCCAGCCCTGCGTTGGGCTCTGTGCTGACAGCTCAGAGCCTGGAACTTGCTTCAGATTCTGTGTCTCCCTCTCTTTCTGCCTCTCCACTGCTCACACTCTGTCTCTCTCTCAAAAAATAAATAAAACATTAAAAACAATGGAAAGAAGAGGGAGAAATAATCTCCTCAAATGCTACTGGCCAGATACAGATGCTAAGAACATTTATTGCATTTCTTCATAATTTTTTCTCCACATAGGATTTATATATAGTTGCATTATGCACTTAAATATCACTTAGAATCCTAAGATTTTAAAAAGTTTTCCCAATGCATTATTTCTTACATGTAATTTTCCCTTCATTATTAAACCCACAGTTAATCTGCTTATTGCAAATGGGCATATAATTGAGGTCAAGTATTCACCATTTTTTGATGACATGTGTTCCATTTTTATTTTACCTGGACAATCCCATTTTTCCCCCATTCATTTGAACAGCAGCAACAAAAATATTGCTAAGTACAATCAAGGTATCCATATTGTTGTCATAGGAAATACTACTCTACAAGATAAAGTTGCTGTCAAAACTAAGCTGGCGGACAGTATTACTTTAGGATACCTCAAATATTTACAAATTAGTTGATAGTGTGGAAGAGATAATTTATGAGTGTCAGCATATAATGTATGAAAGTGCAGGTTGGGGGCGCCTGGGTGGCTCAGTCGGTTAAGCCTCCAACTTCGGCTCAGGTCAGATCTTACGTTCGTGGGTTCCAGCCCCGCGTCAGGCTCTGTGCTGACAGCTAGCTCAGAGCCTGGAGCCTGCTTCCAGTTCTGTGTCTCCTTCTCTCTCTGCCCCTCCCCCTCTCATGCTCTGTCTCTCTTTGTACCAAAAATAAATAAAACATTAAAACAAAATTAAAAAAAAATAAAAAGAAAGTGCAGGTTGTAGGAAAACTGAATTTTTGATATGGATAATTGCCTATGTTCGTAAACTGTCAAGTCTTAACTGAATCAATACAGTACCATTAACTTTCTTCCACTCATATTTGGGACCAGCTGTGGTGCAAAAATCATTCAATTCTTGGGTAATTTACTCAAATGTCGACGGTGTAAGTTATATTATCCTTGATGTAAATGTATTAATTTTGTAAACATGCCACTTAATTTTTCCTGAAAAACTGTCATTAATAATGTAGTAAAAGTAAAATTACAGACTTTCTTTAGTGTCTTTGGATAAAGCATAACTGATATTATATTAAAAATAAGTTCATCCATTAATTCATTTACTTGTTATTTCAACAAATATTTAATTGAATGACTTCTATGTGCTAGGCACGATGGTTAATATGGTTCTGATAGTGTAGGTAGTTAGGAAAGACCCTCCAAGGAATGGTAAAGTGAGCAAATGTTACAGGATCGGTAGAAGTTGCTTCTCTAGGTGAAAGGAATACGGATCAGAGAGATTGGTAGAGAGAAGAGCAGGTGCAAAAATCCTTGAGAAGGAAGGCAGGTATAGAACTCAAAGAAAGTGAATATGGCATAAGATGGAGCTGCAAATGTAAGTAGAGATCAGAGCTTGCAGGCCCAGTAGGATGGAAGTGTTTTAAGGAGGTGCTATGAGGAGTTTGGATTTGCATATCACCCTGAATGCTGGCAGGAGAATGGATTAGAAGAAGGCAATATGTATTCTTAGAGATCAATTACAACTCTTTTAGGCAACAACTTTAAAGAAGGAACTGTTGCTAGATGCTGAAAATACACAGGTGAAGAAGACCAAAAAGGCTCTTATGGAACTGAAAGTGTCTTATGGATAGTGGTACTTTTATAAGCATGATGTAAAATATAAATATTAATATTGTACTAAAAAGACAGAATAATGAAAATAAAACTTGAGATCTTGATTTTGCCACTAACTAGCTATCTGACCTTAGTAGAGGAATAAAACATCCATGCTGGCATTAGTAAAAGTCATTTGTAAAACAAAGAATGAGACTAACAAGCTGAGATTTTTTCCCCACATTTAAAATTTTACTGATCAAATTACATAATTAGAAATAACGGCTTCATCATATTTGGAAACCTCTCACTCCATCAAGTAAACCTAAATCTCTTTGTCCAAGTGAAACTTCATGTGCTAAATTTGTATAGTCTTGCAAATCTATGCTAAGTAATTTGTAGCCTAATGATTCATATGAATAAAGTCACCATTCAAATCCTAATTGCTGGCTATTGAGGTATGTAAAATCTTTTGGCTCCCAATGGTTATAACTTCTAATGCTTGTTTTACTGTCAGAGATGACAGGTTAAGAGATGCTGCATTATAACAAACTTGGAAATATGACATTTCCGTTGGAAAATGTTACTAATTCCAAGGAAGGACAGAATTCCAAGGCTATTCATTAAACTTTTTGAAATAAAAATCTTAAGCAAAAAGTACTTAGACTGAATCTTTGTAACTGTATCTCCTGTGGCATTATATATAGCTATGTACTTCAAAAACGCTTTGAGGAGGGGTGAGGGGCGCCTGGGTGGATCAGTTGGTTAAGTGTCCAACTCTTTATTTTGGCTCAGGTCATGATTTCATGATTTATGAGGTAAAACCCTGTGTAGGGCTCTGTGTTGACAGCACAGAGCCTGCTTGGTATTCTCTTTTTTGCCTCTCTCCTCCACACTTGAACTTGCATTTTCTCTCTCAAAAATGCTTTGGGGAGGTAAGGATCGTGATGGAGAAAAACAAGTGCATGAAATCTATGTGACATCTTGATGTTACTATTTACAGTAAAACATTTAATCCTATAATGAAATATGTAACTTTACCATAAAATAGTATTACTAATTGATAATATAACATTTCACCTTTTATTTCTTATTTGAGAGTGAGAGAGAGAGAGAGAGAGAGTAGGGGAGAGGGGGCAGTGGGAGAGAATCTTAAGCAGGCTCCCTCCATGCTCAGCCCAGAGCCCAATGAAGGGCTCAATCCCATGACCCTGGAATTATACCTGAGATGAAATCAAGAATTGGAGCTCAACTGACTGAGCCACCCAACATTTCACATTTAAAAATAAAATCTAGGGGCGCCTGGGTGGCTCAGTCGGTTAAGCCTCCGACTTTGGCTCAGGTCAGAGCTCACCTATGTGGGTTTGAGCCCCGCATCAGGCTCTGTGCTGACAGCTAGCTCAGAGCCTGGAGCCTGCTTCCGGTTCTGTGTCTCTTCTCTCTCAGCCTCTTCCCCTCTCATGCTCTGTTTCAAAAATAAATAAAACATTAAAAAAATTTTTAAAAATAAAATAAAATCTAGAAGTTGTAATATATTTCATTACAATTTTAGGTAATAAAATCAAAGACCAGAACAACAAATATTGCCATTTATTGCAATAGATTTAATAATTTTTCAGATATACTAGTTCTTATTAAAGAGGATATGGGGTGGAGAAAGATATCCCATAACTCAAAAGTAACTTTCCTAATTCCCTATTCTCTGCTGCTCTGAAGAACCTGAAAGAAGACGGGGATGGAGGAACGAAGAAATATGAGTAAGAGGGAATGAACTAGAAGGAGGAACAAGCATGAGATGGGCGTCAAGAAGAGTCCAGAGGGTCACTCAACTTGGAGATGGAGGGCAGAAAGCTGATCCTCCACAGGGGAATCTCAGTAGTTCTATCCTTCACATTTCATTTTCTCCACCTCCATCATTTTTACCCTCCCCACCTCTAGAAATTATTTTATTGCTGGGGGGGCAGGAAATGTCACACACTTTAATATACTAAATGCTTAAATTCAGTTAAACTCCTTCAGTATATCTGAAACCTGTTCATTTGGTATCTTGGGAGTTGTTGGATGACATAAGAATTAACGGTTTATTCTTTCAAGCTACTCCTCCTTTGATTTATCTACCCCATACAGAGGTTGACACATAATTTTAATAACTGTATTTCCAGTGAAGAGGCCTAGAGAAAGAGGCTAGTATTTAACACAAAGAATCTTAGCTAGGACCTGCCTTGGAAGGGGACAGAAGCCTGGCCAAGGGCAATAGCAAGAGAGCCCTGTCTTCCAGACCAGAGGAGACCAGAGGAGACAGCTTGAGCACAGCAGGACAGCAGGGTTTCTTTAAAGGAGAAAAGGAAGACTGGATTTGGTGCAGAAGACAAAGTGTCCTCCCTCTGCTAGGAAAAGAAAGCAGTGGAGGTCTTGGCTGCTTCCAGATTGGAACTTGGGCAGGGTTAGTTTGTGTCTGGAGCAGGGTGGGGCAAAGGGAAGCATAGGTGCCATTGTGGGTGGTCAGCGGTGAGGAGGTGGTGTAGAGAATAGAGAACATCAATCCCATCAAGCAGTCACAGGGCCTTAGCTGAGAACAGCAGTAGTAAAAGTCACAGTAATATTAACTGCTAGCATGTATTAGATGTTTACTACATACAGAATGTTTTAATATATATTAACTCTTTCACAACAATACTATGAAGTACTATTAAACCCATTAAAGAAGGTAAAAACGGAGGAACAGAGAAGTTAAATAACTTGCTTGAGGCTATATGGATAGGAAATGTAAAAGGAGGTTAGGAGGTTATAAAATGGAAGATTGCGTTGCCTGCTTATTTGTTATTAAAATGCCATGTGTCCTGAAAGAAATCAAGTATACCTTTTGCTAGGCTAGCATACATTTTGGGTGCTGATACCACATAGTCATTAGATTTGGGTGTAGAGCTAGTTGAACAGAGACCAGTGCACGGAGGAAATAGGCTGCTTTCTTCCCTAGCTTCATATATTGAGAATTTTTGGAATGCTGGGCACACCCTGGGTTTAAGTATGCAAGCACATTCCCAAGTGAAATTTCAATTACTTTTTTCTTTTGCCTTGACGGTTATCACAGCATTATAATGAAGGGCAGACTGAAAATATTCTTCAGTTATAAAGAAGGAAATCAGTAATTACCAGATCGTGTCACTCATTTTTTTGGATTACCTGAAGGAATTTTCAGGTGTTTTAAGTTGGCCTGACAAAATTAATAAAACTTGTAAATTCTCACCTGTTTGTGATGTTTGGAAGTTTTCCATTTCAAAGTACAGGTTTTCCTTCTTTTTTTTTTTAATTTTTAATGTTTTATTTTTTAGAGAGAGAGAGAGAGGCAGGCAGTGTGAGCAAGGGAGGGTCAGAGAGAGGGAGACAGAATCTGAAGCAGGCTAGCTGTCAGCACAGAGCCCTAGTTGGGGCTCAAACCCACAAACGAGATCATGACCTGAGCCGAAGTCGGATGCTTAACTGATTGAGCCGCCCAGGCGCCCCCAAGTTTTCCTTCTCTTAATGGAATTTAAGATTTGGGCAAAGGATTCCCCTTCTTTTACCTAAATCAGCGATTAGGTGGAAACTATGCAAAACCCACCTTGGGTGGCGGAAGGGGGGGGTATTTTCTTTTTTTAAGAGGTAATGTTATAGGGTACTATATTTAGAAGTTGAAGAAAATAAAAGATTTTTATAATGGCAATAGTAATTACAGGACAAACAATAAAACCTTGCCTAGACCTTACAGGAAAGAAAAGATTTCACAGTGGGGAGAGGAGGCAGCAGGAAGCAGTTCACTTTGGCTCTAGGAGATTCTAGAATCTCCCTAAGTATTTTTACATTTGTTCAAATGAAGCTTATGTTAAAAAAAAAAATTCGAGAAACACTAAGAATTTATTCTAGTCAACAGCAGTAGTAAAAGTTGCCAGACTAGAGAAGTGTCTACATACATCAGAACTTATTTATGCTTAAAATTTTTTTTAATGTTTATTATTTTGAAAGAGTGCGAGCAGCGGAGGGGCAGAGAGAGGGAGCCACAGAAACCAAAGCAGCCTCCAGCCAGTTGTGAGGCTAGAACTCACGAGCCCGAGACCATGACCAGAACCTTAAGTCTGATACTTAACTGACTGAATCACCCAGGTGCCCGTACATCAGAATTAAAATAACTGGCTGCTGGTTTGAAGTCTATCTGGAGAGCCCCGGAATTCCCAAGTCCTAGCCCTGCCACGCCAACACAACTACCAAAGTCAAAGCCCTTTTAGCCAACTTTAAATAACATTCCTAAAGCAGAAAGCTTACAGGCAGGAAAATCTTTCAGCTTCCAGCAACCAGTGGGAAAAAAATTCAAACGTGGAGGCACAGATTTAGTTTAAAGGATTCAGGGACGCTTCGGAATAAAGTGGGCAGGGGAGAAAAATCCACTCAAACTTGACTCAGGAAATGGGATGTTTACCGAGTAAACAAGCGGTAGCCACAGACACACCTGCCCCTCCCAGAGAAGCCCAAGAGCTCCCACTCCACCTTCCGGCCACATCCGGGCACTTCTCTACAATCCCCTGACGTTCGGACGTCTGAGCCGTTGAGTTTATTTGAAACACACGCAGAACCAATCAGGCGGCGTCTGTGGGGAGGTGGGCGGAGAGCAGCGACCAATCACCGCCCCTCTGGAGACCCCAGCCTATCGGATGGAGGTTGACATAACGCGCCAATCCGCATGGCTTTTAGAGAAAGCGGCTCACTTTTTGAATTGTTTGTGGCTGACACCGGCGAGGAATGGCGGTAACCGACAGGGGAGTCGGTGCTTGAAAAGGTGGACTTTCGAGGCGTTTTCTGAGAGTGGTGAGGACTTTGTGGGTGTGTGGGTAGGGGAGGTGGGAGTGGGCCAAGCTCCTCGGAGCAGTGGACCCCTTCTCTTGTCTGATTGCCCCGCCCCGATGACCGCGAATTCCGGAGCATCCCGGCCCAAGCTTCCTGGCTCTGGAAACCCTCCACTGCACTCCCAACAGCCGGGTCGTGACACGCAGTGGGATCCCGAAGTCCCCCAGGTTGCTGGGCATCTTCGCCGCCCACCTGGTTAGATCTTTCTTTCAGAAGAAAGTCTGGGTGAAGGGAGGGAGTTGGGAAGAGTGCTCTCGACCAGCCGCATTGTCCTCTGCGGCTCTGGTGGCCGGCAGCCGCAGGCATTGTGGGCTTATCTCAGAGTGCTTAGTGGTTTCATTCTAGGATTCTTGGTGTCTTCTCTGTAGGAAGTTTAGTTTTTAGTTTTTAAAACGCCAGCTTATTCCGGCCTCCCTCAACCCCCCCGCGTGCGCCTTCCTTCCCGGTACAGATTTGTTTGGCTTAGTGGTTAAAAGTGCAGCCTCTGGAAGGAGCATGGGTTTGAATCCCTGTTTTACTGACTTGGGTGGTTACATAACCCCTCTTTTCTAGGCTTCTTTATGAGACGGAGACAATAATAGTATCTGCTTCTTAGGATCTGTTTTCAAAGATTAGGTAAATACAAGTAAAAGTCTTAGAACAATGTCTGGCACATATTAAACATTAAATCGATATTAGTTAACCAAAAATTTTATAATGTTAACACTAATGTTTTTATTGTCAGTAAAACTACCATCATCCCCAGTATTGTATTTGGCTCCTCTGAAAGATGGTTGCTTAAAAAAAAAAAAAAAAAGTAAAAGGAAACCTAAAGTGAGTATTTGTTTAAATGACAAATTTTGTTTGGGATTAAAAGAGGAATGTGTTACTATTATTTAGTCAAAAGCTGCTTGAGTATGTTCTTGGGTGAGAAATAAGCTTAGTATAGTTTTTGAACACCGCTCCTCTTGTCTTTATTTAAAAAGCTTACAGGGGCTCCTGGGTGGCTTAATCTGTTAAGTGTCTGACCTCAGCTCAGGTCATAGTTTGTGAGTTCCAATCCCCGGCCCCCTGTTGGGTTCTGCTGACAGCTCAGAGCCTGGAACCTGCTTAGGATTCTATGTCTCCCTCTTTCTCTGCCCTTCCCCTGTTTGTGCTCTGACTCTCTGTCTCTCTCAAAATAAACATTAAAAAAATTTTTTTAAAAGCTTACAGAATACATGAATATGAAAATGTGATTAGTGTATTTCCGTTTGTAATCAGTGTTGAATGTTGTCATCGACTCCATGCAGTTCTTTTTTTTCTCTAAAATTTGAAGCTATTTCAGCAATAAATTGATCATATACAGTATTATCAGAGACAATTTTAATTTTTTTGACAATTTTAATTTTTAATTACCTATTTTGATGATCTTTAAATAGGCACAAAGGAGAGGGGTCCCTGGGCGGATTAGTCGATTTGAGCCTCCCACTCTCTCTCTCCCTTTTCTTTTTTAAGTTATTTATTTATTGTTGAGAGAGAGCACAAGCTAGGGAAGGGCAGAGAGAGAGAGGGAGACAGAGAATCCAAAGCAGGCTCCAGGCTGTGAGCTGTCATTGCAGAGCCTTACCCCTGGGAGCTTGAGCTCACCATCCCGGAGATCATGACCTGAGTCAGACACTTAACTGACTGAACCACCCAGGTGCCCCAAGCCTCCCACTCTTGATTTTGTCTCAGGTTATGATCTGAGGGTTGTGGGATCGAGCCCTGGGTCCGGCTTCATGGTGAGTGTGGAGCCTGCTTGAGATTCTCTGTATCTGTCTCTCTCTCTGTCCCCCCCGTCTGTCCCCCTGTCCTGCTCATGCATGTAGCTCTCTCTCTTTCTGTCTCAAATTATTTAAAGAAAAACAAAGTAATTAAAGTTAAAAAGGTGCTGTGGGGGTGGGCCCTAATCCAATATGACTGGCATTCTTTTAAGAAGAGGAGATCAGGACCCCTCTTGCACATGCGCTCGCGTGTGTGTGCTCTCTCTCAAAAGATAAATAAACAGGCATAAGAGAAAAATGTAAACGTGTATGATATTTTTGATTATTAAAAATCTCCCATCTCCATTCCTTAAAGTATGTTACTTCATCTCTTGACTTTTTTAAAGTTTCTTTTAAGGGAACTTTGAATGAAAGGCTTTTCTTTTTCACTGGTAATAATTAAATGTAAGAGACTTAAACAACAACAAATAATAAGGGCTGGATAGAATTTGTTATTGGTTCTAAATAAAAACTCTTATTAACAACTCTTGAAACATTGCTTTGGAGAACCTTAGAATAGTGATTGATATGGATGTAAGGTAAGACAATAAAAAAGGCCCACATTGTGAATATTATGAAAGTTGGTAACTGTTGCTCATTTTAACATGTCATCTATTCAGTTTCCATCACAACCAAATTTGAGTTTTTTTCACCCATGTGGAAACTCAGTGTGGAGTTGAGATAGGCTGCTGAGTCGCCTGGATGTGCAGTGTGCACCTATCAATTATGCTCAGGTCTGTGGTTGTTATTGGTTATTAGCGCACATCTTCACTTGCGGATGTATCACCATCTAGAAATGATGCTAATGACACCTTACTGTTTCTCCACGGCATACAGTTTACTTAAACTATTACTTTGATAAAAGCCAGGTGGATGATATTTGTATATTTTATAAGTCTAAAAAAAGTAGGAAAGGGTAAAATAGATCAGACATGTACCTCCAGATAAAGATAGGGCTTCCTTTTTGTATTTGTCCAATATTCTGGAAGTTAACTTAAAGATAATAATAAACTTACATAACAACCTTGATTTGAATTGATGAAAATGCACTTAACTTTTTTTTTATTCCCTGCTTGCCTGACTTTTCAATTCTTAAATCCTGGAAGTCTAAAAAAAAAAAAAGATTTTCTTTTATTGTCTAGAGTCATACTGGCACTAATCCATGCATGATTGTCTTGTTAAATCTTTTAAAGGAGAGATGATTGTATAGTAATAAGAAAATACAGATAGATAGAGAGCAATCCACTTATACATGAGCTATTTAAAGAATGAGTCCAGAGCAGTGGGGTGGGGGTTGAAAGATGTGCTAAGTGGAGAATTGAGCACTAGTAAATATAAGTTATGTATGGAGTAAATTGTAATCTGTGTTTAAAAAATGTGGAGAAGGGGCGCCCGGGTGGCTCAGTCGGTTGAGTGTCCAGCTTCAGCTCAGGTCATGATCTCACAGTGTGTGGGTTCAAGCCCCGCATCAGGCTCTGTGCTGACAGCTCAGAGCCTGGAGCCTGTCTTCAGATTCTGTGTCTCCCTCTCTCTCTGATGCTCCCCTGCTCATGCTGTCTCTCTCTCTAAAATAAAAAAAATAATAAAACATTAAAAAATTTTTTTTAAATAATAAGTAAAATATGTGGAGAAATACATTGTGGCCGGAGCATACAGTATGTGTGGAATGTTGGGATTCAACAGGAGATGAGGTTGAATAGGTAGGCTAGGACCAAATTGTAAACCTGATGGTGAATTTGGACTTGGCCATAGAGGGAGGAATGCTCATGGAGTTCTTAAGCAGGGAAGTAATACAGTCACATTTGTTTTTGGGACTGTACCCCTGGAAACCATGGAGAGAGTAACCTGAAGAAACTGATGATAAGTTGTTTGGGGTTGTTGTATTTGACCCTTGTGGCATTGAGCACAGAGAAGAGGGGCTAGGTCTCAGTTTTCTTCCCTAAAATTTGAAGCTGCTCTGGTAATAAAATGATAATTAGAGATACTTCCTGTGAAGTTCCAGAGTACCTGAGATGGGATTGATAGGGACTTGGGGAAGAACAAAGAAAGTAGAGGAAAGGGTAAGGATAGATGTGGGTTTTTTTTAAATATTTTATTTATTTTTGATACAGAGAGAGACAGCATGAGAGGGGGAGGGGCAGAGAAGGAGGGAGACACAGAATCTGAAGCAGGCTCCAGGCTCTGAGCTGTCAGCACAGAGCCTGACATGGGGCTCGAACCCACGAACGTGAGATCATGATGACCTGGGCCAAAGTTGGAGTCTTAACCAACTGAGCCACCCAGGTGCCCCTAGATGTGGTTTTTGACAGGGATTATTTGAACATAGGAAGAAGAATAAGTTGGTTGAGGGCAAAGGTGTGGGGGAGGGAGATAGAATATTTATGACTACTTTCTGATTTTTCATTATATGTCAGATTATGTTTTGAGTGCTGTTCATACATTGTGATTTTTATTATATTCCTACAAATCATGTATTAGTATCTTTATTTTACATAAGAGGAAACTGAGGCTCAGAAAAGTTGAATGACTTTTCTTTGGTTCAATATTAGGAAAAATGAGTAATGATACTTTTTATAGATTCTGGATATAGAAGTAGACCCTCTAATGCTTGTTTTTGGCCAATGACCATATATTTTTATTGAAAGTTTATTTTTTCAGTCAACGTAGAAGAATACAAATGATGGCTGACAATAGTGTATTAACATCTGCTACTGGAAGGACAAGCTTGGCAGACGCCTCTATTTTTGATTCTAAAGTTACTGAAATTTCTAAGGAAAATGTACTTATTGGATCTGCTTCCTATGTTGAAGGTAAACCTATTAATCAACTTCAAAACACCAAATCTCCAAGCTTAACTGATTAGGAATTTAAGATTAAAATGTAATATTAACTGTTAAGTTAGAGTATAGTTATTCAGTAAATATTTGTTGGGAGCATCTCCCTAAACTGTGTAAATTCTTTTAAAGTTATTATTTTAATTCCAGTTATTAACATACAGTGTTATATTAGTTTCAGGTATACAATATAGTAATTCAACACTTCCATACATGACCCTGTGCTCTTAACCTATTTAACCCATCCCTTCCATCCCCTTTGCTTGGGTAACCATCAGTTTATCTCGATAATTAAGAGTTTCTTGCAGGGAAGGGGGAGGGGGGAAAAGAGGTGGTGGTGATGGTGGAGGGCACTTATGGGGAAGAGTACTGGGTGTTGTATGGAAAACAATTTGCCAATAAAATATTATGAAAAAAAAAAGTTTCTTGCTTTATCAAAAGGAATGAAATCTTACCATTTGCAACTACGGGGATGGAACTAGAGGGTATCATGCTAAGTGAAATAAGTCAGTCAGAGAAAGAAATATGACTTCACTCATATGATGACTTTAAGATACAAAACAGATGAACATAAGGGAAGGGAAACAAAAATAATATAAAAACAGGGAGGGGGACAAAAGCGTAAGAGACTTTTAAATATGGAGAACAAACAGGGTTACTGGAGGGGTTGTGGGAGGGGGGATGGGCTAAATGGGTGAGGGGCATTAAGGAATCTACTCTTGAAGTCATTATTGCACTATATGCTAACTAACTTGGATGTAAGTTAAAAAAAATAATAAATAAAAATATTTTTAAAACGTCTCTTGCTTTGTCTTTCTCTTATTTTTTCCCTTTGCTTGTTTGTTTTGTTTCTTAAATTCTACATATGAGTGAAATCATATGATATTTGTCTTTCTCTGACTTACTTCTCCTAGCATAATACTCTCTAGCTCCATCCATGTCATTGCAGATAGCAAGATTTCATTCTTTTTTTATGGCCGAATAATATTCCATTGTATTCCTATATGCCACGTCTTTATCCATTCATCAATTGATGGATACTTGGCTTCCATAATTTGGCTATTGTAGATAATGGTCTATAAACATAGGGGTGCATGTTTCCCTTTGAATTAGTGTTTTTGTATTCTTTGGTTAAATACCTAGTAGTGAGATTGCTGGATCATAGGGTAGGTCTAGTTTTAACTTTATGAAAAAACTCCATACTGTTTTTCAGAGTGGCTGCACCAGTTTGCATTCCTACCAGCAGTTCTTTTTCTCCACATTCTCACCAACACCTGTTGTTTCTTGGTTTGTTGACTTTAGCCATTTATATACACTGTAGATTTTTGATTATTATTTGGATTAATGCTTCCCAATGTTGAAGGAGAAAGCATATTATTGTTGAATATTGCTTTTTTGATATGTGAGGGCAGTGTAGCTGCAACATTGTTAGTTAGAATTTGTTCAGTTTGGTGGGTCAGGTGAAGAGCCACTTCTTCCCTGAACCACTTTGTAAATGTCCTAAGTGTCTGTCCTAGAGCAGCATCCACTGTTGAAGAGGATGGCTGTGCAAGACAGTGAATGCTTTCTTGGTTAGGAGAGGTGCTGATGTTTGAATGCTCTGCTACAATATGTTTTCTCTTTCTCTAAAGTGATAGATAGCCAAATTTGTAAAATAAGCTGGGAATTAAGTCATTTTAACCTTAGAGAATGTTATGATCTCAACGATGAAAAATATGCCAGATAGAGCCAAAAGAGGGATTGGGAACTGCTAATTTTGATATTACCTGATAAACATATTTAAACATTTTTAATCTTAATAGAAGAAATGCCTCAAATTGAAACGAGAGTGATATTGGTTCAAGAAGCTGGAAAACAAGAAGAACTTATAAACGCTTTAAAGGTATGGAGTTTTAGCTTTTTTTTTTAAAAAAGGCAATTTTTCTTCCATCAGTGTTTAAATAATTTTATAGTTTTCTTAATCTTATACTTAAGTCTCTTTTCCACAGACTGTTAAAATAATGGAAGTCCCTGTTATAAAGATAAGAGAAAGTTGTCCTGGAAAGTCGGATGAAAAATTAATTAAAAGTGTTGTTAATATGGTAGGTCAAGCATTTCGTTGCATGTGGCATGCTGCACTGCTCTTACTGTATTCTTATATTCCACTTAATGGTGATTGGACCTAAATTAGGCACGAGGTACATTTTGTGCACTTCAAAGCTAGATAAATAGTAACTTTTGTATTTATTTTTAAAATTTGGGTATTTCTGAAACCCCAAACTATAGTGTATTTTGTAAATAACAAAATCCTTACTACTTTTGGCATTATTAAATTTAAGAAGCACACTGTATATTTACAAAGATCTGATGTTTTTCTTTAAAGTCTTCAACTTTCTTTCCTTTAATTTTATTCCAAATTCTTGCTTTATTTCCAAATTATAAGTCAAAATAACTGATGGTCATCAGGGAATTTGTCTCAGCATATGAAATATATCAAATTCTGTATTATCAATTACATGAGTTTGTGAGGGCTGTTGTAACAAAATACCAAGACTAGATGGGTTAAGCCATAGAAATGAAATGTATTTTCTCAAAGTTCTGGAGGCTAGAAGTCTAAGATTGAGATGTTGGCATCCTGATCTCTCTTGATCTCTCTCCTTGGCTTGCAAATGGCTGCTGCTTTTTACTGTGTCTTCACATAGCCTTTCTGTGCATGCACATCCCTGATAACCTCCTGTATGTCCAAGTTTCCTCTTCTTATAAGTACCAGTTAGACTGGATTAGATACCACCTACGTCACCTCATTTAATCTTAATTACCTCTTAAAAGGCCCAACTCCAAATACAGTCTCATTTTGAGGTATGGGGTTTAGGGCTTCAATGTGAATCTTGAGGATACACAATTCAGTTCATCACATCAGCCTAGCAAATAAAGCCCAAACAATTTACTGACCTTTGAGAATTTTCTTTTAAATGGTTCTGTTCTTTTTGCACAGGAGCCATGCAGGCACTTAAATACCTTCATTCTTTTTCATAGATGTACATTATAAAGTGTTCTGTTAAATAGTAGCTTGCCTTTTTATATCCTACATTTGCTATGTGGGAACTGCCAACATATTTCATATCTTTCTCTTATTTCTCTCATATATACTGAAATGATTAAGTTAATCTGCACCCTTTTTGTAGATACTAAGTGCCATAGTATTCTATTTTTCTGAAGATAATTTTTGCAGGAAGAACTATAAGTGTGGCATCATTTTCTTGGTGAGAATAAAAAGTAATAGTGGATATCTTTCTAATGCATCTTATTGTCAAAATGTATGTAACTTATAAATCATTTTAATTTTATGTGCATTGTAGATGATTTATAATAACTAAGTCACATTAGAAGTTAATGTCTTTATGATATTAATATTCAAAATTTAATGTCAATATGGATACAGATATGTATATGTAAAAATACAAATAAGTAAATAAGGCTGTTTACTATTAAGTATAATGCTCATTTTGTGATTTTAAAGTTTACTACAAGCACAAAAATAAAAATGTTGATATTGAATTGATTTATAGATCTTAGATGAATTAATTTCATAATCTATAAATTTTTATTTCTAATAATCACCTGGAAAAAAATCAAGGAAATTAAAGTACCCTTTGTAAGGGTGGAATCAGTGGAAGAATTTGGAAGTTTGGATTCTCCAGAATTTGAAAATGTGTTCATAGTCATGGATTTCCAGGATTCTGTTTTTAATGACTTATACAAGAATGATCAGAGAATTATTGGGCCACCAGTTATCTTAAACTGTGCACAAAAAGGAGAGGTAAGAAAATAAACATTTATCATGACTTTCAAGGTTGAATTTTTATTAATGAATTTTGTGGAAATTCATAAGTAGAAAAATCCTGTTAATTATTGGGAGCATTTAATATTTAGAATAGGGATACTAGTGACTATTCTATTATAGTCTTTTATATCTTTCTATTATAACTTTCAGGAGTGAAAATATAAGACTTGAAAGTTAACAACTAACTTTGTGTGTGTGTATACCAGCAGTGTCTTGGGAAGAAGTAATTTCTTAAACTTGGCTTCTAGAAACATATACATGTACATAAATTTATTTTCTTCCATAAAACAAATACACATTTTTATTAGTTATTGCCTGGCTTAAAATTATTTTAGCTTTTTTTTTTTTATTGAGTTGTAACTTTGTTTATATCAAGTAATCTCTACACCCAGCATGGGGCTTGAGATCCCTGCCCTAAGATCAGGTATCATATGCTCTTCCAACTGAGCCAGTCAGGGACCCAGCTATTTGTTTTTGTTTTTGTTTTAAAGTTTATTTTTGATGAGGGAGGGGCAGAGAAAGGGAGAGAGAATCCCAAGCAGGTTCTGTGCTGTCAGAGCAAAGCCCAACATAGGGCTCGATTATGTGAGAACCATAAGATCCATGACCTGTGAAATCAAGAGTCAGGAGGCTTAGTGGACTGAGTTGTTTCGTGGACTGAGCCATGCAGGTACACCGCTTCCCCCAGCCCCCACCCATGGCTTGTTGTTTATAAATAACATTTTCATGCTAGAGTTGTAGTAGAGTTAGTCCCTATTCTTTGGTTTTGTTGGTAGGCTTTGCCAATCTTAAGCTTGCCTTATTAATTTAAAATTGTTTAAGACACTATGTTCCCTTTGTTCTAGATACTTAATAAAGCACAATGATAATCTTTAATGCTCTATTTTGATTCAGAAGTGTTTCTTTGTGGGGCACCTGGGTGGCTCAGTTGGTTAATTGACTGACTCTTAATTTCGGCTCAGGTCATGATCTCACAGTTTTGTGAGATTGAACCCTGTGTTGGGCTCTGTGCTGACAGTAGGGAGACTGCTTGGGATACTCTCTCTCTCTTTCTTTGCCCCTCCCCTGCTCACTCTTCCTCTCTCGTGCTCTCTCTCAAAATAAATAAGCTTAAAAAAAAGTGATGCTTTCAAAAATCAAATAAACTTTTTAAACACCAAAATTGTGAACTAATCTTGCTTAATGGTGGGAATTATATATTTATACATTCTTTAAAATAATTTTTTAACATGTATTTATTTTTAAGAGACAGACAGAGCATAAGTGAAGGAGGGGTAAAGAGAGAGACACAAACAGAATCTGAAGCAGGCTCCCAGGCTCTGAATTGTCAGCAAAGACCCTGATGTAGAGGTTGAACTCATGAACCACGGGACCATGACCTGAGGTGAAGTCAGACGCTTAACTGACTGAGCCACTCAGGCATCTGATACATATTTTTTTTTTTTAACCATTCTCTTTCCATTTTACCTATATACCTATCTATATATCTGTATCTATATCTATATCTATATATACATATAGATAGATATGTGTGTGTGTATATATATATATATATCTCCATTGATTAAATTATTTACTATTTTCATTTTTTAGCTCAAAAATTAGAATCATATTTGATTCAAATACATGTGTCATTTACATAGTGTTCATTATAAAATATATTTGAACTATTTTAGCTTTAATTGGAAATATTTACAATAGTGTATGGAGTCTGAAATTTTTCCCAGTAGACAAGACTTTGAATATGTCAAAGTATATTTTAGAACTGGAGGTTTGCACATAAATATGTTTAATTTGCCATTAGTAAAGTATTTAGATTATGTGTGTTAAATATGATTTTGGAATTCAGGGAAATTTTTTCATTGTAAAACTTGTAATATTCTTTTTTGTTTGTTTGGGGTTTTTTTGCTATTTATATGTTGCATATCAAAAAACGTAAGAAATCTTTGGATTGACAAAGTTGATTTGGATTGACAGTTGAGGGGAAACATGTTTAGCTTGAGAAACCTGTGTTCTGTTCTCTGCCATAAAGAAAGCTCACAGATTTAAAACTGTTATATGCTTTAGCCTTTGCCATTCTCCTGTCGTCCACTCTACTGCACAAGCATGATGAACCTCGTACTGTGCTTCACCGGATTTAGGAAGAAAGAAGAACTAGTAAGTGTTTTAAAACATCCTATTCAAGGAATATTTTTTCCAGCCAAATAAATTTAAATTGGCATTTTTAATGGGTAGTTATATCATGGTTTTATTTAAAACATTGAAAGACAAGTTTTAAATTTTGTAAAGAAACATTCTGAAGAGCCTTGTAAAGAAACATTTTGTTTAGGATGGCAGGCATATAAATTAACAGAAAAACTTCATAACTGTCATCTGTTTAAATTGTCCTTTTGTTAAGTATCATATCAGCCACATTATTTGAAGTTTTTGTTTACAAATTACAATTTCTTTTTTTAATAATATTTACATTTTTAAAAAAGCTTATTTTTGAGAGAAAGAGCAAGAGCAGGGGAGGGGAAGAGAGAGAGGGAGACACAGAATTCGAAGCAGGCTGTCAGCACAGAGCCGACACAGGGCTCGAACCCAGGGTCTGTGAGATCATGACCTGAGCCGACGGAAGTCAGATGCTTAACCGACTGAGCCACCTAGGCGCCCCTACACATTGCAACTTCTTGTTATATAGGACCAGCCTTAAATTCTATTTGTTGCCCTAGAGAATTCACAAAACTTCCTTGACTCATAAAGTTTTCTTGGAGCTAATAGAGTATTACTGTAATTTTGTGGCAGGAATCTTGGTATGATATAACTTGGTGTTAAAAAAAAACAACATTCTGTTTGGGATGTATGAAGCCAGTTGTCTAATTCACTAATTTTTGTGTAATCATCTTTACTAGTTTATCTCTATGTATAATTTTGCCCGTGCCAATAAAATTCATATCTTTGTAAAATTTTTGCATGAACCTTATAAATAAAAGTTATTCAGAAATGTTACATGATTTATAAATGTAATTTGAATTTTTTTCAAGTTAATCGTAAAGTTAATGTTGCTTAAATTTCCTTTTGAGGTCAGATTGGTGACATTGGTTCATCACATGGGTGGAGTTATTCGAAAGGACTTTAATTCAAAAGTTACACATTTGGTGGCAAATTGTACACAAGGAGAAAAATTCAGGGTATGTAAACTTGGGTGTATTTCAAGATAGCAGTTTTGGGGGTTGGATTTAATAACAGCACTTTGAGCTTATCTGTTTCTCCCCCAAGTAAAAATGTTAAATCATAGGAGTGTGGTTCTTTCAATTTTAAGAAAGCAATGGAACCTGAGTTAGGTCTTGAAATAAGTAGGATTTGTGAATGAGTAGGATTGTGGAGGTTGGTAGATGGGTAACATTTCTGGCAGATGACTAATATTAGCAGAATTAACTATGAGTGTTGGTGAGTGAAGGTTGGAAAGTGTAGAGCAGAAATTTTACTCTTGTCTAAATGGTCTTAGTAAGAACAGAGCTATGTTCTTATAAAATGGCTCTAAGATTTAACTAGTGAAAACTAAAACAACAGGAGAAGGTGTTTCTGTTAGAATTAAAATCTGATCTTAAGTTTATACTTGAATATCTTAGGGAGAGTTTATCACCTTGTTTCCATTCTCTATCAGTGTATTTATGTAACAAATGGTAATTTTGGGGTAATATTGGATTCTTGGGAGGTATACTTTTCAATTTATATCTTAGTTTTTTAGTGACTTAATCAGATAGTTTTCCTTGTAGTTATGTTTTGGGGCTCAGTACTACTAAGAAGTAAATAAAGAGAAAGGAGAAATAGAAATGTAGTAAAATAAAGATGAACTTAACTTCAGAGTTATATTTATTTAAAATAAGGAAATGGTTTAGATATCATGGAACTTATTCTAAGTTCTTTAGCCTAAGTTGTACTTTTGGAAGACAATTTTTTTGTTAATTTTATTTATATTTTGTCATAAAGCAGATGAATAATATAAAACTGCAAAAAATAGTGTGTATAAAATTGCTTAGAACTTCCATGAATGCAGTTTTTTAAGGTGAAAGTTTATGGTAATTAATGCTTATATTTTTAGATTGCTGTGAGTCTGGGCACTCCAATTATGAAGCCAGAATGGATTTATAAAGCTTGGGAAAGACGGAATGAACAGTAAGTAGTTAGAAATTGAGTAGTTCATTGTTAGAATTAAATGTGTTATTAAGATAAACCTGTGTGCCCCAAACCCTAAATTCATAGCTAGTATAGACAAAATGAACTTTAATCTTTGGGTAGCCTAAGGAGTACAGTCTAGGTGGAACAAAGTTATAAAAAAAATGATAAAAAATTGAAAATTGAAAGACATCTGTGGTGCCTTTTGACTTTACTTTGTGAAACAATTTTGATTATCATTAATATTCTTTTGTTCCCCAAGGTTTTATTTAAATTCAAGTTAGATACCATATAGTGTAATATTGGTTTTAGGAGTAGAATTTAGTTATTTATCACTTACATGTATGTAAAACCCAGTGCTCATCACAACAAGCTGCCCTCCATTATGCCCAGTATCCACTCAGTCCGTCCTTCTACCTACCGCCCCTCCAGTAACCCTTTCTATAGTTAAGAGTCGCATATAGTTTGCCTCTGTTTTTATCTTATTTTATTTTTCTTTCCTTTCCCCTTTGTTAATCTGTTGTATTTCTTAAATTCCACATGGGAGTGAGAGTATTTGGTATTTGTCTTTCTGTGACTGATTTATTTCCCTTAGCATTATACACTAGTTCCATCCACGTCATTGTAAATGGCAAGATTTCATTCTTTTTGATGGGTAATATTGCTTTGTGTGTGTGTCTTTATCCATTCATCAGTTGATGACATATGGGCTCTTTCCATAATTTGCCTATTGTTGGTAGTGCTACTATAAATATTGGAGTGAATGTGCCCCTTCAAATCAGTTTTTTGTATCCTTTGGATAAATACCTAGTAGTGCAATTCCTGGGTTGTAGGGTAGTTCTCTTTCTCTGAGATGACTGAGAACACATCAATTTGGGTTTTTTTTACTGACGCTTTTATGAACATTTCAGGACCACATGTAAAAAAAAATTTTTTTTAAATAGTTTATTGTCAAATTGGTTTCCATACAACACCCAGTGCTCTTCCCCACAAGTGCCCTCCTTCATGACCACCACCTCTTTTCCCCCCCTCCCCCTTCCCCTTCAACCCTTAGTTTTCAGTATTCAGTAGTCTCTCAAGGTTTGCGTCCCACTCTTTCCCCAACTCTCTTTCCCTCTTCCCCTCCCCCTGGTCCTCCATTAGGTTTCTCCTGTTCTCCTGTTAGACCTATGAGTGCAAACATACGGTATCTGTCCTTCTCTGCCTGACCTTTTTCGCGTAGCATGACACCCTCGAGGTCCATCCACTTTCCTACAAATGGCCAGATTTCATTCTTTCTCATTGCCATGTAGTACTCCATTGTGTATATATACCACATCTTCTTGATCCACTCATCAGGTGATGGACATTTAGGCCTTTTCCATGTTTTGGCTATTGTTGACATTGCTGCTATGAACATTGGGGTACATGTGCTCCTATGTGTCAGCATTTCTGTATCT